>NC_067284.1:18682186-18988331 GCF_020740795.1 Apus apus | reverse complement strand
TGTTTGGTTTGGGTTTGTTGTTTTCTTTCAGTCAACACCTAATTTGAGCCAAAATCAACTTTTAAACTTGCTGTTACAGGGAGGTGTGAGCGTTGCTAGTTATCCAGGTCCACCAGGACCTCCAGTAAGTATTAACAGAAAGGTAATGTCAGATAGATCATTAACATAGTAACAGAGGGATTGGCTAGTTGCATGCAGGTTTTGTAAGTGGCTGGACTTAATACTGATTTTAAATGTATTATCAATGTATGCTCATAATGCAGTAATCCAAAAGAATATGATGTTATTGTGGAATTATTTTCTTTTTAAAATGTGTTTCCACTTCTTCATTCTTTGCAGGGTCCAAAAGGAGATCCTGGCACAGTGGTATGTATGTATGTTTTGGAGATGACAGAGAATTCCCCAAGTAGTTCAACACATGATCCTAGTCACAAGGGGAGGAGAGTCCATTACATTCTTTAGCACTAGTTTACCACCTGCAGAATCAGTACATCTGAAAAAGCCTTTTTAATTGCCAGTTTTGCAATTTCTGCTAAATAATTCTAAGTGATAATATAATTAATTACTGTACATAGTAGTAACTGCTTGTGAATTCATCTCGGCTGAGCTGACCCTGTTTATATTTGAGGATAGAGAATGTGTACTGCAGGAGGTAAAGCCCTTACTTGGTACAGGCTTATAAGAAATAAGGGTAGAAAATACCTTAAGAGCTATTACATTGTTCTCAATATTACGTTTGAAACTGTGCAGGGAGAAGGAACAGTGTGCTACCTTATGCCAGCTGGTAACAGCTAGAAGTTGATGTTTCCTTTGGAAATGGCATGACAGGGAGTTACTTGTATGATCCAGTTGCTTCTGTGAGCAAGATGATGATCGTGGGAGCCACTTACACCTTTCAACTCTACAGTTTAACATTCAAAAGCAGATCTATTTAACTTTTTGGTATTTTTGCCTTTAAGCATTGTGTTCTGTCCTTTTCACTTCATCTTTCTTTCAAGTTTATGAGGAGGCAAGACAACTAGTGGAAAAATCTTGAGCAGTTGCATGGGCTAGCATAGTGCTAGCCCCCAGCAGAATGTATACCCAAATCCTTACTGGGAATACTTTTTCCCCCAAAGTCCCTGACACATGGTGTCTCTTGCTTTTATGAGAAAGAAACTATGTTTGTGATCAGCTTGCAATTTGTCACTACAGTTCCTATCCTAGAAGATCGCAAAGTTGAAACTTAGAGGTATTGCATCTTGACAACTGGATGAAAAATACCCAGAGGATAATGGTAAAATTTCACAACTGATGGTTTAGCCCAAAGAAGTATGATTGTGTCAAATGTCATTTTAAATTGATGTTGTTTTTAAAATTGAATTCACACTTTCACATCAGTTAAAATTTCATTGCATTTGTGTACTTCAAGTCTAAGGAATATCACATAACTACATTGTGACATTTACAGCACTAGAATGCTGCAAAACAGCAAAACAGTTACTTCTTCAAGGTCAGTGTGGTAGAACTGTGTCCTCTGTTGAACTTCAGGCAGTAAGACTGAATCAGGCTGAGTACCATGTGTCAGCTAATGGAAATTGGTGAGAAGAATAAAAGTGGTAGAAGCTGAGCTAGTTAGAAAAGAAAGTTGTTCCCATTTGGACTGCATTCCCCATGATCTACTGGTGAATTGTCTGCTTGATGAATATCGGGAGACCCTGAAATATATTGAAGAGATCACTTTTAGAAACAAAGTCACAACCCTTCCAGTAAACAAAGAACAGCTATGTCTGATACTAATGAACCAAACCACTACTTCAGAGAAGCGCTTGCAGAGTTCCTCAACACATTCAAGAATTCATTCAACCACCAGGAAGCTGACACTTGACCTCTCCACTTGCTCTTCTGTCCTGAAATTGTTAGTCTGGGGCAAAATAAATAAGGAGATTGTTCAGGCAGTATCTTGGATGCCTGGTAGTAAAGAATCAGGTCAGAGCATGACACGTAGAATGTTTAAACGTCACCACAAACTGCCCTGGTCTGAACACATCAGGCCACAGTATTTAGAAGATGATGATGAATCTCTTTTCCTGTGGAAGGGTTCTTGTCTTCTGATTTGAGTCCATATCATTGAGTCTTTCTCTTCAGTACCAGTCCAAGACTACTGAGAAATGTCTCTTCTCAGGAAAGCAGCATGTCTTCCTGTACCACCGTCTACTTCCTGCTCCAGAAGCACAATCTCCCAAACAGAGTTCAGGTGTTTAAAGTGAGATCTGCCAGAGACATAAAATCCCAACGAGAATTTGCTATGGCTTTTGATTTAACTGGGAATTGCTGAAATACTGGAATTGTTGGCTATCGCTAAAATCTCTGTGGTAAATTATCTATCAACTTTCTTTAAAAACAAAACAAACAAAACACAAACAAAAAAACCCAACAAACAACAACAAAAAGAAAAGAAAAACAAACAACGATTAAAAGGGCCTCCCCACTCTTCACACTGAATTGATTTCTCCAGTGGAGCAGTGTTTTCTGGTTTTCTTTCAAAACTTGAAGACCTACACTGGGACCCAGTCTGCCTGTCCCTTGCTGCAGAGTGCTGTTAGGAAACAGAGCTCTCTCAAAACAAGGATGTGTCTGCAAAACTGCACAGAATTGCTTGGAGGTTGGTTCTCTGGTTGACAACATATGTTCACAACCCAGGGCTCCAGCACCTGGAATTGCTTTATAGTTGACCTTGGCTTGCAAGAACACTTGATGGGAGTCTTCTTAATTACATTTTTCATCAAAATCAAGAGCATTAATCCAAATGTTTACACAGTGCCTCTGGAAAAAGCTCAACTTGCAGATCACTAAAACACGGCATAGAAAATCTGTTCAACTGGTAACTGGCTAGCTATTTTACTAATCTCAAGTTAAAAAACCGCTGTTGCTTGCTGTTCAACATTTCTCATGTAAAGTACAGAAATTCTAATCTATGCAATCCTTTTTAATTTTAAAAAATAATATCAGGGAGACCCAGGACCAATGGGATTACCAGGACTGGAAGGACTCCCAGGAGAGAAGGTAGGACTCTTAGAAAAGAATTTCAAGCTTTTGATATTCATTTCTAAATATGACAAAGCACAAAAAGTTCAGCAGAGAAATGAAAAAAATCTGAAAAGATGCTGCAAATGGAAACACCGATTTTGCCCAAATCTTTGAGAATAATGAGTATTCTTTTTTGCAAAGTTGAATATTTATTCAGCTTTTTTGAATTACAGATTATTCAATTAGTTCACACAAAAAATAGTTTAGTGAAACATTTTTTTAATCAAAAAAGCAAGGTAAATGAATTTTTTTTCTCTCAGTATCACCATACATTACTCTTATTTGTGCATAGAGTGGGGAGTGACATGATATAAGGTAGGTGTCTACAACAGATATTTGAATTACATGAATCCTCCTCTGGAAAACTATAATTTATAAAGAATTTAGGACTAGCCTAATTTCAAAAGGAAAAAACACAGGGAGATTTTATGTGTCAAAATCAAACAAAGTGGGGACAAGAATTAAATGAAGGAAATAAAAAATGGAGTTGATTGTATATACAAGCTGAGTGCTTAGCCCTTTCCCAAATAAAAATATCCTTTCCCTAACTAAATTTGGTCAAAATTTCACACTTCTGGTGCAAAAAATTGAACAGAATCCTGGAGTCAGCCTTCCTGTCCCAACAGTATAGTGCATGCTTGTTTTTAAGTTATTAGGTACATCTGTGTAGCAGAATATCATCTTCCACAGACAATGTTGGCTGTAATTTTATGGTAACTTAATTAACTGGCTTAAGAACTTTGTGTACTCAGGGTGAAATGTACCTTCCCTAAGCTGTGCTGATGCAGTGGTTTGTGCAGCCATGCTGCGAATGACATGGCTGAAAGGGCTAGAATAGCCCTCAAAAGAAAAAAGGTGCAAGAGAAGTGCTGGGAATTTCTAGCTGCACTATCATAGCTGATAAACATCACAATACAAATTCTGGAGGCAGAATAACAGCAGGGACAGAGTGCAGTGCTCCAGTCAACATGCCCTGCTACAAATCCTCAGTGCTTGAGTGTTCCTGCGGAGCACATCATGTTCCCCACTGAGGGGTGAACTTGCACTGACTTCATTTAGCCTCCAGAGCAAGGGAGGTTGAAGTGTGGCCTGTAAGCAAGCTTCTCCCTCTGGACAAAAGGTCAGACATTTAACTTTTCATCTGTCTAGGCTTTGTATAGTAGAGTTAAGTATTTGCCATTACCAGTGTTATCATTACACTACCTGAACAAGATGTTGAGAACAAAAAAAATCAGCATTAGTTATAAGAACAGAAAGCAGAAATCCCAACATCTCCTGGGGCTTTTATGCACAACAGAATGTATCTGTAGCTGTGTTGGCAGAGCTTTTGCAAAACAGTCCCGAAGTAACATAAACTCGTCTCACAAAAATATTCTCCTGTTATGGCTTTAACTGTGCCAGGGCTTTCCTGACATGGTTATAGTAACTAGAATCCTGATATTTTTCTTACACTTTTAACCAACAGTACACTAGCAGACTGCAGTGTTACAGACTAAACCAGCAGTGGGTTAGGGCAAATCTCACTGTGCAGTTTTGCCACTGGTGAGCTCCATCCAACTCCTTTAGCATACAGCCCTCATAGGAGACAAAGATGAGTTTGTGCACACACCTCATCAGGTCTGGCACAAAAGTCATTGTCTCAGCTTAAAGTGTAGATGAAGGTGGCCATGTGCTAAAGGGAGCAGCTTTGCCCTGAAAAGACCATGGCACAAGCAAATTGAGGATGCTGGCTTTGCAGCAAGTAGATCACAAGGTAGTAGGAAGGTGGAAACTCCTTTGAAAGGTGCATCTTAAACATGGGGATGTAGATATTATAATAAATTACCCTGTGTGAATTTTGGTAATTGTCATGGCCACAAATTATAATTATTTGGAAAACTACAGAGAAGTCCAAGATATTCCATCCCTTTTCAAGGAAGGCCTCAAGCAGGGTATAAGGAACAGCATGGAAATTATGACATTATACAAGAGAACCCAAGCAAAGGATTTAAGTTATTTGCTCAAGTCCGTAAAATGAGTCAGTGGCAGAACTAAATATTTGCATTTAGCAGAGCTTGGCTTCTATCCTCATTTTCAGTTCAGTGAATAATCCTTCCTCAGATTTTACTGGGAATCCACAAACAAACTCCTGGTTTGAGTGTTAACATTAAGCATAAATTTCTTTCCTTCAGGGTGACCGTGGACCAGCTGGCACACCAGGAGTAGCAGGGACGCCGGTACGTATGTTCTTTAAAGAAAACTCAGTTTGTTAGAAGAACTGAAAAAGAGGTCAAACAAAGTGCTGAGCTGTAATCTCAGCCACTGTCTGTGGGACACCAGTGCCTGGCTAATGCTTTATAAGCAAGTATGGAAGTGATGTGTTTTTCCTAAAGAGATTAGAGTTTTAATACCACTGAGGGTTCATATTTTTATTAAAATAATGGGAGAGAATGGTGTGAATACATGATAAAGCTGGAGTTCAAAGCTGCATATGCTTAGTTAAGTAATTTAATCTAGATAAAGACATTTTCTGTGTTCCTGGGCATGCACAAATTCCTGAGCATCTTTCTATCACAACGAGAAATGAACATTAGTTATTGCAATCCATGAGGATCTGCATATCAAGTCAATCAAATATTTGCTTTAGAGGAATGCTTTGTCAGCTGTTTACATGTGGTATTCAGAGAAATTTCTGAAAGTCATCCAGAAACTTTGTTGTAGATGAAAGTAAATCTAACTAATGATAAATTGAAATTATAATAATTCATTTGTGTTCCTAAAGGAAATGAAAGCAACTTTTCTTTAGATTGCATTCACAGTTTAATAAAAAAGTGCATCCATATTTCAGGAGGCAATATGGAGTTATTTATATGCAAATACATTTATTATTAAATTTGGGCAGCTACCAATTCATTCAGGAGCTGTTTTGATATTATAAATATGTGTTTCATTAAATAAAGAGAAGTTGTGTCTATGCATTCCCATTGCCATTAGGCACTGATTTAGTCTATTTACTGTAAGTTCCAAGAGAGAACATCAGCTTAAATAGCTTAATTTAGTTAAGTTCTCCTAAAACAAGGTAAAATTGCACATTTAAGAGAAAAAGTGTTTCTGTGAATTTTATAACCTATGCAAGAGTTTCAAAGTTTGTTGCTCTAAAGTATATTTCACACTGTGAATCAATAATGCAGTAGCCAGTTAGGATGACCACCAATTGTTCATTCCCTATGTGTTTCCCACAGGATATGTTATTCCTGTTGCTCTCTATTCTAGCTGGATACAAAATATTTAAGGAGTCCCCTTCATTACTGATGGAGATCCATTCTGCTGATTACATTTAATTCTAATAAAATGCACTGAAATAAATTATTTGCTGTAACATTTTATGCCAAGCAGTTTTAATAAACAAATTAATAGAGAAGAGTTTTTAAACTATATCCACATATCTCACTGGAAGAGAATTTGTCCTCCTTGGCTGGCATTATTCCCTAGGTCGACTAGCGGACCATTTTTCCCCATTCAGAGATATTAACATCTCATCTTAGCTTTGGCTTTTTGCTGAGTGGGATTGTCAGGGAAGCTTGGACTGAGATTCTGCAAGAATTGCCAGCAATGCCTGTTTCCTCAGCTCAAATCGACAGTCCTTTTGTTCCTGAAGTTGTCACTGGCATTGATGTGTTAGATCCCTCACTTGTACAAGTTATTTGAGGATCTGGCCAAAGGGTATTTCCAAGGAATGTAGGTTCAGGGTTATAGATTCTTGTCTGAGGCTGAATCAGATAATTTGCTAAAAGCAAGGCATCATTTAAAAAAATACAGACAATTAAAATCACCATCTAAATAATGAGATGAGAAAGGATTGTGAATTCTGACAATAAACATGGCCAAAAAAAACAATATACAAGCCCCCCCCCAAAAAAAAAAAAAAGAGGAAAATTTGCAAAAGGTGTTGAGTCAGTAATAAACTCACTTAAAAAAAAAAAGAAAAAAAAAAGAAAGAAACAAACAAACAAAAAAACAGGACTAGGAGGTACCTGGAGGAATAATTCTTGATTTCACATATACAGTGATAAACTTTGACTGTGACTTCTCAAAAAGAAAATAATAGTTTTGTAAAAGAGAATCTCATTAAGACATTATCTCAGCATTCAGAAAGAATGAAAAAGACCAAGTGATTGAGTTACGTTGTACACAAGAGCCAGATTAACATGGCACAAATATTTTTAAATTCTGGTAAAATATTTATTTTTTCTCTCTTAAAGCATTTAATGAGTAGTAACATGAATATTCCACTCAAATATATATATCATCTCTTATTTTTTACCTAAAATAAGTTAAGTTTTGCTTCCTTGTAATTTGAATTTTTAATGGTCTCTTTTTGCAGGGAAAGCCAGGATCTCCTGGATCCCCAGGGATGCCAGGGGAACCAGTGAGTACAGATTTGAGTTCTGAGCTCTATGATAATACACAAGTATTTCAAACACTGAATGTGAGATTCTACATGCAGATTTATATATGCATTTTCTTCTTTCTAAGGGTGAAAGAGGACCTACAGGAGATATAGGCTTCCCCGGGCCAGAAGGGCCACAAGGAAAACCAGTAAGCATTTTTGTTCTGAATATATATGTTCATTAGAAAATTATGTCTTAGTTTATCAGAAGTCACAAAAGAAATGAGATTACAACTTGCTTTGTGTTAGGCTAGGTAACATCTGAAGAAAACTTAGAGCTACAGGGCTCAATATTAACTATGCAGTCAAGAATTCCTGGTATTGTGATGTTTTAATAGTTCATTTTTACTGAGATATTTCCTGTAGAGGTCTTACTATGGTCCTTTGGATCCTGTTGATTTAAAGGCCCTCTCATATTTTTTCAGGAGAATATTAACCCAGACATTCAAAACAGTCTATAAATGATGGGGTGACAAATAGATTATCAGTTTCAGTGGGATCAAGAAGCATGTGCTTCATGACTCTGAATAAACTTAATAACTCTACTGTGTACAGGTGATAAAATGCTGCGGCTGAAGCATTTACTGTTTACTTAGGATATGCCTACTCTGACCTCTTTCTTTAGTAAAAGTGTGACAGCTGTGTAGTCAGCACTGTCTGATGAGCTGGTTTATATTCTAGAAATGGTTCGGCTAGGATAGTGCAGAATTCATTATCTCCCCCAAACCTTGGTGTTCTGGGGACAAGCATGAGAATCAGACCATTTCTGTTTGTCAGCATGTCTCCACATTACACTTCTGTCTTGAAAGGAGACACAATTCCTGTAACCTCAGCAGCAAACTGGCCTGAGGTGCCTGAACTGTGCAAAACTCCACGTTACAGTATGAGAGGGAAGGAAATATTCCTGACACATTTGCTCATGCAAGTCCTTTCTTACTCAGTGAAACAGCAGTGAGTTTGCTGCACATGCAAATCTACATGTATCCTAGCAAATTAAACAGTGGCAGAACATGTATCTTGCAATTATCTGGCATTGTGCAATTATTAACATACTCTCTGATGTTATTTTGGCCCATGCCAACTAGGACTCTTGAATAATGCCACATTCCAGTTTGGGGGATAATATGGGCCTGTGACTGTTTCCAGCAGGTGGTATGAATGAGACCACCCTCTTTTGTGAAGGAAATATGCTTAACCCAGGAGATGAAGCTGTGACATGTCACAAGTTCTAACCACCAAAGAGTGGATCTGGCCACTTACTATGAAGTTCAGCAGAAGGATAATAAGGCATCAGGGCTAATACATAGAATATCAGAAATCTTTTCTGTGGTCGTATAATGACTAGCTGGGAATGGAAAAGTGCATGTACAGGTTCATATTCCACATTTGCAGAATTTCCATATATCTTGTCATTTAAAGTTGTGTAATCATTAAAGATGATGCACATCTTGATGCTGGAAGACTTGTTTTGCTCTGCTCTCAGCTGATTTTTAACGTGCTTGCAGTTCAGTATTGTCCTGAGCTCTGTTTTTGCTCATCTCAAGATTATTTGCATTTCTATATTGTAGCCACACAAACTGCTGCCTCTGCAGCTTCATAACATGTACTGATACCAGCACTAAAGGTTGAGCTTTACCTTTTGCAATTTTAAAATGCATATACGTAAGCATATTTATTAATTTGTTTTTAATATTTTTTTAATAGGGAATCAATGGAAAAGATGGTTTGCCAGGCCCTCCGGTAAGAAAATGTGCTTTTGCATACTAGTTTATTCTTCACAGATACCATAGCTGTTAATCCTAGGCAGTTGCTTTCAGTTCTGCTAACAGATTAATATACAACAAAGCCTTTAAGTGTTGTGTTCATCTTTTTTCAAAAACTATTTTTCAGGGTGCTGTGGGGAGACCAGGAGACAGAGGACCCAAAGGAGAACGTGTAAGTCCCTTGCTTTAATAACCTTTTTTCTTTTTACTGAGCACCTGAGCACCTCATCAGTGCATATTTTATAGGTGAAACCAAGACATTAATTCTCTGTGAACTTCAAGAAGTTACTTAGACAGCTAAGAGTTCTAGTCCAAGACACCACTTCAAGGAATTAGAATTGAATTGGCTTATGCATTTAGAAGAAAACCACTTTGTAACGCAGTTGGCCTCAGTAGGTTGAAAAGCAGAAAATAGCTAATCCTGTTGCGATGCTGCCAGACTTCACAAAAGCTATAAAGATTGTCCTGTCACCCCTGGGATCTCTGTGTGTCACAAACACAAATCACGTTTTATATAAAAATCACGTTTTATATAAAATAAGGCAGCAGGAGTGCCAGTGCAATACCTAACTGTTTCACAAAATGTTTAGACAGATCTGTTCATGGTAACAGGATCATGGTGGACAGGAATCATTATAGGAGTTGAGGGATTATCTTTATTTTGCTAGAGCAAAGAAAATTCTAGCACATGCCATTCTATGATTCCAGGTATAATGTTGCTAAAGGCCTGATGTTGTAATCCAATTGATAACACATTAATTTGATTAATAAGAAAAGCACCTCTCTGTGTAATCTGGAAAAGGAAATGCTACTTTAGACACTGAGGAGACATGAGGTTTTAACTATTATTACAAGAATTGTCCCTTTAAAAAAGCACGTTCTGTTTCTGCCTCTGAGAACACAATTAAAATGTAAGAACCTTCTTATTGTGCCACCTACTGTGTACTGCATTACACTGCTCCAGTGTCAACCTGTCCAAGTGCCCTGCAAATAGTGCTGCACACATACAGGCAGAGGAGGAGGCTGGAGGTCAAGTGCATGACCTAGAAACATACTGACAGGGAGAAGGATGCTAAAAAAGTCTGTGAGAGACAGAGACACAGCCTTAGCTTGCTTCATCACAGTGAAACTTGGGAAGCTTCAGGGTAGGAGGAGAGAGTGTATTTATTCCAGTCTCATTGGTGACAGCATACGTACACACGTGTGTATGTAGCCATAGATATAATTATGGACATATATTTGCTCTCAGAGAGGTCACAGGTGCCTGAATCTTCTCTCACTTCTGGGCTCACTGGCAAACATGTCACTGTGTAGCTCTCTGTACAGAGTAAAAAAATAAATGTGTATATATAAGTACATATATATATATATATATATAAAAGAAATATATAGATACCTGTTAAAAAATAAATAATTTTCAGAAGTATTTTTGTCTAACGTGATAATCAAAATCTCTCACAGTGATTTAAAACAAGAAAGTTATAAATATGCCCAACGCAGTATCTGAATACAGTTTTCAGAAAGCTGTCAGTTGTTCCTTACAATTCTGCAGGAAAAGAAAAGGTTTGTTGATAACAGTGAGAGCTCTGCCCAAGAAATAGCTATGAAATACAGAGCAGAGTCTGCATCTCAGATAAGAGATTAGTGGGGGAATTGTAGTTGATACATTTTTTCCTCTTGATCAGATATTGCAGCCCCGAATCTGTGAGAGAGATTGCAGTGATTACAGAAAATAACACAAAGCCAGGCTTTCCTTGCAGCCATTATTATTAGTGCTGTACAGCACACTCCTTCAGTCTGAGACCAGCTGGTGCAATTAGAGAAAAGAGAAGCATCAAAATTGGAAGGGCAGAACAAAACTTGAGGTTTTCTTCTCTGGTATATCCTTGTAGAAACCATTTTAAGAAGGAAGAGGTCATCTGGGCTGAAATAATCTTATACATGACTAAACACTACTGTTGCTGCTTTATAAATTGAGTGACAAACTAGTTGAAGACATGGCTTATACCAATCAGAAATACACCTTTAAAGTAATTTCAACAATAGTTTGAAGTACCAGTGGCTGGCTCATTGCTGCTATTTGCACACTTTAATCACAGACTGGGAGTCTGCTCGACTAGAGCATATGGAAGCACAGTCAAAACAATTGTTTCTTCTGCACATAATTTAGTACATCATTAAATGCAAGAAAAGGAGGACTGAATAAATCAGCATAGTAGGCAGAGATCACAAAACATAAATATCCTACTCTGTTTTTTGTAGAATTCATAGTGAAGGAGCATTTAAAGAGGAATATCTGGAGCAAGATATGACCTATTTTTATTATTTTTTACAAGGAGCTTCTTCCAAACACAAAGAAAACACTGGAGGCAGTTAGAAATTGCTTGTTTGAAAAGTGGCTGTAGTATTTATCTGCCTCCTACACATTAGCAGCTTGTAAAATGGGAACAATTTAGAAGAAAAACATTTCCACAATCAGCTTCACACTGCCATAGCACTGTGGTTTTAGAAAAACCTGTGGTTTTCTTCGTTTTGAGTACAATAGTTATCCATACCTACTCTACAGGGTCATATACCTGAGAAATTATATATGTATATTTATGCTTAGATACATTTTTAATTAAGGCTTCTTGTAACTATAGTAATCTTCAGACAGCTTTTTTTCTATATTTGGGTGCACAATGTGTGCACGGTCTCATTTGAAAGCAGAATCAGACAAAATGTGTGTTCATTGGCTCCCTGTAATGGACTTTAATCTCCAAAATATGAGTAAACTAAAAATTATATTAAAGGCTGAACCTCTTTCAAGTTTTGCAATAGCATAGAATCATAGCATCATAGAATGGTTTGGGTTGGAAGGGACCTTAAAGATCATCTAGTTCCAGTCACCTGCATGGGCAGGGACAACTTCCACTAGACCAGGCTGCTCAAAGCCTCATCCAACCTGGCCTTGAGCACTTCCAGGGAGGGGGCATCGACAGCCTCCCTGGGCAACACATTCCAGTGTCTCACCACCCACACAGTAATGAATTTCTTCCTGATGTCTAACCTAAATCTATCCTCTCGCAGCTTAAAACCATTACTTCTGGTCCCGTAACTACACACCCTTGTAAAAAGCGCCTTCCCAGCTTTCTTGTAGGCCCCCTTCAGGTACTATAGGGTCTCCCCAGAGCCTTCTCTTCTCTAGGCTGAATAGCCCAAACTCTCTCAGCCTGTCTTCATAGCAGAGGTGCTCCAGCCCTCTGATCATCTTCACGGTCCTCCTCTGGACTCACTCCAAGAGCTCTATGTCCTTCCTGTGATGAGGGCTCCAGAACTGGACACAGTACTCCAGGTGGGGTCTCATGAGAGCAGAGTAGAAGGGGAGAATCACCTCCCCTGACCTGCTAGCCATGCTTCTTTTGATGCAGCTCAGGACACAATGTGCAAGCACACATTGCTGGCCCATGTTGAGTTTTTCATCAGCCAGCACCCTCAGGCCCTTCTCCTCAAGGCTGTTTTCAATCCATTCTCAACATGTTCAATAGCTGTGAGAGAGGAGTGAGAAAATATGAGAGAAGCTACTCAGCAGGCACCAAGGTCATTGAGGAAGAAGGGGGAGGAAGTATGGAAGGCACCAGAGCAGATTCTCCTGCAGCACATGGACGACCATGGTGCAGTGGATATCCACCCTACAGCCCATGGAGAACTCTGTGCTGGAGCTGGTGGATGTGCCTGGAAGGAAGCTGCAGCCTGTGGAGAGCAGGCTTCTGACAGGACCTATGTCCTCTGGGAGACCCTCACTGGAGCAGTCCATTCCTAAAGAACTGCAGCCTGTCAGAAGGACCCACTGTAGTACAAGCAGAATGTGAGAAGGAAGGAACAGCAGAGAGTGTTATGGTCTTGACTGCAGCCTCCATTCCTAACCCTCCTGCAACACTCAGGGGGGAGACAAGAGAGTCAGGAGTGAAGCTGAGCCTGGGAACAAGGGAGTGGTTTGGGGGAAAGGCCTCACTACCCTTATCTGTTATTAATTGGCAATAAATTAAATTAATCTCCCCCAAGTCAAGTCTGCTACACCCTGATGGTAACTGGTGAGTGATCTCCCTCTCCTTATCTTGACTCACAAGCTCTTCACCTCATTTTCTCCAGCTGTCTTGCTGTGGAGGGGAAGGGTGAGAGCAGCTGGGAGCCAGCCAAGGCCAACCCAGCACACAGGAAAATTATAGATGTGGGAGGATGAAGGCTCAGATAGTGACACTTTTTTTTTTTCTTGTGGTAGACTTTCCAGAGTTCAGTGCCTCTGTTTAAGAGTAGAATTTCAGCTCTAACTGGGAATGCATTATGGTTTCAGTTAATGCAATAAAACATCACAAGTAACAGTGGTCTTTGTAGTCAAGCTTAGTTATAGTCAGTAATAAACTCTAGCTCACTGGAAGTCATACCCATTGGATGACAGATAGGTCCTATTTGTATCTGTACCTTTCACAGTTTCTTTTTCAATCTTTAAATGTCATGTAAATATGACTTAAGAATGTAACTACATTTTTATTGGTTTATCAGCTAATGATGTTTCAGATCTGAATGCACTTTACTAGCGCTGTAGATCAAGAATGCAATTATTCCATTCATTCACCACTCATAAATGTAGATTCTGGATTTATCCAGTAATAATGTAGTCAATTCTTGGTGCATTTTGCTTCTTATGGTGGAGCCTAACATTAGCTTAAGTGATGCAGCAAGGACAGTCAGAAACCCTCAAGAACTGGCAGCTCTTCATTAACAATCTGAACCTTGACTTGCAGTAATCTGTCCCGTGGCAGCAGTTCAGGGCACTAATAGCTAATACATTAATACATTAAGTCACTCTAAAAGATTTAATTCCTCCCAAATAAAACTAATTTAAATGCCATCTCAGCCATAATGGAAGCTGTTGCTGGCCAGAACATTGACCTTAAATTATTTTATTTGCAAGGAATTCACTCATTATAAATTGATTTCTGTCGTTGTTGTTTCTTTGATTAACTGAATTTTTGTGTACATGGAGAAATAAAGTATTTGTCTTCTAGGGAAAGTTATAGAAAAAAGCCTGATGCCTTGTACCTGGGGGAATTTGAGCACTTAAATTCTACCTGTGCCGTGTATGACGTTCCTAGATCCTTAAATGAGGGTTATAAACTTCTGCACTCAGGTGTGTTACACAGTCAAGCTATGTTTTTTGTCATTGACTTCAACAATAAAAATGTAAGAGAACAAAATGCTACTTGCTGTGTTTTCAGAGACAAGGGTTGGCCTGTAAAAATCAGCTTCCCTCCATGACTCACAAAATCTATTCTGAACAGGGAGGAATTATTTTTTTTCAGCATGCTTGAGTGGTTTGTTCTTCTGTATGTGATGGTTTTCTCTCTGCTTTTATTTTACACAGGGAGATCAGGGTATTCCAGGGGACAGAGGTCCACAAGGTGAAAGAGGGAAACCTGGCCCATCAGGAGAAAAGGGAGATGTGGGTCCTATTGGACCACCAGGAGACAGAGGCTATCCAGGATCACCAGGTCATCAAGGTCCCCCAGGTTTACCAGGACCCCCAGGGTTTCCAGTAAGTAAATATGTTTACTTTGGTTGCTTGTGAATTCAGAGCTCCTGGAGGCAGCATGTGCTGAGTAATGGAAATTCAATCGAGCAATACCACAGTAGCAGAAATAAGATATCTCTGAGATAATCCCAATGTTCAGTAAAGAGGTGAAAAAAAATATACCCAGGTGATTGAGCAGCTATTTTTTCTTATTTTTTAAAAAACATTATTTCTTTAGCTCCTGACAAATTGATATCACTACTCAATACTGTTAATTTTAAAGTTTTTCTTAAGCTTGAGAGCTAAAATGTAAGTCTTTGCAGCTGAGAAAGAAAAGGAGGCAGACAAAAATTATTCCAAATAGAAGGTAAATCAGCATTTAAAAAGACAGTAAAGTGCTGTCTGTCAGTCATAGATATCTTGGTTTGTCTCCCTGTGCACACAGGCACATTCTGTGATCCTTGTTAAGGATTCTTTTTCCCTCAATCAGATAGGGAAAAGCTCTAAAAACCTTTGCCAGTGAAGTTATTGGTCCCGTGATGCAGTTTTCATTAGTCAGTTGCACATGGGACCTGTTAGTCCATACTGGGGATGGGAAGTTGGCAAATGCTGTGCAAAAGGCAAGTAAAGCCAAGCGGTGTCACTAGACATCCTCACTGTCTTACACAAATTAATTTCCATAAATTAAGCACAATTTCCATGCACATAACATACTGACCATCTTGACAGTTTGGAGTGCCTCTTCCACCTCATGGGTTTAGTGGTCTTTATAATATTATGATGTATTTGTAATTAAGTGGCCTTTGAAGGAAATAACACTAATATTGGATATCTGTTGAATGCTTTACATTTTTAATGCTAATTTCAGGGTTTTTAAAAACTTTTGTAGCATGATAAAGTGCCTTCTCTATGTTTCTCCTGATACATATCACCTTTCTTTTTTCCTCATCAGGCTGATACAGTTACACTTGAAGAAATAAAAAAATATATCAAACAAGAGGTTCTTAAGGTTTTTGAAGGTAAGACAATGAAGTGCTATGCAGCTAAACTGAATCTTAAATTCTGTTCTAAATGCTTTACATCCCTACAGCATTTATATACATTCCTCTTTATGTCACTTAACTTACATTGGACTTAGCAGCTGCCTTATTGCTGTAGCTGTTTAAGTGTTGTTTAAGTCTACCTAATATAAATATGTTCCAAAAAATATAAATTGTAGTGTCTGTTAACCAGAGTATTTTCTCATGTAAAAGATTAGCATTAAAAGGTAGTTTTCTCCAAATCATTAAAGCAAGCATGTATATATCATTGTAGATATGTAAATGTATCACTTATTACTGCAGATACATATGTATTTACAGAGTAGATAGTCTACAGTGTAGAAGAGTGTGGCCAGTAGGTCAAGAGAGGTCGTTCTCCTCCTCTGCTCTGCCCTGGTGAGGCCACATCTAGATCTGCATCCAGTTCTGGGCTCACCAGTTCAAGAGACAGGGAACTACTAGACAGAGTGGAGGGCAACAAAGATGACTGGGGGATGGAGCATCTCCCTTATGAGGAAAGGCTGAGAGAGCTGGGACTCTCTAGCCTGGAGAAGAGAAAGCTGAGGGTAGAGCTTAGTAATGCCTGCAAGTATCTAAAGGGTGGGTGCAGGGAGGAGAGCCAGACTCTTTTCAGTAGTGCCCAGTGACAGGACAAGGAGCAATGGGCACAAGCTGGAACACAGGAAGTTCCACTTAAATATGAGGAAAAACTTCTTTATGGTGAGGGTGACAGAGCATATAAGGGGTGGTAAATATTAATTCTTCTGTGTTCATGTGTTTTAAGTACTTCCATGAACAGGAATCAGAAGTAATTTGAAATATTGGAATACATTAGTAAAAGAGAGTAATAGAAACTTCAAATTAATTCAGATTATTTCACAGGACAAAGACTCAGACATGAGTCTGAGTTGGAACTGAAAGCCTTAGTACTTATAGGAGCATTTAATACCTTGACATTTAGAAGGATTAAACACTTCCAGAAACGTACTTTAGCTGGGGCTTTGGGATTTATTTATTTTCCTGTATTTTGCTGGCAGATTTCTTACCCACTTTTTCTTGTGTCCTTTGTTAATGAAGAAAGGATGGCTCAGTTTGTATCCCAGCTGAAGCTGCCTGCTGCAATGCTTGCCTCCCAAGCTCATGGAAAACCAGGGCCCCCAGGAAAAGATGGGTTACCAGGGCCACCAGGAAAGGACGGTTTGCCAGGGCCACCAGGAGAACGTGGAATTCAAGGTAGGAATTAAAAAAAATGTTCCCATGAATTGTATCTTGACATCTTTATACCATTGCTAATGATTATTAAATAAGCCAGGATTACCTACCTAGCTTCCTAATGATTAACTTTTAAAACTGTACTTATGTTTTTTCCAGACTAGTTCTAAATATTAACCCCTAGTAAACGTGTGGATTTTACTGATTAAAAACTCCTAATCAGTGCATTTTATTCTAATAAATGGTAAAGTTAATTACTGACAGATACCTAAAACTGACAGATATCTAGACTACTGTAGCAGGTGGGTTTTTTTCTCCAAAATACTGTAAGAAGAAAAACTATGCCAGCACTCTATTTAGATCATGTTCCATATTGAGAGACCATCTTATTTAAGAAACCAAATTTGATCTCTAAGTCTGAATGCTCTCAGCTCTGATCCTGAGAGGAAAAACTGAAGGCAAATATTATTCTTTAAAAAGCAGTGAAAACTGCAACATTGACACATGATTTTTTCTTACAGTGAGGCAATCTATTTTCACAAATCAGTTTCAGAGCAATCAGCTTTTCACTACACCGCAAGTGGTAATTTATACATTGCGATGCATTTGGACAGGTTAGAACTCTGGTTTCACTGAACTGTCTTTGCAAAATTAGCTTCAAGGGATGCAGCCTCATTATTACTGTGCTCTACTGTAGAGTCAGCCTCTCAGAGATTAAAAGGAAGAGGAGAACAGAATAAAAAGGAAAAAAGAATGTATCAATAATTCATTGTGGGTGGGTATGATGTAATTTTCAGTTTATCTGTAGGTAGTTCTTTATTATCTTTTGTTAGTTTGGTCTGCTCTGGAGTCAGAGCAAGTCAGACTGGAACGAAGAACATGAGAGCAAAGCTGAAGATGTGTGGATCCTAAAGCTATGAGAAGAATAAAGACTTAGTAACACTGATAAACACAGACCCCTGACAGAAGCTTGAAAAATGTGATGAGCTCAGAATGAGAAGAACAAGAATAAAGAATCAAGGAAAACAATAAAAGGCTTAGAATCTTATAACACTGACTTCATCATTACCTAAATATTTAGATCACTGTGAGCAGTCAACTTCAATGTCAGTGTCAAATTGTTCAATGATGATGTATGTGGTGGACAGTCTCAGATGCTTCTGAGAAGTGGAACGTTGCACTAGGTTTCATTTCCAGCAAGTGAGCATTGAGCATGAAGGTGATAGCTGTGCTTGGAAAAAAAAAAATAAAGCTGCTTTTTCATGTCTTATGCTTAATTAAAAGTAGTGCCCCATGTATGCAGGATTTCCATTTATTTTACTGATAAGCTCAATACTCTTTTTTTTGAGTAGCAAAAGGTAACCTAAGTGAGAAGCATTTAGTTCTCTGATACATCAAACAGATATACAAAGTTATACTTCCAAGGAAAGAAAACCAGGAATATGTCTTGTCTCCTTCTTGTACTTTGAATAAGATAGAGTCCTGTGAGAGAAGCACACTTGCAAATAGCCTTCATACCTTTCCCAGTTGTGCCTGTTACTGTTTTGTGCCTAAAGTAAAAAGAAATTCAAATCTCTGAGCAGATTAAAAATCATCCTTCCATATCCCATCTTACTTTCAGCCATAAGAGACATAGCAGACAAGGCTTCTTGGAGAAGCATGTGACATACATGTGTGACTGAGACCATTGAGGCACATGCAGTGGGCACATATGTCCAAGTCACAGTTATGCATTTGGTGTTGATTGTCAGGTATTTAGTATTGTATTTATCCCTTGAGTGTAGGCCAGACTGCCGACTCCAGGCAGTTCTGTGCAGAAATACACATCTGGGCTAGCAGAGTGCAGCAATCATTTGTCCCATACAGCCAGTGGCAAGAAGTACTTTTGGAGAGCAATTAACAGGCCCTCCACGAGCACCTACAGAGCCTGTCAGTGGTGCTGCACCCTGAGCAGAGAGCCTGCTGGAGCCAGGCAGCGGGGTGGGCACAGGTTGCTGGGTGTCCAAGGAGGTGTTTAACTTGCAGCTTTGCAGGGGTCCTCCTCTACACCTTGAGCATGGTGCCAGCTCCCCCAGGAAATTGGTGTGACCTGGCTGGATTCCACCAGAGCCTCCTTCTGCACAGCAAACCAATATGCAGGAGTTAGTGCCGGAAGCAGAAAGCATAGATACTAACTTCTGGAAGCATAGGCATCATCTTCAAAAGGTGTATTTAAGGAATCATTAGACTCTTGGCCCTAGAGTCCATAATTTCTAATGAAGTACAGAATTGTTACTTGCTGGCCTTCAGCAAGGCTGCTCATAGTGTACCTCAGGTACTCCCAGTGGTTCAGGTACAAATAATTTTGAGTTTTTATGATGGTCTCAATAAAAATAGATCATGCTAACAGAAAGCAACAAAGAATTACAGCTTAAATTATGAAACATGTAATTGGGATTTAAACAGACATTACATAATAGTGATTTGAAGATTTATATATATATATATATATACACATATAATTTTTTCTTCATTTAAAAAAATAACCTATGGCATATGCATCAGCAAGCTGCTGCTGCGAGGCACTGTTACCAGTGAAATTTATAGCATCTGCTTGAAGGGGAGCAGAGTAACTTGTTAACTCTGTGTGCATTTTAAAGGATGCCGATGAAAGGATGCTGATGTCTCATAGAGAAATGGGAATTTATTTCAAGACTTTATAGACAAGCTATAACAATGTCGTGCATTTGCAAACAGTTTGCCATGTGTTAAAGGCTCTAGGTCAATTAACTCCACTGACTTCACTGGATTTTTAACACTATAATAGTAAGAGAATTTTTGTTCATTAGATCAAATGCACCTTGTGATAATTTTGCAATTCAAAGATCCTTTATGTTAGCATGACTATTGTTTTTTTTCCCTACTGAGAAAAGAAGATTTTATCTTAGTTAAACTTCTCTGTTTCTATCAAATTAAGTAAACAAGAGTTTTTTATTGGTCTTCATAACTTATGGTAACCTCAAGAAATCAGACAATTCAACTCAGGAAAGAAAAATACCATGGGATGAACAGTGAAAGTTCTTTATTTTTATTGCTAATCTCTGTTGTAAAATTTGTGTCTCTTATTATAATTATTAATTTCTATGGTGGGAGCATGTAGGAACCTTGCCTTAACATCATTGTAGTGGATGTTGTCCAGACACAGACAATCTTCTGGAATAGCTGCCCTGGTTTCAAGTGTTACCTCCTGTCAACTGCTTTTTGCTGTGAATGGTGAAGTTAACCTGGTTTACTTTGATTTAAAACTCAGTTGATACCTCTCAGCTGAGAGGGCTATAGCACACAGAAGGAATTCAGAATGTGCACTCGTGGCTGGATAAGAGGGGCTGCTCTTAGCACCCTTCCTGTTGCTTTGCAGTTGTTTGATTTTAAGAACGCAGAATATTTGCACAGTAAAACACAGGGGGGTATTCGGTGTCATTGTTCCCTGTTGTGGTGATGTGTTTGCCTCACATAGGTATTAAAGAACCTCAGAATTCCCTAGATACTGACATGTTAGTTTCAGGTGCTGGTTTATCCGTAAGGATGGAAGAGGGTCTCCATGGTATAGGTGGAATACCTTTTGGAGCTGTTTAAACAAGAGAAAGTTTTTCCTCTGATTTCATAGACATGAGTGTGTGTCATTTCCAAGTAGAGCAGAAGGTGTTACAGAAGCCCTGCTTCTGGCCATGATTTTTGTGGAGAGCACTAAACCAAGAGCTGTATTTTAGCATGAGCAGAAGAGTGAAGAGGGCTTATCCATTTGAATACATACTTGCTACCTATCGCTACCAAGTGTTTACCATGCTACCCACCATGGGTATGTGTTTACAACTTTTGGGTTGCAGAAATCACAACATAACTTCTGGAACCTGAATGAAAGGCTTTGCTAAAGCAGTCGCCTTTTAATCATACAGGTACCTCTTACTGGAATTGTAATTCTACCAGTAAAAATAGACAGTATCTTCTATGTGCTTTTACATGAAAAACAATAAATCAATATCTGATTTAAGTGTATGGTAATATTTTCCTTTGACTGTGTGTGAGTTTGTCACTTTAAGCTCAGAGAGAAGGTAATATCCTCTAGAAGTGTAATCATGGCCCTACTCCTGAGCAAAACATACCTCATGAAAAATCAAGTGTTTTCCTTGCCAGAATGACACATTACATGGTTTGGATTGTTTACACATAGGCCTGTTTACTAGTACGCTTACACCCTGTGAAATAAAGCCTTATTTTTAGAAAAGATACCTGAAAATTCTTGTCTTACACTTCAGTGTCAACAGAACTTACCTGCCACTGTGTACAAACTGCACCTTTGCATGTGTATTCAGAAACAACCAGTAATGGTTTATATTATCTGAATCATAGATTTGCATTGGCAGGCTGCTCTCTTTGTCCTTTTGTTGGTTTTTCTTTTCCTTATTGTCTTGAATTCCAATGATGTTTACAGAATCTTTCGGTCTATCTCAGTCTTTTTCCAACTATGATGTCTCAGATACCTACAGTAATGGTTATCATGGAGCCTGTAAATGTGATATATGATAAATGTGATTTCTCTCCTTTCACCACAACTAAAGAAATGCAAAATAAATTATTAGTGGCAGCACTGCTTTGTAAAATTACAATTAACTGGGTTTGTAGTGAGAAATGTACTGTAACTATCTATTGTAAATTAAGAAACATAGATATATATATAATAAATAGGAAATGTAATTGATCCTGTTGTTGTGTGATTGAGCTTCTCAAACAGTAGCAGCTACCTACGCATTACACAAGATTTTCAGAGCCACCCAACTTGGTGTAGTTATAACTACTACTGTGGTCATAAAAGAGCAAAATCAAGGTTCACAACTGAATACAAGCACCTGCATCTTCCCTTTTCTGAGTGTTTATAGCTTGTGTGCCTATATGCCTTGTACAATTCTGCTTAACACAGCTCAGTGACCAGAATGCATGATTGAGTTTGTTCATCCATGGGTGTTTAAGCAGCTGCTTTCTTTTTGCTGCATTAAGCATGTCACTCTGCATGCATTTTCTAATGGTTTTACCCCACCGTGATTTCCTTGTTGGAGTGCTGAGAGAAGAGTAAGATAATTGATGCTCTGTTTTGAAACCCAGAATGATTGCAACAGATACTAGATTTTCTACCAAAGTGTATAACGAGCTCATATTTAGTGGAAAACTTGACTACTCTGTGTACCATTCCTACTGCTTTGTGTCTGTTGCCACAACCCTGAATTTGTACCTGCAGCACTTGCAATAGTTTTCTCTGGATTGTCCTGTGAAGTACAAGTGTTGCCATAGACCACAGTGCGCTGACAGAACAACCTTTGCCATCCCTTTGCCAGTGCCCATTAACCTTCATGAGACATCAGGTAGATTGATACTACCATGCTGACTGGTCAGCCATGACTCTTCTAATTTAAATTAAGTTACAGCTCTTCCTCTTGAGAATTTTATTGTCTGGCATACACAACACTGGAAGTGGTCACTGAAGCAGAACAAATCTGATTCCAAATGTGACCAGAAGCTGACAAATTAATCTTCAACACACATCACCTTACATGCCAATGCCTGAGGTGTTGGAGAGGGAATACAGGTTCCTTTTAAAATACAGACTTGGGGAAGGTGTCACATTTGCTCCTTTAAAAAAGCCTTCATCCCCTGTCCTACATAAATTATATTTTCTAAACAGAGAAGCTACATTTTTAGATTTATTTATAACTTGAAATATTAAGTAGATTATCCTCATATCCACAAGTCCTCTGCTCTAAAGCAGCCAGAGTGTTTCCAACTCATAAAAAATTTTACGAAGAGTTTAAGGAAAAAGAAACAGGGGTTGGGCATGAGCTGCAGCATTTTAGAAGAGAGAAGTTATTTAGGTAAATACAAAGCTATGGCTTGTGAAGAAAGCAGATACAAATTTTCAAAGTATAATTAGTAATCACCCCTTGTTAACAATTTGCAGGCACATGGGTCACAGTAGGCTTTGCATGGTAGAACCCAAAATCTGCACAAGCTCTGAAGATGCCTCATTCCACATGAGGGCAGCTGTGTGATGCTGCAGAAGCAGTGGGTCTTTTCTTGCAAACAGAGGAATACCTAAGCCTACAGCTGCCAGCTTACAGTCTAAAAAGAGGAGCAGACAGAAAGATTTATGTAGAGTGAGGAGGGCAGTCTCACTCAGTTTGGGGGCTATCAGAGAAGGGCTGGTTAGACTCCAGGTGGCCTTGGCATTGTTGCATTTATTTTTTTTATTAGAGGAACTTCAAGAAGATGACTTAAAATCTTGGGGGAAGGTCTGGCTAGCGAACACAGTGACAGTCGTCTGGGAGAGGGGGCAACAGTTACTTCTAGGAATTCCAGAAGGAACATGGGAACACAAGAGCTGCCTCAGAAACTGAAGTGGGCATGTGTTTTCCCAGTTATGTTTGTCTTTATAAGTTTGTATCAGTGAAACACATGGAAGAACACTTTTTATAATAAGAGGATGCTCTTATTTTCATATCATTATTCTGTGTAGGTTATAGAGGCCAGAAGGGGGAAAGAGGAGAGCCTGGAATTGGACTGCCCGGTGACCCTGGACCACCCGGCCCTGCAGGTACAAGTCTTCAGATTTATTCCCATTGTTGTTATTTATGAACTAACAGGCCTTTATCCTGGTTCTCACGCTGGTTTTACACCAGTATCCTCCCACGATTGGTTGTAGCATGAGGCCAGACCCCCAGTGCCTTTTTACAGATGAGCTGCTGTGCAGCTGTCGGTGATGAAACATGGGGCCCTGCTTGTGCTCTGGCAAGGACTCTGCTAATTCTAACTTTGTTTTACCAGCTACTGGCCTGCCAGGACCACCGGGAACACCAGGCTCACCTGGACTGCAGGGGCCACCTGGACCCAACGGGAGATGCAATCCAGCAGATTGTTATTACCACATATCACAGACTCGGTCACGCACCAGCGGGAAATAAAACCCTTCTCCCCTAGACACTTGGGTTCACAGTCACTTTTCACTCCTCTCAATAAGTTAATTTAACCTTTGACATATTTGGTGCATTATTTTTTTGCTCGACACTGCACGGTATAGAAATGATTTATAAGGCACAGAATTGAGCCTTGTTCTATGTGATTTGCAGTGTCGTAATTGTGAATTGATGACATATATTTTCCAGAGTGCATTCCATGTGTTATGTTTCTTGTATTTATTTTGCATAGAGGAGAAAATAGGCCCAAATAATTTTCATAGGCTTCTTTCTTCAAACAAAAAATACTTTATTATAACTGTATGCCTCAGTATGTAAACTGGCTTTATTTTTCTTGCTGGTGGTGATGTTTAAGTGGAGAAAATGCATTTCTGAAGTTTTAAAGCATACCTATTTGCAGTGAATGCAGGACCTGAGCTGCAGCACTGGGAACTGCGTTTAGACTAAACATTCATGTCTACCGAGGAGGCTCCAGCACACCTTCTGAACTGGGTCTTTGCTGTGCACCCTGAATGCTACCCACCATTTCAGACACTTCCTAGATGTTGAAGAAGGAAACAAAGATGTGCTTATGATCTCTCTAATCCCATCCAATGGTTTGCTTCTGACTGACTGAAATTCACCAGGTGTAGCCCCAAGAAGCGTCTCTCCTGACTGGATGTTGTCCCATCTGAGGGTTTGTACATTCATTTAGTACATGGTTACATATAGTCCAGGTAATAAACCTGGTAGGGGCTGGTGTGGATGTAGAGGGTGGTGGGGACACAGTGAGACAGTCAAAGGAGGAGCTTCACAAGCTTCTAATCTTACTGGCTGCAAGGTTTTCCTCTTCCTTTTGCAATAATGAAGTGTCAAAATAAGCTTGAGAAGAATGTGGAAACAACAGAATGTAAATCTCACAGGTCCTAATAACTGGTATCAAAAAATTATTCAAATTCAAGAGAAATTCAGAAAAAAATGCAAAACCCTCCTCGGAAAGGTGAGCAGGACTGAATGGAGTTTGCGGGCATTGGGTAAATCCTACAGGACCAGACATTATAAATGCAGAACAAAACAGAACAAAGTACTAAATCCTATAGAGCTCAAAAGGCTGAGCAAAAGAAAAAGTGGAGGAAACTGATCACACAGGGGCTGATTCTGAAAAGCTGGGAGGGGGATTGGCCAAAGCTTCACTCCTAGTTATTAGGAAACAGATGATCCTAGATTAGTCCTATGGAATTTGCTATAGTGCAATAGAAATTGAAGGTGCTATGGAGATAACATGGACAACTATAACCCACAAACTCAAAAAAGATCCCTGGTACAAAAGCAGTACTGAGGGCTCTTCCCCCACCATTAGGAAGTCAGTCATTCTGTCCCACATCAGGCAGGGAAGTGGTTTTGGTGACTTCATGCTTGAGCAGTACTGAGGTGCCAGGGAAGTGTTCCCAAATTGGAAGTGCTGGGTTCCAGAGAAACTGCTGTGGGACACGAATCTGGCTGACTTCTGGTTTCTCCTTAAAAATGGTATTGAATGACTGGTGGGAGTATTAAAAAAGCAAAACACATCACGTTTGTTGTGAACGAGTGAGGTTCCTAGCAGTTGCACCCAGACCAGAGGAGCAAAATGAGTGCAGGAGGTGATGGGGTTACCCCAGGCAGTGGGGAGAGCAGACAAGCCTTCAGGCACACCTCTGGGAAGGAAAGGATACCTGCCTGACTTGTCAGTCCATTGGATGGTTTGAGGAAAGAAAGTGCTTGCCGCAAGAAAGATGCTTATGTGAACACCTGAGATGGGAGAGGGGCAGCAGGAAGGAGGATGGCAGAAAACTGTGGTGTACCATGAAACCATCTCTGGAAGATCTGCAACCTGTGATACACCCTGCAGCTGGGTCAGGGAGCTTTATCTGTCCGTGAGGCTGGGGATGGACAGGTCAAAGCCAGCAGGCAAACCACAGTCCTCACACCTCCTTTTCCGCTCATGCCTTGGTGGCAATAACTGCCTCTTCTCTAGACCAGCAATTTCCTTGCTCTGTGGGTGGTGGGTCCTCATCCCACTGGGATGAAGCTGCATTTGGAACCAGTGGTCCTGCCTGTGCTTAGCTTTAAAGGTGTTCCTCCCATTCTAGACCTTGTGTGCCCATGGAGCATATCTTGGTTTACTCTGCCATGTCAGCCACCTTTCCAGATCTGGTCCTCAGAGCTCTGTAGTTGTCCAAATATGGAAACTGGCAAGCAGTGTGAAACCAAGCGCTTGTTCCTTCTGAGGCATCTGCTGCTGCCCCAGCCACAGGTCTGCCAGCCCAGCAAGGACAGCCAGGGCCTCACACCTATGTATAGGTCAGTGTAGATACACCAGCAGAGGAACAGGCTCCACATACTGTTTTCCTTTCAGTCAGATGGACTGCTGGTCAGGTATTTTGCATGAACGTTTTTTCATTGATTTCTTTTTATTTCTCTAGTAATTCCAATATGTGTAAAAATCTAATTATTTTTTTACTTCATAAGTTAATGTAAAACTTCATTTTCTGTGATAATATCAAAAAGGGTGCTGTCTTGTAAAGAAGGTCTGCGTGACTGAGAGGTTTCCAAGCAGCCCCTGTCCTGGAAGGCTGTACATATGCACCGTGTTAGTGGTATGTGTATATTTTTGAGCTTTTAGGTAGATGAAACCAAGCATCTGGTATTTTCCAGATGCAATTGCTGTATGTTAATTTACTTGAACTTACCAGAATGCAGAACACTTTTTATATTTGAAGAAGTTTTATTTTTTCATCTATGTTTCCTACAGATGCCTTTTTCTTTTTATAGGCTCAAATCTAAAGGTCATTTTAAAATGTGTTTCAACACTTTCAGTGGCTTTGCAGGTAACTTTGGTAATTATTTTATTGCATTAAGTTGTGGCTGCCCCTTCCCTGGCAGTGTTCAAGGCCAGGCTGGATGGGGCTCAGAGCAACCTGGTGTAGTGGGAGTTGTCCCTGCCCATGGCAGGGGGGTTGGATCTGGGTGATCTTTTAGGTCCCTTCCAACACAAACCATTCTGATTCTGTGATTCTTTTATTGCTTTATTTTGCTAAAAGCCCACTTAGTTTTCTCATGTGAGAAAATTGATATTTTTTTATATGGGCTATCTCGATATCTTTTTTTAAGATGCCATGTTCTTCACTGGGGTACAACAGAGTTAATCCCAGCTTAGCTTTGCTTCATGCTGGCTTGCTCCTACTCTGTATTTTTATAATTCAAAGCAGAATGTAGCTGGAAACCTGCTTCTGCATGGTTCTCTGATTTGGCCCCTGAAATTTCTTTTCAGTTTCAGACTGATGATCTCTTAGTTTTTTGGAAGGGGTTAGGGAGGGCATGGGGGTGCTAATCTAGTTTGTGTTTTGCTTTATCAATTTCTTATCTGTTTTGAGCAGGCTGTGCTGCAGTAAGCAGCACAAGAAACTAAACATGGAGGATTATTTTTTCGAATGGCATAAGGTCCTTTTCTGATTTTTACATACAACAGGACTTTGAACTGAAGTACCTTTAACAAAACATTTTCAACTTTTCTTAAAGGCTCTTTAAGCTTTGTTCTAGTTCAGGGCCAAACTATCATATTTTATGTCAAATTGCTTTATCCCCTACTAAGAATGTGTTGGGATTTTCTTCAAACAGCTACGTACAGAGCTACTCAGCTTGCCTAAGGAAGTAATAAACTTGGTAAGAGGGAAACTTTTCTGAGGCTGCACATAGTGGAGTTCAAATGCCTTTCCAGTACAAAGGGTAAAGCCTGGGCTGAACTCATTGTGTTTCTGATTTTGTTCTTGAGCCTGACTTTTTTTTTTTCCCTAACATCCATTTAGTTTTGCATAGTAGTATTTGCAGAAATACTGCCTTTCTGGGGTAATTGTTTTCAGGTGGTATTCCTAGAATATGTTCGTGTTCTGTATATACACATTATGGAAGAACATGCAGTAGCAGGACATCCTGCTTTCAGGCATAATTTCTGTCCACTGTAATGATGTGTGTCTCTTGGGGAGCAGGGAGCCTGCTGAGGTTAATACAACATTGTAGAACATTGTTGTTAATTACAACATTGTACTTCATAGGACTGAGGAACAGTGCTGCCCGCTTCATAATGCTTTAGGAAACCAAGATTTTTGTCTTAAACTGGATTCGGTTTCTATGCTAACAAAGCACTGTGATCCAGAAACAGGAGTGATTGTATCATCCATCCTCCCTTTATGTTTTATGACTGTGGATTAGGACAGATGTTAGATAGGCACAGCTTCGTTCAATAAGCGTGTTTTTTAAATGAATGGATAATCACACAAAAGATTTTGGCACTTCTTCACAAGGTTGAAACACTCTTTTTCAAGTCAGCGTACACTCAGTTTTTGTCTTCTTTTTCTGTAATGTTTACATAAAATACTTTTAATAATCCCACAGGCTAAATTAGTGGTTTATAAACTTGTTTCTTCAAATATACTATGTAAAGCTACCCCTAACCTTGCATTTTACCAATGCGGTAAAACTGCTGCTCTAACGTGACATGTTAGAACATGAGAATTATCTCAGGAATCAAAACTATGCTGGTTTGGGGTTTTGTTTTTAATCATGTTTTTGTTAGATTCTGGATGTAATGAGTCACATATGTTTTTCTTGAAATCTGCTGTGTCCACTACAGCTAGATTGTATGTGATGGATGTTTAAATCCATCTGCATACATGCAGGTGTAGGCCATGGAGAACAAGTTTAACCATGACCTTGACTTGGCTGGTGTTTTAAGTGGAAAACTCAAGCTTTATGATACATGAAGGAAATGTGGTCTTTCAAATATTAATTGCTAACAAATGTTACAGGTTCTAGACCAAAATAAGTTTGTAGCTTGAAAGAATGCAGTGTACATGGCTTTTAGCAGTTTTCTCTCAGAGTCTGCTGTTCTACAAACATGAATGCATATGATTATTTACTGAAGTTTCAGTGTAAATATTTTCTGTCTCCAGTCAATATATTTGAAGGCTTTTCAATGACAGACTTTATTTTATAATTTTTCTTCATTTCTGAATGATAGGCAGCTGTCATTGAAGGAATCTCAGTACGTGCTGATTGGTTGCTTCTTCATTATATTTTGGTTTGCAACATTTAAGGTTCAGTTCAATGGAAATATATTAAGTGGATAGAAAATTGATTTGCACAGTATTATGTGGCTGTTTACATCCAAATAGGATTCCGGGTGGAAGCTGAAATGTTTCACATACTTCTTGCATGTGATTCTGTCAGAAATGATGCCCTTTTCTTCCCTGTCAAATCACAAGCAAGAGGATGTAACTACAAAGGAGAGAAAGGAGAGGCTCAGAGCCCCGGGGAGCATTTGGCACTGGGACTGCCACCCTGGGCCAGCTGAATTGGGGGGGGAAGGGGGAAGGGAGTAGCTTTTGACTACACCAGGGTCAGGCTTGTGCTTCCTACATGTTGGTGAAACTTAGAGCTCCACAGGAAAAAAATAGAAGCAGCAAAGTTACCAATACTTATTAGCAGCCAAGTGGGGAATTGCTGACAACATTTTAAAATGCCAGATTGGATTGTGAAGAACTGGTTACCATTTTGAGGACAGTTGTTAAATGTTTCTCTCTTAGTTCCTGTCTACCTTTAAGTCAAGTAACTGGGGAGCAAAAAAAAATGTATTTATCGTGGTGCACTTAAACCCCTGGAATCAGGAGTGGCAGCAGAGATCCTAATGGGTAAAAGTGATTTTAATTACTGTTTTGTTTAAGAAATCTCATATCATTTTGTGATATTTATCCAGAAAGAGTTGAGAACAACATTTACTCAAGATTTCATAGGCATTCCAGGAGTACCTGTTTAGAATGGGCAGCACAATCTCTTTGTGCCTTCTAAATATATCTATTTAAACTAGCACTTTTTTTTCTGTGTCACCACAGTTGATACACCTTTCTTTTAAATTTGTAATTCTGTCTTTGTTTTCCAAATCTTTATTTACTTACATGCATTGTACACAAATTTCAGGTTTTTTGTGCACGGTCTACTACTCTTTGGTTACAATTTTTCCACTCTTGCACAAAATATGGAATTAATAAATACTTAGGTTAACCAATATGTCCCCTAATGACTTACAACAGTCTTAAGGATTTATTCTTCATTTCTGTATTTAAAGTTAAAGCTCACGAGGCAGCTTGAAGGCAGAAAATCTGTCACAATCTTAAGCTATCCACTTACATAGATTCTACATTGAATTGACCCTCATTTGTTTGATTGTACTAGTTCTGATTTGGTTTTTACACATGAATGTTTTCTCTCCTACATGAGTTTCTTTCCACTGTGGAATTTTGTGCATTTTTTTTTAAACTATATTTTATAAAACACTTCACATTTGTATTTAAATGTTGGGGGTTTTTGCTTCTTTTGATTCCTTACATTTATGCATTACATATGGAAAATGATATTTTCATTCTGTTATCAGTTGGTTTGGTTTGTTGGGTTTTTTTAAACAATTTTACACACTTTATAGTCAAAATAAAATTTTGCTGGTGAAACTGAAGTTTGTCATTACCACTAAAGGTTTACTTGTTGCACCTCTGTAAGGAGTACTTTTGAGGACCATGCCCTAAATCAGTTAAAAAAAAAAATAAAAATTAACTAATTCTGAATTGTTATGGAACACCCACAGGTGTGAACAAGCTAATCATCTTTTGTGCAGTTGTCTGGATTTGCTTCTTAGGAATGGAATTCTTTGCACTCGTGTATTCTGAGACTTCTTGTAGTATTACAGTAGGAGATGTGGGTTGTGAGAGTTTGGACAACCTGGAGGTGCAGGAAAACCATTCTGCCTCAGGCTTTGCAGAACGTCCTGGGAAAGATAACGTAATTCTTTATGCATGTTTTCTTTCCCCATCTTTTCCCTGAAATCTCACCCAGTGCTGCTTCCATGGCACTAAACAGACAGCAATTGGCACTTGGAGTTAAGACTTGTAAAGATTCAAACTCTTTTATGTTTTATCATTTAAAATACTGGGCTGTGCAAGGGACATAAGGTGATTATAAAAATTAATTCCATTTAACTTGGTCTCAAAAGTCTCTAATAAATATGCAAATATATTTTCCTTTAGTAGTCATCTGTATCAGATGTTCTTCTCCTACGTGATCTCTATGTAGGTCTTTTTGGTCAACACATGAGGTACAAGAGAAGCAGCTCTTAGCTGCAGGTAGGGACAGGTTTGTTTTGGGGAAGGCTTCCCTTATTTTTTTTTTATTAATTCCTTTTAAATTACTTATTATACCAGTACTTTTCTCTTTACTGTTGTCTTACACATTACATGCAAGTCAACTATTTTGAACACAGACAGAAAATTAAGGGCTGGGGAATAAAACAATGCTTAGAGCAAGTGTGTCAAAGTTTGTATTTGAAAATGTGGGTGACTAACAGTGAAATGAAAGGAAACATCATAGGATGGTTTCACTGTTGTCTTTGAGAGAGAGAATACACTTCAGAACCACAAAAAAATACAAATAGTTTAATTTATACAGAGAAACAAAATATCCACATTGCACATTTTCCTCTAAAAACTGAGTTCATCTAAAAAAGGCAACTTGGGATATCTAATGGCAGTCTACTAGCTGTTCTGTTTATTGGTATTGGGTGTACTCATACATTGAAAAAAATGAGGGTTAAAACATTATTTATTTGGGGTTTGTACAACCACAGATGTTATTTCCAAATCTGTAGTCTTTTCTATAAAACTTTTCTATTTCTGGGACCTAAAATTCCCTTAACAGGGGTTTCTAGCCTTTTATTTTAATTTTCCATAGAGGGAGACAAGCTGGAACAGGCTTCATACAAAATAATGAATGCAATACAAATTGGAGTGGAAAATGAAGAGGTTATTCTACATGGCTTATTCATGAGAACCCAATGATGATACCTGTACAGAGATCTACAGGATAAAAGGCAGCAAGGTGGCAGGTTTTCCTAAGAACAGCCCCCCAGCTGTGTTTTCACAATTGAACTGAAGAGCTGAGGGAGGTTTAGCATGTCCTGTACAGCAGATGCATACAATGAAATGACAGTGCATGAAGTGATGTAATTTGCTCAGGAGTGCTCTGGAATTTATTTTTTAAGCATAATAGAATAGCTACAGATGAAGTAAATAACCTGTTCCTTTTTTATTTGATGGCTGAAGTCTGTACGTCATACATAGAAATTAAGTGGGGGAGGTGGAGAAATCACAGAAACTTTTTGTTAAAAAGAAATAAAAATAGAGAAGTGCCTCTTTTCCCTCTCCAAAAGCAGAAACAACCAGAAGGCAGCACCTCTGTACTTCTGTAAGCACCATTGTTCCAATGTCTGTTGCTAAGTACACCTTTAGAAAGAATGTACAACCACTATGTTAAAAATGCCTTACTGAAACCTTGGTTTACTGTTTTCTCCTTGTTTGTATTTCTCCTTCAATCCTGACTTTTTTCTCAGCTGTTTGTGTAGAGAGTCAATTAATGCTTACATCTTGTGGCACTTGCATTGCCCGTTCATGGCCCCTTCATGTTCTTACCAGCCCTCTGTCCTGCCTGCACTCTGCAAGACGCTGGCTCACAGTACCCAGGAGGGCCAGGAGGGCCAGGAGGACCAGGAACCCCAGGCTGACCGGCTGCCCCGGGGAGGCCTCGCTCACCATCACGGCCTTCCCGGCCATAGCTGGCCTTGCCTGGTTCACCTGGAAAAGCGGATGCAGGTCTTAAAATGGGCAGCACATGACTTGCATAGTACACATGTAGCTTTACTGAACATCCTGTTCTTAGAAGCTGTATGAAGACATCATTGCATTGCTCTCAGTGGATTCCCCAGAGAGGTGCCTGCTTAGAGGAAGTTTTTCTCTCACAGACACCCAGGCTGTGTTCACAGAGCTGCAGCAGTGACACTTCAGGCCCAACCCTCTGCAGTTACATTGAAGTAGGTCTGCTGCAGCAAAAAGCTTTGCAGGCCAACTGATGGCAGCAGTGCAGACCACACTGTTGGCTATGCATATGAGGATGTAAATGCTACTCACTGCTCCAGAGTTATGTTACCTCTCCAGAAAGAGGCACACCAGGAATTTATTTTTAGTTTCCACTCAGATGTGTTGGGGAAATAGATTTATAGAGTGGAACTGCTGAGTAGTAAAGCATTTTTTACTTCTAAATCTTCACTGAAGGGATGAAAGACAGTGATTTCTAGTAAGCCTCTTCCAATGATAAATTTCCAAAGAAGACAGCTCCGGGTTTCACAAACATCCTAGGTATCAGCACATACTCAACTGACTTTTTTCCCTCCCTTTTTACAAAGAACAATTTTTTGGTAGTTTTTGTCTATATATATATATATACACACTGAAACGTTTTGTGGAGAGATACCGATGGAAATGCTTCTTTTCCTTCAGTGGCCACTAGAGGCCAGTTGTGCTGCACTTACCAGCAAGAATCTGCCCTGGATCCCTGTTACATAACACTGCACTTAATTACCATTAAAACAAACCAGAATTGTATTTTGAATGTCCTAAATTACGAATGGAGGTGTTTAAGACTGCTGTGGCTGCCAATGAGATTATCTGGGGTTTGCGACCTTTTTTGTTGTTGTTTGATTTTATTTATAAATAAATACATAAAGTACTTTTTTTTTTTTTTATGCTTTGTATAAATTTTTCCTAATCTTTCTACAGTGAGATAAATGGCATGGTAGCTCTTAAGTAAAAGAGCTTTTAATTCTAATTTGGGACTTTATTATTACCTATGAAGTAAAAATTCTCAAGTACTGTTCTTTGAAAGTGTACTTCTTAGTGGACACCCTTTATCTCATCAAGGCATCTTGGGGTATTAGTTCTGAATAAAATTTTACTACATCTTTTCTTCTTTATCCTTATCCTTGTTATATTTACCTGGAAGACCTCTTGGTCCAGGGTAACCTTTCAGTCCTCTGCCTGGAAATCCTCTTTCTCCTCGTTCTCCTGGTTCACCTAAAGCAAATTCAGGAAATATTTGTTACAACCTGCTTGGAGTATTACTTTCAGTAAGTTCCCTCTCAGAGGTAAACAGATAATAAGCAAATAATTCAGGTGTCTGTATATAGTCTTAACATCTTTGACTGATGTCCTGACACGTGTTTGTAAGAAGTTTGGGGTTTGTTTGGATTTTTCTAGCATTTGATCTATACTTAGCAGTAGACATGTTGAAGGGGAAAAAAAAAAAAAAAACACCTCAGGCTGAACAGTACCACATGAAATATGTCACAGGCTATATAACAGAAATAAACTAAACTCACAGAACTACACAGGCTATTTTGGAATACAGACTAAGGTTACTGGCAAATGGCTTTTGCAAGACCATGTGAACTCCTCTAGTAAGTGAAAATTCTCAAGTGCTGGTCCTTGACCCAGCTAGTGCAGAGAAGAAAAGAGAAGCTGGCTTGTACACATCACAGTATTTTTGTTTACACCCACATAAGACACTCACAACAGTAAAACAAAGGACTTTGTTCTTGTATATTGGTATTATGGACACCTCTCTTTGGAGGGTGTCCAGCTTTTCTTCAAACTTATATGTTGCTCCTAACAAGAAGCATCCCAGTAAGAGAAAGCTACTTTATACTTCCATACTTTCTTGTAATGCAGTGAGGAGAGTTGGAATAGACTGTCGAGTTTGGGGCTTGCCTAGAAATGGCACAGTAGAAGACAAGGAAGCTATCTAAAGAAACACAGGAGTCAGTACAAAAGTCCAAGTTGCAAGGTGCACACAGGGTACTAACTAAAGGAGAGATCCTGCCTCTGCTCTTCAGACTGCCTAGTCAGCATGGAGATTCAGCCTGTCTTTGTAAATGCAGCTACTGGAAGCACCAGTGCCAGGTTACCTGGGTACACTTTTGCTATTTCCAGCTGCTCAACACTTTGGAATAGTGCTTACTGCTGATTACCTCTCAAGCTTCATATTTCTGACTCTGTCCTCCTTCACTACCCCAGATTGCTCATTAAAGTCACTAACATCCTTCCTCAAGCTTGAGTCTACTGTTGTTGATGCTGTTAAACTCACTGTACTTTTTATCTTCTGCTCTGTCTCATGGTAACACATTGTTGTGCTTCTCTCTCCTCTTCAACATGCCCTTCTAAACCATTCTCAACATTCTCTTCCTTTTCCCTTTTACCACGTCCTAGGTACCTTTTCCTCTCACCCCCATCTCAGACAATTGCCCAAACTGACTTTGTTGATCTCTGTGACCTCTGTGAAACTCTGGCAACTACCAGGAACTCAGAGTGGAGCACTGAGATTTTTGTCAGAATGCCTGCCATGCACCATCATGACAGCTCTTGCACATGGGAGCATTCACCACTTTTCTTCACCGGTAATTGTATTTCAAGTTTTATTGTAAGGTAACTTGGGATCTGATGGAAACAAGACATTTTGCTTGTTTGGATTTTTTCTGTATGCTCTATAGATTATATGTATTTTTAATATTAACACAGTGGACACTGCTGTGGGATTAATCAAATCTAGCATATTGTATCACCTTTGTTTCTCCATTTTTGTTGCTTCTCTGAATACAGATGACATTACATTAAATTAAAACAGTAGCAGAGCTCCAGCAACCAACAATGCTGTTAGTGTTTGCTGTGTTTCTCTATTCTGTTCCTTCTCTCAAAGGTTTTCCCAATTTCAATTTCAAATACAACTTGAGACAAAAGTAAATGCTCCAATCCAGCAACAGACAAGCTTTCTGCAGAAATACAATTTTTAAATAAAACCTTCCTTCAAGAAAACAAATTGAAATCACTGCTGAATAGAAACTCATACACAGTGGTCATAAGACTTTGCAGAAAATTCTACTATAGAATCCTCTGGAGGTGTGTAAACCCTCCCTAGTCAGGAACAAAAGAGATTCATTTAGATCAAGGTTTTTTTATAAAGTATAAAGACAGTAAATTTTATTATGGATTTGTTCTTGCCAAAGAATCAATAGGTTGTGGTGCATGGTGCAATGATATTAAATGGCTCAAGTGTTATACCCAAATAAAAGAGGCAGATTGTTATCAGTCACTTGTAACTGGATAGACTCTGAAAATTGGGCTAGAGATTAGCAAATTAAGCTGTTTGTCTTCACTTTTGGGGCCACAAGGAAGTGAGGTCCATAAACAGACTGAGTGGAGGAAAGAGTGAGTTGCTGCTGGAACTTTTCAGCAAACAAAAAACACAAACCTCAGAAGTCTGTGAGAGGGAAAATTAATATTAAGAATCTGACTCAGCTGCTCACTACTAGTTCAAGGCAGATGCCTGTCCTTTCTCATATTGTACAAGTGATTTGATGACAAAATAAAGATTTATAAACAAGTCTTGCTGAGATCAGGCCAATGTGCTCTTTAATCACTGGAGCAACTGAGGGAACAGTTACAGGAAACAACGTGTACAATGTACATCCACAACCTCTAATTAAAACAAACAATCAAACAAACAACAACAAAAAAAAACCCAAAACCCAAACAAACAAAAAAACACACATAAAAAATCTGGATAATTTCTTACCTTTAGGACCTTTACGCCCAATCTCACCAGGGGGACCTTTAAGGCCAGGTAAACCACGAGGTCCAAGCTGCCCTGGGAAGCCATTTTCACCAGCAGGCCCTGGAGCACCTGGTGGCCCTGGTCGGCCAGGAAGACCTGGAGCACCAAATTCTGGCCTCCTAAGACTGGCTGCCAGCTGAGCTAGTTGTTCTGCAAAGGACGTGAGGACAGAATTAAAGCAGTAAGTGGACCTGAATGGAGAGATTCACATGTTCAGTGAAGAAAAACATGTATTGTCTGCTACAGAACTCAGTACATCACAGTCCAGCCCCTTACCTGTGTACAGTGCTATTTACAAAGATCATTACATATAAGGAGGTGGTTGAGTCACCATCCCTGAATGTGTTTAAAAGTTGTCTAGATGTGGTGCTTGGCAATATGGCTTAGTGCTGGACTTGGTAGAGTAGGGTTAATGGTTGGACTGGATGATCTTAAAGGTCTTTTTCAAACTAAGTGATTCTATGATTCTAAGGTATTATCTTAGTGCTACTAGAGGGAAACAGCACAGGCACTCTCTGAAGCCTACATTTTAAATATCTAATGTTTGCAAGCTGAAATGACTTGCAAGTATATGGTTTGTTTAGAAATGTCATTATAATTTTCTGTGTAATTTAAATTCAGCCATCTAGTAAGAAAACTTACTCATGCATTTGCTACCTCTTAAAATAGCAATTATCTCTCACTGTAACTACTTGCTAATCCCTGCTAAGATCCCTCTTTGCAAGAAGGAGCAGCTGAAAAGCATGTCTGCAGTCATCTACATTGGCCTGGAAACAAAGTCCCAGCCTTCTTTTTCAGATGAACAAAACCCCTCAAATTGGTGCTCATGAGCTCAAGTTTGATAAAAACTGAAAATTGTATGTTGATCTTTTCTTAAGAAAAATCAACAGGAGCTTTGCTCTTCATTAGGTACAGGCTCAGCATGCCATTCCTTGGAGTGGTCTAAGCTAGCTGCTCTCTTTTCCCCCTTACAGGCCACTGCTGTAACAGCATGAGAGCAGTCCTCTCTTTGCTTGCAGTTTCTATTCTAGGCCATCTTCCAAGAATGCCTTAGAAATAACTTCCTCTGGAAACAGCCACACACAACTCCATATGACATATAAAGTCTGCATCACTTGGCAAGAGTAGTTATTTTGTGTCTGCAACCAAGAAAAGTTAAGATGAGGGGTGGGTGACAGGGTGGTGCACAGAATTTGAAATAAAACAGGAACTATTGCTAGCAGATACATGAGGAAGACTGGGGATAGAAATCCGTGGGCAAAGCTTCCTCAGGAGTTGAACTTCAGTTATGGTTGTCTTTAAGCTGACAAGGTTCCAGGGACCCACTTGGATTGATTTACTTTTTCTTTATTAAGTATGACAGTATTGACAATTGTAGGGGCTCTCAAGAGGATGAAATGAAAACAGCTTCAGCTAGAACTACAAACTTTTTCTGCCAGGTTTCCAGCTGAGGCCATGCTATTTGTTCTGGATAAGACTGGGAAAATTTTGTTTGCCTCCACAGCAGTAGATTATCCTGACTTAAACGCACATGAAACAACAAATACTTTTTAGCATATTTACCTTGCATAACTCTAATGCAAACCTGCTTAATGTCCTGATCAGTTGGTTCTTTTCCCTAGGATTAAAAAAAAAATAGTTTTTTAAAAAACAGTTCATATTGCAATACATTTTCTAAGTGTGTCTGATGTAAAAAATACTGGTGGTCAATAAAAGATGTTCCAGTCCCTGAAACTGCAACTATTCCAGGTGAAGTAATTTGACTATCAAGGTAGATACTGCACATGATACATCCAGTAGATACCATGTGTGATGCACCTTTGTATCAACTGTGGTAGCTTCACACTACAGCAGTGGGGTGGGAGTAAGAAAAGGGAACTGAACTGAAAGCTGAGGAGCCACGGACCTGACTGTTTATAAGCCTAAGATTTCTCTAGTGCATCAGTGTGTCTGTTGTGAGGTACAGTGTATTTCAAACTCCACCGTGGTACTTGCATTTTGCATGTGTACACATCTCCTGATGCAAGAAAAGCAGTGGTGTGAGTGACAGCTGCGTGCTCAAGAAATACCAGTTACAGGAAACTAGTACTTACAGCTGGGCCTTGGCTGCCAGGCAGACCTGGGGCACCCTGTTCACCCTGCAAGCCTCGTGGTCCAGGTGAGCCTCGTGGCCCTTCCATGCCAGGCAGTCCCCGACTTCCCTCAGGCCCACGGGAACCAGGCTCTCCAGGATTACCAACCTGACAATCAAAGAGGAATTTCAGTGGACTGCTATACTGGTGTTAGGCTCATTCTGACATACCAAAACGGTAACAGGAGCTATCTGCAAATGCAAAGCAATGAACTCTGGAATGTAGAGTGGTTGAACAGCTTCTTTTTAAATAAGCAGCTGGCGTCATCAGTTGTGTAATTTATAAACTTTAAAAGAGGTCTGTATTCCTCACTTAAAGGGGAGAAGTGGAAAAGTAAGATATTCTGTCAAAAGTGGCAAATTAGCATCCATAGGCACAGGTACAAGACATTAGGGGTTATTTTGTCAAGGAACAGATCATCTGTACATGCCTTCTGCTCTTGTGCATGTCACATGCAACTATTCTAGACATTAAATCCTTCTTAAGTTACAAAAAATCCAGCTCCTTCCTTGCTCCAAATGCCTTTCATAAAGAGTACCACCATGTGAGCCTGTATTGTCTAACTCCAGGCTGCTTGGGAACACACATTTCTGGTTTGTTTACATCTGTCTGAGCCAGAGCTCACTTCTCACAGGTTCTAGTGCCTATGCTTGAGTTTGATGGCACAGGGGAAGGAACATCCTCACACAAACTGAGGCTGACAAACTAATGCCAGCTTATTTCACTCAGGGAAGGAGTAGAGTTAGTTTACTGGTATATGTATCCTGACCCCTGGGGGAGGAAATTATTTTTATGGCTACCTCAATATGTCCAGTTAAGTACATTTAGTAAATAAAGCTATAGCTTCTGCTCCAGTAAATTTTCTGAAAGTGGTAAACATCATTCAGAGTAAGAACTATACCAACAGGCACCTCTGAGTACTTTTAATGCCAGTTATTTTATTACTATTAATCAATAGTAGTACAAAAAAGAAAAATAATAACTAAAACCCAAAAAAAATCCAAAATGAGCAGGACAAAAAAAAAAATTAGAAAAAAAAATCCACATATTCATGCCTTCCCAAATCTACTGGAGGAAAAGAAAAAAACCACCACCTGCTGAAAGAGATGCTCAGGAACAAATTACTCAACTGTGGTATCAGTTAAATCCACAAGATGGAGCCATTTCAGTTCCATCCGTGCCGCATCTTACAGAATCAGAATTGTCATGGTTGGAAAGGACCTCTGAGATCAGAGAGTCCAATCATCAGCACAAAATAAAAAAATAAAATAAAAAAACCCACAACCAAACAAACACAACCAACCACACACACTCCACCAAAAACACACCCACAAAAAACCCAACCTCAGCCACTAGAGCATGCCCTGAAGTGCCACATCTACATGTTTCTTGAATACCTCCAACCACTTCCCTGGACAGGCTGTTCCAGTGCCTGATCACTCTTTCAGTATAGAAATTATTCCTAATATCCAATCTAAATCTCCCCTGCTGCAACTTCAGGCCATTTCCCCTGGTCCTGTCGTTATTTACTTGAGAGAAGATGCCAACACCCGCCTCCCTACAACCTCCTTTCAGGTCCTCATAGACGGTGATAAGATCTCCCCTCAGCTTCCTCTTCTTCAAACTAAACATCCCCAGTTCCCACAGCTACTCTTCATATGACTTGTTCTTTAGAGCCTTCACCAGCTTGGTAGCTCTCCTCTGAACACGCTCCTCAATGTCCTTCTTATAGTGAGGGACCTAGAACTGAAAGCAGCACTCAAGGTATGGCCCCACCAGTGCCTCAAGTACAGGGGCACAGTCCCTACTCCAGCTGGCCATGTTATTCCTGATGCAGGCCAGGATGCTGTTGGCCTTCTTGGCCCCCTATTCACACTGCTGGCTCATGTTCATACAGCTATCAGCCAGCATCCCCAGGTCCTTTTCTGCTGGGCAATTTTCCAGTCACTCCTCCCCAAGCCTGTAGTGCTGCTGGGGGTTGTTCTGACTGAAGTGCAGGAACTGGCACTTAGCCTCATTGAACCTCATAGAACTGCTGTCAGCCCATCAATCCAGCCTGTCCTGGTTCCTTTGTAGAGCCTTCCTACCCTCAAGCAAAACAACCTTGTCAGAAGAAAACCCAAAGAACATACTTCAATGGATATTTTAAGATGGCAAAATTCCCTTTGTGGACTATACAATCAGGAAGCCATCATTCCTTTCATGTCCAGCCTGGTGAGTTATCAGGTTCCCTGGGGGATTACTCATCCCTGCATATGTACCCACCAGGATAACAAGCCCTGCAAGGTCTCATCAAGAGAACGGGATTTTTTAAATCTACACAGATAAAACTGTGGATTTCTGCTCTACTCTCTCTTCCTCATGTACTTCTTGTAAGATCTTGATCAGAAGTACTACACACTCTCTAGCTTAGACCTGAAGTCACAGAGGCCACTGAGAAAAAAAGCATAGTTTTTTGTTAAGGTCAGCCTCGGTTCCCTGAAGGCAGGACTGTTGATATGTTAGTATCATAGCCCGAACTGTCAGCTGCTGTAACAATCTCACTCTTCAGTCATCCTGAAATAAAAGAACGCATTCAGCAGCTCTCAAATTCTTTTTTTTTATGTGACTTACAAGCTTCTGTTCACCTTTCACATCAAAGCTATCTTAAATAAATAAAGAAAAAAATGTAGGGCCATAAATACTTCTACTTTTACAGGCATCACAGTCCTGCTGCCAGCTTTTTCACAGTGCAGAGATTACAAACTGCAAGCAGCCACTGCACTGAGCCTCCTTTCTATACAACACCTACTATACAAAGAGTGCATTCATTTCCTTAAAAAAAAAAATTAAAAAAAAAAAAAATTAGTTGGCCAGAAAAACTGCTGCTGAATGATGCTTCTCTTTCATGGAGCCTAGAATTCAGGACATGCATTCCTTTCCAAAGCTATTAATTTTAATATTAACTGTATTCAAAATTTAAAGAGAAGAAACACTGTTGAAACACATTCAATTTAACTGCAATAAAGAGCTCAGCTCAGTATTTGTATTTTCTTAAATCAGAAAATCATTTATCTGATCAACTAGATCTCTGTATTTCTGTAACAGTGTTATTCATTATACTTACAGTTCCCTTTGCCCCTGGTAATCCCATATCACCCTAAGCAAAAATAAGACAAACAATATTAGAAGAGAGTATCCATTACCTTATACATTACAAATGCAGTAAAAAAAAATTCAGTATAAAAAAAGTAGTTCACATATTTAGTTGGTTTATGCAAGCTTGCATCTCAAATTACAATTCATTTGGAAATAAAACTAAATTTTTTTGTAAAAGTCCTCTCTCAAAAACATTTCTGTAAGGAGAAAATAAAGCATGTTTATTTCATTGGTTTTGTAATGCTTATCTTAGAATTAGACACATGGCTCTAACCTCTGAAACCACAGGTACAACACAGAACAATCTTGGATAGTAGATTGCTTGGAAACACTTACAGGAAGCATTATTTAATCAGAATTTTCTGGTTTGACGGAATTATAAATATTTTACAGTGTTATCTTAGCTCTGGAAAAAAGAAAAAAAAAAAAAAAAAAAAAGGCAACAGAAACCTAGCAGGTGTCTACCCAATGTGCTCTAAAGGAGCCAAATCCCTAGAAGTTCCTCTTCCCAGCAGCCTGGCTCCGAGCTTGAAAAACCCTGAGATCCCACTGTTGCTTGACTGAGAATAGCAGCTCCACTAAGCAGAAGTTTTTAGTTTTCCATCTTAATTGGATTTTAAAAAGTTTAAATATCTTGTAATCCACAATGAACTAAATTAAGTCTTCTTCTTTGGTATTTTCATATTATTCTTGGAGAGATTCCTGAAAATCGTATTTACCCAGTTTCTAAATTTCATTAGTGAAATCATTTCTTTCTAAAAGTTCAGAAATGTCACTTTGTCCATTTATGAACAGGCCATCAGTGAAACAGAAACAACAACTGTTACCAGTTTAAAAACAGACTAACTGGAAGCACACTTGAACATTGCTTCCTGGGAATCTGTAGTGATGGTATAGCTATATTACTGGACATCTAGCTCACTAGGGCTGTTAATTAACTTTAAAAACCTTTCAGAACTGCAGAGTGCTCACTTCCAGCACACAGCCTGGCTACTGTTTTTTAAATAGCCAGCAGTTTGCTTGCTTTGGAAAGATCAAGTTCTGGCTTTGCTGGATGGGGCCCCATAGGAGCAACTGGACTAGTGCATTGCACTTCATGTAAGAAAACAAATCCTCTTTACCCAAGGGCACATGTTGCAAGCATTACCCGTATTAATTCACAACATGTCACATTCCTGTGGTGAATACACCTTCCTCCAGCAACATCATGGTGCCAAAGACTCTTCCCAGACCATTCTCCCTAACAGACAATTACTACATCTTATTTCCAAAGATAAAGGTAATACAAAATATTTCCATTGTGTCTGAGTTATTTATTATCTGTGCTCCTGTTTGACCTGAATTAAACTATTTCCTCAATGACCAAACCATATCCCTGTAGCACTCCAACAATACTTTTAAAGTTTTAACTTAAGACAACAAAATAATAGATCAAGAAAAGAGAAAATAATGCCTTACTAAGTCACCCTTTTCTCCTCCATCTCCTTCTGCGCCAGGTGCACCCTATATCAAAGAGACATATTGTCAGCATTCAAATTTAGTCAACGTAATGTACTGCAGCATTTGTACCATGATCCATAACACAACTTACTTGTTCACCTTTAGGTCCTGGTTCACCCACTGAGCCCTAGAAGGTTAAAAAAAAAAAGTAAAAATTCAGAATTTGAAACTGCAGGTTCAAAAGCATACTAAATTACCTTCAATCCTCCTTACAATCCAGAATTAATGCAAGACACCTTTAAAGCTGCACATTTTTAAGAATGACAATGAAAGCACTTGAATCTTACTATATAATTAAGGTGACAGAGTGAAGGCAAGTAATAGCATGGAACGTATAACCCACTGCCACACCGGTTGTCAAACTCTAGATCTCCCCTTTACATGGCAGATGCTCTTGCATTTGCTACAAATTTCTGCAAATAGATTAGAAGATACAAGTAGAAAAATCCAGTAATTGAATCCGTTTTTCTAGCCCTATTAAGTATTCCATACTGCTGCAGGCCCTACCAGTCCTGCTAATGTGGGGTAAGCACACTGAGACATCCACAAGTTCAGTCACAATCTTGTCTCACTTGCAGTTTAATTCTCAACATTTTTAAGCAGAATTGTGTCTAGAATCCTGATTGTTACAGTCAATGCTGAATGGCTTGTATCTTAAAGGTGATATTCCTTTAAAAGTATAATAAAATTATTATGCTTTATCTTAGAATCCTATAAAAAAAACGTACCAGTGTGGACAGGCAAGAACCAAAGAGGAATAAATTACTGACCTGATTCATTTAAAATATATGAAATTTATTTCTATAGTGTAAGTGTTTCGTTTGTAGAAGACTATATTATTCAAGAAACCCTTAGTATTTTTGTTCTGTTAGAAAACAAATCACACCTGTTCTTTGCAGTCAGCACATTCAAACATGTACACTCCAAAATAACTATAAATAAATATTTTTTTTTTCTAAAACAAACAAGGGATATAACATTTTCTCTCCCATTTCAGAGATCCATTTAATTCACATAAGGTACAGGCACAAAAACTGGTGTTACATCTACAGTTTAATGAATTCAGAATTTTTCTCATGTTCCTGAGGACAAAAAGCCAATACTAAATTAGCCATAAAGCTAAGCAGGGGAAATCACAGGCCTATTTAACATTCCAACTTTGTCAAACAGTGCTGAAACTATTTCATCTGAAGTGTTCTCAGAATCATGCCTTATTAAGATTTTCCAGTTGCTCACACAAAAAAACATTGATTTCCAACCTAATGTAGTTTTAGGCTTCTTTTTCTCCTCTTACTCTTCTTTAGAGCATAAAAACTTCCAACAGAAAAGATTGAGATGGAAGAAGCTTTTGCTTTTGTGAAACTATAATATTTGTATTAGCAAACAAAAATTACTGCTGAAACTATCTGAATTTATTCTACATGAACCTCCACGATTTCAAAGGAGACTATAGGGTAAGATATCAAAATATGAAAACAGACACTTTTTTTTTACATACTTCTTGTCTACTTTTAAAAAATTCCTCCCATATCATGTCCAGGATTTGTTAAAGAAACTGGTAGTTGGCATTAGCCAAAAACATACTAGGGGCTACACTACTTAACAGGGAAAAGGATCATGTTCTAGTGCCAAGGTCTGGGTCTTGCCCTGGTGGTGTTTAATTTACAAAGACAGAACCAGAATGTCTGAAATCAATTCAAACTATGTGAATCAAAAACAGTTTAAGTGGTGGTTGCTGGGGCTTCACAGAATCCTAGGGGTTGGAAGGGACCTCGAAAGATCATCTAGTCCAGCCCCCCTGCCAGAGCAGGATCACCTAGAGTACGTCATACAGGAACATGTCCAGGCGGGTTTTGAATGTCTCCAGTGAAGGGTTTGGCCATCATCCGTTACCTACTTGCATAACTATTCCACAAGGTTCACTGAAGCATGATCCACTGTTGTACAACTGTTTTGTATTGCTGTCTCTGCTATAGTATGGTAGGTGTGAGATAGATGCACTCAGCTGCTTGACTAAACTAGCAGCAGTTTCGTTCAGGCTCCCATCCAAAGGAGGTAAAGGCATAGGTTGTAACCAGGCCAAGAACTTCTCTACTTCCAGCCTAGTCTCTGAAAAACTGCACAGGAACAGGATGACATGGCAAGTACTGATGAAAACAACTATGTGATTAACATGTGAATGGTTCTTCCAAAACTCATTTGTCAAGGAACAAAGAAAGTTGTGGGCACAAGGAATCTCATGCTTACCTTTTCCATTGCACATAATTTGAGTATGAGCCCAAACACTTATTTCCATAAATATGACAGTATGAGTGAGCTTCTTTGAGATCTCTCTACTAAGCAGCTCGCTGCATGGCAGTGATCTCTTAAGCTGGGATGCCTCTCAAGATTACTCTTTGAGGCTGAGAGATCCCTTAGCAACTGCAGATCTTTGGTAAGTGACCGATATCACACATAACCTTGCCTTACAGTGCACTGAGATTTTGTCTTCGTAACTTTGAATTATTATTATTATGTTGTCTGCGGTAAGTAATAGACTGAACTTTGCCATCAAACTCATTAAGTTTCCTTTTACAACACTGTATTTCAATAAAACCATTTTTGCTGATACCTTTGGTGATGGTTCTTCAAGCAGTTAAAATCTCCCCTGCAACAACTTGGCATAGTCAGCAGTATGGCAAGTAGTATCACTAATTGCTTCTGGAGGCACAGAATAAGTTCTGCATAATCTGTGCAGTCCCTGCACTCCCTGATTCAAAAATTACCCATGTGCCACAGTAAGAAATGACATAGAAGCTGACTTGAAAATTGGCATATTATTTCCAGAACCCATTCCCCATAAAAATCACCTGTCTGGACAGTCTGAGGGCCAGACAGGGAGATGGTGCCTGCAAACAGATCATGCCAGCACAGTTCTGATAATGCAACTTTAACCACCATGCTATGAGCAGCTGCACACCCACGGATGATGGTACAGGATGTGAGAGATCTGTAATTTATAGTCCCTTTGCAGGAGCAAGATAAAGATAAACTTGCATTTACTTGGGAAGGTATACATTACACCTTTAACAGACTCCCACATGGTGATAAACGTTCCCCTACAATTGTTCATGCTGCACTTGCTGAACTTCTACAGACAGCCTCACTTTCTCAGGATGTGGAACTGTACCAATACATAGATGATATTCTGACTGGAGAGACTTCCCCTAAAAGAGTGGGGGAAGAAGCACCAGCAGTGTGGCAAACACTATACAAAGCAGAAGCTGAGGTTCCACCTGAAAAATGGCAGGGAACAACTAAAGAAGTCAAATTTTTAGATACCTAGTAATCTGCAGAGAGTGCATCAATTCCACTGGACAACACCTTAAGTAAAATGGAACAATTGCAAAAATACAATAGTAATACAGCAGCTCATGGGTGCTTTAGGGTGCTGGAGAAAACATACCTTAACTTTCTATCATTGTTCACCCACTCTATTCACTTTTACAAAAAGGAAAACTGTGCAAATGTAAGCCAAAACACAAAGAGGCAGTCAAAACCTTAATATAGGGATTTAAGACATATCAGCCACTGGAACCAGTAAAGCCCCTTGAGCATAGTATAGCAGAATGGGGTTTTGCAGAACAAGACACTCATTGCAATCAATTAGAAACTGGAAGAAGAGACCAAAAAAGCCTTTAACTTTTAGCTCAACCACATTTAAAGAGACAGAATAGAGATATTCTGAGTGTGAAAAGGGCCTTTTGTCTTCAATTCAAGCAGTTAAACAAATTGAGAAAATGCACCTGTCCAGACTAGAAGGCCATTCAGGTTTGCCAACCCCTGATGTCATTCAAAGTGACAACAGCTCACATTTCTCCAGCAAGAAAGTGCAGGTATGGACAAAGCAATGTGTATTCCATACCTTCTACTATTCCCAGTCAAACAGGATAGTAGACAGAGACAATGGTCTGTTAAAAAGGAGTATTAAAACCGCACAAGCCCAACAGGAATACTTGATTGCCTAAAGTGATTCACCAACATTGATTTGACCAGGCATTGATTAATGCAAAAACTGCAAACAGTGCTCAAATTATTGTATTTACTCCTGACATGAAACTGCAGTCTGTACATATGAGCACACTTCTTACCCGGTCACCCTTACCACCAGGTAGGCCTGGAGGACCTGGCAGTCCAGGAAGTCCAATAGCACCCTGGGGACCCTGTGGAAGTAAATCAAAGAAAGTCTGTTTTAGAATTAACAAATAAGAGCCATACCCTGACAAGCAGATGGAGGAAAATTGTACTCCTGTAACAGTCCTAACTTTAAACAGGATTATCTGATGAAAATAGACCTGATCCAAAATACAGCCCTTTAAACAGTGTCTTACTCTGATTTTACTGCTGACAAACATAACAAAAATGGCTTGCAGGGCTTTCCACCCTCTATTCCCTTGGTGACAGTCTAGTTCTTAAAAATCCTGCCTAAGAACTTACACTCTGTGATTTGTCTATTCCTCTGTAACAGCAGGCTCTTTCAGCCAGAACCTGCCTAGCATGGCTTCTGAGTGTTGCTGTGTAAATACTGCTGGAGCACTGGTATAAGGTAGCATTCATAAGCTGCTCTGTTCCTTAGTTCCCGTAGCTGTTAACAGAAAGCCAGCCTTTCACTACTTCTGTTCCCCCATACACATAGCCCACACAGGAGTGTGCAACCTATATTTGCACATCACAGGACTTATGGATGTTTTTAGCAGAAGAAAAAGTCCCACACGTCTCCATATGCTTTAAAACAGCATTTGCTAATATTAGCACTGTCACAGAGGACTGAAAAAAACCCTCAACAATCACTCATTTTAATGTTATTTTCAGTCACCTGCATGGATAAATGGATAAGTGCAGATGCCATAGTTCCTTCAAAAAACATGAGCACTGACTATGGAAATAAATAGCTTACCCATTTCCCTGGTAAACCAAGAGGACCCGCAGGACCTGGCTCTCCTCTGCTGCCCTTATAGGAAATAGAAGGACATTGTTACTTCCTCAAATATTTCCTGTGAACAAGGAACAAAGTATGATTCTTTTTCTTAATGTTTAGTGAATTAGACTACTTCACAGTTGGTTTTAATCAAAACTTCTATTTATTAGTACAAAAACATCATATGCATTAAAAACAGTGAAACTTCCTGAGAAAGGTAAACGTTTTTTGTTAACAACAACATACAATATTTAGTTGGCATTAAATGATTCAACTAATTAATTCTGCTCAACGATGATGCACACTCAAGTCCCCTCCATAGGATTGCACCTGAAAGTTACCTGGCACAAACATTTACTTCACTAAGACAGCTCTGATGCCCCTGCTTAGCTTTAGGCTTTTGCTTAGTTTCAGCAGCTGAACTCCCACGTGACCACATACTTAAAAGCCCATGATGCCAAATGTGAAAAGTAGAGGCAAGATAAAATAGAAGTTAGTATAAACATGCTTTTTGCTGGAATTTTATGTTAAATCCATTTCAGTGTGGTCTTCATATTAGTGTTATAACTCAAACTATTCATGCAGCCATTTGAACCTATACTCTGGATAGACCTGACACTGAGTCAAATTTTTGGATTTTAAACAACTTTTTAAGTATCTTTCTTGAAAGAGTTTTACCTCTTATGATTAAGTCTTTCAAAACAGCTGAATAAGTTTAATACATTTACCCTCACCTCTACAGATAAATTCAAACACTGTCACAACACAAGCCTAAGTTTCACTTGAGACAATTTTCTTGCTTCCACTGTGTGAATGCATAAAGGATCCCTGCTATTAAAGCATTATATACCATTTAAGATCATAAAATATCAATAACTGAAGTCACTAGATATGTAAGTAGATAACCTGTTATATGTAACTTAGAAAGTGTTGACTAAAAGCAGAGTTAAGAATTCTACTACTGTATAAAATGGATAATTTTAAATAGAAATATTTCTTTTGTAATAAGAAAAATATTGTGACAGACTGAATAATAAAAGGAGATGGCAGACATGGCCTTTTACACCAGATCATAAATACAATGACAACTTTTCACACAACCTTAGGAAAACTAACTCTACAATTCCAGAAATAATTAGGTATCCTGGAGAGTTCAGAGAACCAAACATAAACAGGCTTTTCCATTCATTTTCCTCAAAATATCCTATGGTGTTAAAATCACTATCCTTTTAAAGCACTTTGTATAATTACTAAAAGCTTCTTCATGTTTAAAAAAAAAAAAAAAAAAGCCCCCTAAATCACCTTCATCTTACAACTCATAAGATACAACAACAAATTTTCTGAGATTGTAAATGCCCCTTTGCACTTTTCTCAGAGCAATAAATTGTACTGCTCAGGATAATGGCATGAGACAGGTGTAGCATGCAATGTACCTTCCTCTTTAAGTGTGTCATGCTTTAGGCACAACAAGCAGCCCAGTAGCTGCTGTTCCCTTCAAGAGTGACACTGTGGCCAAGTATAAGGGGCAGAGAACTTTCGTTCTCATTGCATCTATAGTGTTAACTGAAGCCTGGGACAGCTTTAATCCTAGGACAGCTTTAGTACACTAACTCCATAACAAATGCATTTTTTATTCAAGTTATTGCCCACACTGCATAGTAGAAAACAATGCTGGGATATTTACTGACAGCCAGAGGTCAGTTGTGGCTGGGCTGTGTAGTTTGTGAGTGAGAGAGAGGAACATGCTACCCTGTAAAAACCTACTGCAGAACTGTGCAAGGTCGGAAAGTTTAGTCACATCCATCTAAAGGCTTAGGTTTACTGAATAAAAAGCTTATGTGGCAGGATGGAGATCCACTTTGCTCTTTTGACTCTGCTATAGAGTGTGCAATGCTAACCCCTTTAGCTGTATCTTAAATCTAAACTGTGAGTCACCATTTGCAGAACACCTCTGAAATTATATATACAAAACATGAGCACTAATAACTGAACATAGCATATAAACTGAGGCAAGGACATTTCATCCTACCACACTACCAATGCCACTACACCAACAGCAACTATAGAAAATTAACCATTATTTCAGTTGGAGTGATGTAAAAATAGTATGATAGAAAAACTAGATTGTAGTTATAATTGTTAGGATAACCAAAGATACATTTCAGGATAGGTAAGACAAAGATAACTATATTTAAATACTCAGAAAGTTTTTTAGCTGAAACTCATTTAAAATGCTGAAAACAGTATTCTCATCTCCCTTTAGGCTGTCTGATATGTTAGTACCAAATCCAAGATAATATCCAGCCTCCCTCTTTATAAATGAACAGAGAGACAAAGGCACCTCTCAGAAGTCTCTCAGAAGGGGCTTTGGTATCAAATCTTAGGCAGCTAGATTAACCTCTACTGCTAGTGTTAGGACACATGTATTGCATCTTTAATCCCTAACAACATATATATGCTGGTCTGCCTATATATGAACAGTTTGCACAGTTTGCTAAGCAAGTATTGAACTTCAAGATAAATGGTTACTTAAGTGGGCCAAGCCTTGGTTTCACTTCAAAACCACAGGATGGGGTAAGTGTTCTCTAAATGTAAGCAATATAAAGGTTAAATAGCTGAAGAAAAACAAGGGATGAAAAAGGCAAGGGTAGGGGTCAGTATTTTCTGTGGACACAAAATGAAAAATTAAACCTTACTAAATCTCAGCAAATATGAAAGAAAATTTGGTTAAGCAGCTTAGGGAGCATGGCAAAATTCCACTGATTAGGAATGACACTGATGTTTGAGAACTGCTTCCTTTGGGCCACCTGCCATGGTGATCGGCTTAGAAAGGTTTAAATCACAAATGAGTTTGGTAATTACTTGGATTGGCTAGCATTACATGAAGCAAACATAAGGTTAACTGACAAAACAATTAGAATGGAATGGAGAATATGTTTGATTTAAAAACAAAAGACAAAATATCTGTGCTGTTCCCATTGCATTTCAGTTCTAAGAAGATGAATATGAAACTAAATAAACAAAAGTAAATTTTTTTGCACAGGTGCCAACTTAAGCTTTCTAAGGAAAAGCAATGATAGAGTAAAATGGTGCTTTTGAAAGTGGTTTTCTACCAGGGAGAGTTACCAGCAGTGAGGTAAGAATCTTCCAACACACTAGTTTGCCTATTTTTAATTAAAGTTAGCTATCTTCTCTTCAATCATTTCTTACCTTCCCTGTGAAACTGTAAATGTTTACAGACTCTCAGAAGGTCGAAATTTGAATCTGCTGCTTAGGAACAATACTCTTCCAACTATATTCCAATAGGTGTTTAACAATGTCAAGTAACATTGAGATAACATGGTTTATTCCAGAGGATTCTACAGGCTATTTGGTGAACAGTATGGAAATATTAATTTGTCCCACAGAGTCACTGATGATTGCTTAATAGTGCTCCATTGTGTAACTCCTCAAAAAACTGAAATTTAGTTGAAATGAAAATTTTCTCAAAAAACCACACCTTTTGCAATAGCTAAAGCTGGAAAGTCAGGTAATTTTTTAATATAACACAAATGTAGGCATGTTATTTTTCCCTAGTGTAAAAATCAGTCTGCTATCCATATTAGCAGAGTCAGCCTTGCTATTGCCCACCAAACATTGACCAGAGGTCCTTTCCTCTATAGTCCTGGCCCTCCTGGAGCTATCAGCCATGCTGTCTTTTCCCAGGAGTGATGTGAAAAATAGGGGTAAGTGAAATGGAAAGTGGCATTGAGAGCACCCTCAGCAAGTTTACCAATGACACCAACCTGTGGTGCGGTGAATATGCCAGAGGCACAGGATGCCATCCAGAGGGACCTGGACAAGCTGGGCCCAGGTGAACCTCATGGGGCTCAACAAGGTCAAGTACAGGGTTCTGCACCTTGGCTGGGGCAACCAGAGATATGAATAAAGGCTGGGGGAAGACATGCTAGAGAGCAGCCCTGTGGAAAAAGACCTGAGGGTGCTAGTGGATTGAAAGTGGGATATGAGCCACCAATGTGCAGTTGCAGCCCAGAGGGCCAACCCTATCCTGGGCTGCATCAAAAGAAGTGTGGCCAGCAGATCAAGAGAGGTGATTCTGCCCCTCTACTCTACCCTGGTCAGACCTCACCTGGAGTACTGCGTCCAGCTCTGGAGCTGCCAACACAAGAAGGATGCGGACCTGTTGGAGCATGTCCAGAGCAAGAGCAACAAAAACAATCAGAGGGCTGGAGAGGCCTCTTATGAAGACAGGCTGAGGGAACTGGGGTTGTTCAGCCTTAAGAAAAGAAGACCTTATAGCGAACTTCCAATGCCTGAAAGGGGCCTATAAGAAGGGTGGGAAAGACCTGTTCACTAGAGCATGTAATAGGACAAGATGCAATGGTTTCAAGCTACAGAAGGGTAGATTTAGGTTGGGCATTAGGAAAAAGTTCTTTAATGAGGGTGGTGGATCACTGGAATGGATTGCCTAGAGACGTGATGGAGGCCCCATCCCTAGAGACATTCAAGGTCAGGCTTGATGGAGCTCTGAGAAATCTGTTCTAGTTGGAGATGTCCCTGCTTATTGTAGGGGTGTTGGACTAGATGACCTTTATAGGTCCCTTCCAACCCAAGACATTCTATGATTCTAGGATCTCTCACGAGGCTGCTGCAATGCAGCAATAGATTTAGGGACTCAAGTTCTCCATATCCTGCAAAACATTGTGTTTTTTTCCAACACAAAGGAAGAAGCCAAGCCCCTCCTGACTTCTGCCTGAATCTTCTATTACCAAGAGTGAAATGGAACCAAGGGTAAAGCAGAAAGAACTGAGACAAGTACTAAAGACGATAATTCAAATTAAGAAAGGAAAAGGACAAGAAAAATACCTGAATAGTAACCACAAAATCCTCAGGCTTTGAAAGTATTTAGTTACAAAACTTTGGTCAAAAACTATAAAATGCTAAAATTGTGAGGAAATTTCAACATTAAAAAAAAAAAAAAAACAAGAAAAATTATATTTGGAGCAATTTTACTCAACATACATTAAAAATTGCGAGTTTTAGAAGTCTGAAAATCATAGCATGTAGAATTATTTAACTGGAAGATTTTTTTTTTCCTGGAAAAATAAGGTCAGAGTCCTGAAAGCTGAAGCTCAAATATATCTACTACATGCACATGCTGCAGAAGAAAGAAAAAGCACTCTTTATTCTGCTGTAAAAATAAATACAAACTCAGCTTTGACCAAAGGTCACTGAGTTTCAATAATGCAGCACTCTGTCCTTCCTAAACAAAAATTCCTGATCATACTAGTTTTCTGTAGAAGTAATATTTTTTCCAGTGTTCCCAAAAAGAAAACACAAGGTCATTCCACTCACATATGCTGCCTGTCTTCAGCAGAAGGAAGCTAAACATAGTTATTATTTAAGGCTCTTTATGGCTTCAAAGAAACTATAGAGGAGAAAGATTACTGTTTGATGTTCCACACACAAGCTCACTTTATTATCAATAATTCACTTCCTTTCTCCATTTTGTATTAACCAAAAGGTGTGGTTTTTTTCTTTCTGTGCATTTGTTCTAATCTTCAGATGCTTTCCAAAATGAGCTCACTTTGTAAAGACAGAGAAACTAAAAGCAAGATATACATATGTTTTCTTGCTGGCATCCATAGTAATAAACAGAAAAATCATTGTATTTAATGTGCATTAAGTATTTCTATCCAGCTACAGGGTTACTAATAATTAACCTTGCATGTCAACTCCTGTTCTATGGACTGCTGATTTTGTAAATTCATGTTCACATTGAAAGGATTAAAAGCATAGTTTAGCAGATTACAGTGCATTATCAGAATGGGCAATTTCTTTGGTCTGATTCAATTATAATTCTCTTTCCTGTTAAAGTATACAAAACATTAGCTCAAGAAGAACAGGGCTGAAAACCTTTCCTAGTGCACCACACACTTTCAAACACAAACATCAAAAATAAATGTTTGCATGTTGGATATATGGGAGGCTGAAGCTGCCTGTATTCCATCCTAATAACTCTATGCTCATATAATTCCCTTTTCATATTGCTCATAGGCAGCTGTAGGCACAGCACTTTATAACTCAGATTAAAATAAATCTGATCTCATGAATCAATGCATCAAGCACACAGTAATGAAAACCACAGACAAAAACATAATACTGAATCTGTTACTTGGCTGAATGCTGCTGTATGTTTAAGAGTTAATTCAGAGAAGGTATCCCTGACCCATGAAATACCCTTATAAATATATCCCTATCAGAAACTCTCTAAGCCCTGAATTAGGTTAAGACTACAACTGCATGAGTAAAACTGTTACGTCACTGTACGATAGAAGATCAGAAAATCCCAGAGTACCAGAGACAGGAGAGGAACTTGCAAAAGCAATTGGCTACAGAACCTGGAACTTTGTTAATGTCAGCAGACTGATTTTGGTATATGAAAATTTTCTTCAAATCATGGACTCCCTCATCCCTCACAGGATTAACAGCAAAGGGAAGTTAGATCAGCTTTATGTAACTTCATTCCATGCCAGGTCCACCCTAGAGGGAATCAGAAATCTGTACCCAGCAGACTCTCTAGAACCCCAGGTACGCCTCAGGAACAGCTGTCATTTTGTCTTCCACAATGAGCCTTAGCAAATGCCATCAGTTCCCTCTCCTTAGCACATTTGTTTCCTTTGTCAAGCTACCCGCCCAACAATGATTTCTCCAGTATTCCAGATCTTTCTAGTGTTAGGGAAAATCTCCAGTGAAAGAAACTTCAAAGTCAGTGTTTCCAAGTAAATGCTATATTTCACACTACTATAGCTACATTTATAAAACCAACCAGCAAGGGCCAAGGCACAGGCCCAAGCAGCATCCCACCACCATTCATGATAAACACTTAGCATGCTTTTGTCTCCAGTGAACTGGACTTTCCTAGATAATGCCCAAGAACAGTTTTGGCAAGATACTGCTTTCCAAATGGAATCTGATTGCCCTCCACCTGCTCTTAGACATGAGGGGGTGTTAAGGGAATTTAGCAGCTTGAAGACAAACCATGCCAAGCCCTGGCAGACCAAGGTGAGTGAGGACAGTCTCCAGCCATTTTCTTTACTAGGTAGAACTGACAGCCACCTTTCTTCCATACCTTGCCTCATCGTTCACCTTATGTGCATCAGAATAGGTCCTAGCCAAAAAAATTCATGCTCTGAATACTCAGTCCAAAGTTTAAAACTTTGCAATATACAGCTAAACCTTGTAATATGAAGCACAAGCCTCTTTAACAGGCTAACACAGCTAAAGAATGAGACTACTGACAGTGAATTTAAGCTTTTCATTGCCAGTGGTGGGAGTTGCAGTAGGAGAGCGGGAGTTTGCTTTCAGCTTTGTGTCACAAGCCACCCACCCTCATTGCCTGTGTTTGGGCTTTTACTCAGCATATGTAAAAACAAAGACCAGAATAACAGCAACGAAGGTTTAACATTTAATTTATCACCAAAGCCAGAAACAGTCACAGAACATGTGCTTCTGGATTTCTCTACGTAACAATGCACATCCACCTGCTACACAAGGGAGTTAAAGAACACCTTGCAAGGCCAAGTGCAGGATCCTGCACCGGGGTTGGCACAACCCCAGGCACAAATACAGGCTGGGGGAAGAATGGCTGGAGAGCAGTCCTGAGGAGAAGGACTTGGGGGTTGTGGTAGATGAGAAGATCAACATGAGCCACCAGTGTGTGCTCGAGCCCAGAGAGCAACTGCATCCTGGGCTGCATCAAAAGAAGTGTGGCCAGCAGGGCCAGGGAGGTGATTCTGCCCCTCTACTCTGCTCTGGTCAGACCCCACCTGGGATAGTTCATACAGTTCTGGTGCCCTCAGCACAAGGATATAAACCTGTTGGAGAGGGTCCAGAAAAGGGCCACCAAGACAATCAAAGGCCTGGAGCACTTCTGCTATGAAGACAGGCTGAGAGAGTCGGGGCTGTTCAGCCTAGAGAAAAGAAGGGTCTGGGAAGACCTTGTAGAGACTTTCCAATACTTGAAAGGTACCTACAGGAAAGCTGGGGAGGGACTTTTCATCAGAGAAGACAGTGATAGGACAAGGGGTAATGGATTTAAACTGACAGAGGGGAGATTTAGGTTAGACATCAGGAAGAAATTCTTCACTATAAAAGTAGTGAGGAACTGGAATGGGTTGCCCAGGGAGATTGTGGAAGGCCCATTCCCTGGAGGTGTTTAAGGCCAGGTTGGACAAGGTTTTGTGCAGCCTGGTCTAGTGGTAGGGTTCCCTGCTCCTGGCAGGGGGGTTGGAACTTGATGATCTTTAAGGTGCCTTCCAACCTTAATGATTCTGTGATTTACCTTAAAAATTAGCACTTGTGGTGAATAATATTTTAAACTTGTGGTTAGCTTCAGCAACCATAACTTGAGACACTGCAATATTTCATGCACTCAGTTAGAAATTTATTCAATACTTACCGGTGGTCCTCGGGGTCCCGTGGGGCCTGCTTCTCCCTCTGGCCCTTGTTCACCCTATTTTGGGGATAGGAAAAATGCAACAGGTTTGGAAAGGGATTTATGCACAAAGAAAACTTTGCATTTTTATAGATCTTTTGAATAAGATTAACGATCTTACTGGTTTACCAGAATTTCCCATCAAACCTGGCACCCCAGGGGGACCTCTATTACCCTGTTGGAAAAAAGATGAAAAATATTAGCCAAGCCAATGGATTACTGTTCAATTTTAAAATAAAACATAAGAAAAATCAATAAGGTAAAAAAAAAATCAGCTTGTATTCATTTTTAAACTTCTACCTTTACTTTGGTTTTCATTTAATTTTCACCTAATTCCTACTATTAATTTTTCAAAACTCATACTTCAGTTCTTTCGTTGTTTACGTACTGACAAATCCCAAATAAACTTAATTGTTGCTCTCAAATCACAAAAGGATAATATCGTTACATGTAATCTCAGAAATATACATCTATTTTTCTTTTTCAATTTCTTTAAACTAAAATTATTATTATCTGAAACATTCTATAATCTCAATCATACACTACTTTTTTAAACCATGCTTTTGCTGAGAAAGTTTGGACGAGATGATCCTTCCAACCTGGTATTCTATGATTCTATGAAACAATCAAAATTGATGTTGCAATTTGGTGGTACATAAATAGAGATGATGATCTCTGTGATTCAGTCAAATCATGTCACATGCCTCTTCTAACAATGACTGCCACAAGTTTTAAAGCAAATGGTCTTTTTACTTATTATTTAATACCTAGAATAATGAAAACCACATCATGTAGCAAAATAATAATGAAAAAGCATAGGACTAGAGTTGATAAAAGAATATATTTAATTCCTTCAGCCAAAGACTTGTCCCTTACCACAACAGAAATATAATATTATTTCAATGAATACTTTAGAATTTGACAAACACAAATATAGTATTATAAGAAAGTCACTACTCAAGATGATTTACCTTTGGGCCAGGAATGCCTTTCACACCTGGAGAGCCTGGCAAACCCTGAAAGAAACAACATCTACAGTGTTTATTTGTTGTTAGAGAACAGGAAATAGAGTTAAAAACATCATTTTCCTGTTAAAGTATTTCTAGTCTTTTGGATGATATTGAAGTACTTTTATCCAATAACATACCAAGCTTGATTTTTTCCTATTTAAAATGTGGCAGATAGGGAGGATTATCACTACTTCATAAATTGGTAAAGCATGGAAAAGTGAGGAGCCGTGGCTTTTTCTGCCTTAGAGTAGAAATAGATTCTCAGTCCTAGTATTCTGAGACTGGAGGTAGAGTTTAACAGATTCTTTTTGTACACATTTCGTACATCGCATATATTCGTATGTATTTCACCCTCTCCTCACTTCCGTGCAACAGTCCATACCAAGTACACATTTACCAAATTTTCTTCCAAGCTTAAGAACTCACTTCATAATAGAAATTTACTCCCAGCTCTGTTTTAATACAGCTACTTCACTATGTCCTCACAGCATTTACTCCTATAGCATAATGTTTCTAAGAAGTTCCTATTTAGCTTTTGACAATTGTCACAGTTTTCAAACTTATTCAGTTAATGTGAGGGTTACCTTCTAAGAGTCCATAAAGCACTAGTGATATCCTGTAATTTCACTACAAGGGATGCACAAGAAAAGTCCCTACCCTCACCCCCCTCCTCCAGAAAGAAGTATGAGTGTGATGCATTCCAGATGTTCTGAGACAGCAAAATGTCAAATGGAGATGATTGTTCACTTGAAGTACATTAGACTAGCAGGTCAGGTCTTCCAGTTCCCTATGGGGAATAGGTTTGGTTCTAGCCAATACAATGACTTCAGCTTTAGTGTGGAGTCCCACCATAATATCCACAGGGTCTCAGATCTGAGAAACCCTAAAAAATTGCACACTGGCCGCAAATGTTTTCTAAGATGTAGTTCCTCATTATAGTACCATGAGGAGATTTAGGCTTTTGTGCAAAAGTTTTGGATACATGTAGCAGAATTTCCCCTTGCATTACACATATTCATCCTGGGCCTTTTGATTAGTTTTTTGCTTAAACTACTCCAACATCAGCATCAAACTAACCTATATATGACCTTTCTGTGGTTTGAGCCAAGCCTAACTTTCAAAGACAAAATACCTGATACTTACTGGCAGTCCCTGAAGCCCTGCATCACCTGGAGCTCCAGGTTTTCCTGGTTCACCCTGAAAAACATTTTAAGTTGCAATTTATGCAAATGAAACACCATGGAAAATTTTATTTTTGGAACACGGAGCTGTATTACTTTTGGATCTCTAGGATGGGAAACTTCATTCAATTACCCTAATAATGTGCATAAGGTCAAGTGAAATAGCACAATAAAAATCCACAAATGAGTGAAGAAATCTAGGACACTACCAAAGCACATATATATGCCAACTGTGCCTTACTTTTGCTCCAGGCATTCCAGGGATCCCTTCCCGGCCATCAACTCCTGGTAAGCCCTTGAAAGAAAAAAAAAAAAAGAAAAAAAAAAAAAAGAAGTCTTGTTAGAGAGATTTCATCCAAGCACTCTGATATACAAATTGGCATGACAGTAGGCAAATGAAGGAATGAAATATACATACAGGCTCTCCTTTAGGCCCAGGGAGACCATTTATTCCTCTTGTACCTTGAGGGCCCTAAGAACAATAAATTTTAGAAATGAAAATGAACATATTGAAATGACAGTTGCAAAGAATGTCAACACGTATTCATTCAGATATGCATTACTTTGAGAATACCAATTACACTGTATGCTTATATACTATAAGTAACCAATGTTTGCAAGTTAACACAAGCTGAAATTTCTGTGTGCTCACCCTTTCTCCTTTCGGACCTGCCTCTCCCAGTGGACCTCTCTGTCCTTGATCCCCCTACAGGAAAAAAAAATATTTTAGCAACAAAATCAGAATAAACGTACTCGTATTTATTAGCTAATGCACAGTAGCACTCAGAATTCAGATGTAAAAACAACATATTAAGAGGCTAAAAACTGTTCATCTACCCCCTAAGTCCTTGGGGACAGTAAGGACTTGAAATCACTGTCATATCATTTATTCATCTGCAGAGAATCAGCATAATTTGATTAATCAGAGGCTTTTCTGATTTCCAACTACAAAGTTTCAGGGCAGATCCCGGGAAGCATGTGGCTAACACACACTCTACTTACAGGTGCACCAGGAAGACCTCGGGGACCAGGATCGCCATCAAGACCACGAGCTCCCTACAAAACCAGTAGATAACAAAAGACATTAAAATGAAGTGCTGAACAACTAATAACTTATACTCCTTCCTCCTTTGCCTGGAGCTGCAAATTTTCTATAGCTAAGGATTTTTTATAGCTCTTTTAAAAACAGAACAAAGTCCCCAAACCAACACAAAAGCACTATGAAGGAATTTCAGCATTTTTTTTAATCTACCTTGATGTTTTGAGGAGTTGTGAAAGCCAGTATTTAACTGTGGAAAACTGTAATTCAAAAAATGATATTCTGTTCATCATGTAAAAAAGACATATTAGACAGCAAGGAGATGAACATTTTCATGCTACTTCAGAAAATATGTCTTCCTTAATAATACTATACCCTTCATCACATAAAAGACAATCATTAAAATGTGAACAGAAATCAACAAGGGCAGAGCAGCTATTTTTGTCACGTTTTGAGGAAATAATGCAATCACTACACTGTAGGTGATTTCATTTCTGGAGAGGAGACAGTGGCATGATTGCTACATTTTACTAATTCCAGAATGTTTTATCATTTAGAGTGAGCAAGATCATAACAGAAATGTAACAGTGATTTTTGAAATAACAGTTAAAAATACTTTGATGAACAACAGGAAAACCGCCCAGAAATCTCAGAGCCCATATAAACATTGATTCAACTGGCAGCAATTTAGGACAAAAAAGATGCAAGAGACAGAAAGATTGGAAAAAGAACAAACTCTCAGTCAACACTCTTGACAAAAACTGGGATGGGGAAGCAAAAGGCTTCAGGAAGAGTAATCACAGGAGGGACTACTTAATAAATTTCAGCTTTATATAAAATACACTAGAGTTTATAACTGCTATAGCTTGCTATCTTGCTAACTACATACTTGCACACAAGCCAAACCACTATAAATCCAAGGATCAGAGGAAAAGGTGTATTTCATTAATTGGAAGGACCAAATTGCCTGTCTTCCTAACCAGAAAGGTAGCTACGAGTAGCTATGGAAATACAACTGGTGGGAGAGAGAAAATGTGTGGGGGAGAGAAATTTAAACAAGCTTTAAAAACATTCAGGGTTGTACTTTTTTATTATTATTATTCAAGCCGTTTTATGTAAAGGAAGGTTAACACTCACTTTGGTACCTTTAAGTCCCATTAGACCAGTTATACCTCTGATACCCAGGATGCCCTGAAAATGAAAATCATATTCAAGTTATACTTAAATCTTTTCATCAGAAGTGTCCTAGTTTTCAGATGGAAGACTCAGAGTTCTACATGCTTTTTTTACACTTATTTAATTATTTTCTTAGTATAAAAGGAGAAATTCAGCTACTTCAGTATTAGAATATTTAATTTATATGGTAATTTGATATTTTACTAATTTATTATTATTAATAATATTATTATTATTAAAAGAATAACAAAAAAATAACAAAACTATCAGTTTGAATACTAAAACCACAAATATGTTGTCATAAGTGGGGTATAGGACAGATGCAGGAGAAAGGTACCATCAGACTTTATAGAACTTTAGAGGTGGACAAAATTGGGCAAGGTTTTTGAGTATACAAGTGCTAAGTTTGTATGCCTGCCACACCTGAGAGGATGGGCTGAGCAGTCATCCTCGTGCAGCAGGATGTATCTTAACTACCATAACTTCCCTTCAAAAAACGTTTTTGTGGGAAAATTTGCTTCACTTTTTTCCACTTCCTGAGAGACTGAAACTGCATGTCATGTCTCTCCAGAGAGACCAAACCCTCAGCCATAACATCTCTGTCCTGCAACAAGAAGAATGCACTACAACAGAATAATGAGGTAACTCCAGGCACTTCAACACAGCATAAGCAAATCTAATCCTTGACCAGACTTTAGATAGGCAGCCCTTTTACTTGCTCCTTAAGAAGTTATATGGAATCTTGTACTGAACATTTAAAGCTTTGTCAGCCTAAAACGTGAGAAAAAGAATGATAACACAACAGTGACTACAGCAGCCCAACAAGGAAAAGACACCCAATCTAAACCTCTGATAGGCACACTCTAGTAGCCACTACCTTCTATCAAAAGCAACACCTTTCCCAGAGGTGGCTGTCTCATGCAAGTCTTCTTCACAATGCATTACATGGAAGTGTTGGAATGCAGGTGCTGCTGTGGAGACTAGATTCCAAATTCCTTCTAGGGATCTGAGCCTTACATTCATTTACATAAGAAACATGGAAGAAAATACAAAATAATCTACAGCTTCTCCATCGGTGCCTCTAAAGTCTTGTCTAGCCTCTCTTCCATAGGTTGTCTATCTTAGATCACTTTCTGCTTATTATGAAACCTACATTTTAATAAGAAACCATTATTTTAGAGCATGTTTGTAAGGTCATCAACTGGTGAAACAGTGAAGTGAAATGAGTAATGCAGTAAAAATGAAGAGGGGGGAGGGAGGAAAGTCAACCTCTAGTTGTTTTTTAATTCTACTGTGTTATTTCACAATGATAAAAGACCTTTACTAAACTCAGTTAAATTAATTGGTCCCCACAGGCCGTTCAGACAGCAGAAGCTGCATCTTACACAAGTACTTTCTCTGTTTATTTTTTTAAGAGTCAAATGTAAGGACAACACCCTTTCCTTTACTTAGCCTCTGTTCTTTCTTTATCTTTCTCTTGCCCTAATCCAAAGGTTTATATTGTCTTATATTTCTGAAGAATTCTGAATTTAGGATTCGGATGTCATGTGCATAAAGGTAAGCTCCTGTATAATATCACATTTGGACACCAACAGCATAAAATAAATAGTTTAACTCTTAGGAAAAGAGGAAAAGGAAAAAAGAGTAAGACCTCATCAGAAACTAAGCTATTGAAATTGAATGTGTTATGCTTAAAGTCTGTGCCTATTTCTCTCACTTAGAACAACCCTTTATTTTGTTCCCTATTGTCTGTGCAGCTGTGATAACCATAAGAAGAGCTCCTCACAAGCTGAGGAGGTATGTACCAGAAAAAAGAAGTCAAGTGAACCAGGACAAGAAAATAATTCTAAAATCATAAGTGTGATTCAAGAATGCTTCTTTGGCATTCAAAAGGTAAAAAAAACATAGGAAAAAAGATTAAAGAAAAATAAATCTGCTCTTCAGTGGCTGCTACTTTATCCTCAGGTCTTAGCCCTTGTTGAATTTCATCAAGTTTCTCCCTGCCCAACTCTCCAGCCTGTCCAGGTCTCACTGAATGGCAGCACAACCTTCTGGTGTGTCAGCCACTCCTCTCAGTTTAGTGTCATCAGCAAACTTGCTGAGGGCACACTCTGTTCCCTCATCCAGGTCGTTGATGAAAACATTGAACAGCACCAGTCCCAGTACTGACCCCTGAGGGACTCCACTAGTCACAGACTTCCAACTAGATTCTGTCCCATTGACCACAACTCTCTGACTTCTTCCTTTCAACCAGTTCATGATCCACCTCACTAACTGACCATCAAGAGCACACTTCCTCAGCTTATCTATGAGGATGCTTTGGGAGACAGTGTCAAATGCTTTACTGAAATCAAGATAAACCACATCTACCGCCCTCCCATCATCTATTCACCTAGTTACTTCCTTGTAGAAGGCTATAAGGTTGGTCAAACATGACTTCCCCTTGGTAAAACCATGTTGATTGCTCTTAATGACCCCCTCATCCTTGATATGCCTAGAGATAGTGCCAAGAATAAGTTGTTCCATCACCTTTCCAGGGATGGAACTTCACAGTTAACCATGTTTTAAACAAACACTAACTTTGTGAGGATGAAGTTAGAGTCATCAAAGTTATGGAAAGGCCAAAGAGAAAATAAAAAACAACAACAAAACAGTAAAAACACTATTTGCACAATCTTAGCACAACACAAAATTTTGGGCATTAAATATTTTTTAAAATAAATATTTTCATAGAACTGTTTAGAGCTTTGTGCCAAGTTATAATATAACTTTTTTGAGGGATTTAAGTAATTCTGCTTTCACTCAGAGACAATATGGCAGAATAAAGAGAAAGGTGTGTGGAGATTTTATATCTTTTTAATTACAATAATAAGGGGAAAAAGTGACATAATAAAGCAAATGGGGTAACACTATTTAAGAGGAAATACTTTACTGGAGGGCCTTGAGCTCCCACTTCCCCACTGGGTCCTTGGTCCCCTTCTTCACCCTGGGAAAGCAAAAGGAATAGATCTGTAGCTAATCCATACCATGCATATTGCCCTTGCATCATGGGAGGTCCATTTACTACTTAGTGTTTTCTGTCACGATGTCCTGCTTGAAGGAAATCCAAATGAAGTCACACTTCTTCCTCAGAATATAGACAGATATTCATTTAGGTTCACATTACATTTAACTATTAGTCAAAAAGGGCAATTTCAAAGCAACCTCAGTATAAAGAAGAAAAATTATATTTTATTCTTAATCTGTCATTCCTTTTTTTCTTTATGTTAATATATTTTGGTTCTCTTGTTCTTTTAGACTAAAACTATAATAAAGGTATATCCATATATGTGAATGGACTGGGTGTGATAGTAGCTCTGCATCACAATACCACACAGCACTTCTGAATTTATGAAAATGAAAAATGGTAAAATGCTGTATCTGGTCAAACCCCTATTGGATTAGAGGGTAATCCCTCTCATACAATGACAGTGCACACTAATGGCAGAACAGTACTTAATGCCAGTTTAATTTGCAAAAAGGGATATTGGAGCATAAGACAATTGGCTCAACATCCATTAAAAGAATAGGTGAGCTGTTTCTAATAAACTGATATTCTTATCAATATGCCTAGGAATAGAGAGCAGGGGATTTTTAAAAGACTTTTCTCTGATTTTTTTTGCTTCAGCGTTAAAGCACAGACCAAGGCAGTGCAAATCTTCTCAACTTTTCTTACAAATATTTCAATATTAAACAAGGGTAACTCAAATGAAACACCTTAAAGTAGCTCCGATTACACTCCTTGAGCCGTATCAGACTTGGCCTTTTTAGATAGTCAGAATCATTCTTGACCTATGAACATAAAGAATTTCCCTTCCCTCTCAAACGCATTTTCCACTCTCATTCTTCCTGTTACTACCCATCTGTGCCACAGAACAATTTACTTGGTAAATCCAAGGAATTCTTCTGCATTTAAAAGTTTGGAAGTTTTCCAATGAATACATTTTACTTCAATTTCTGCCGTGCATTCACAATAATTGAATTGAATTATTAAAATAAGAAGTGAGAGGCATATGACTTCTGCATGATAATAAGTACAGACTGCATGTGAATGAAGAACAGAGATGTGCCTTCGGTTACTCTGGAGCATTGTGACATGTAGCATGTATTTCATGCATTCTGGTAAAACAATTAATACTTCTAATGAAATGTAATAGTTTTCTGAAGAAGAGGTTAAGCTACTATTAGCTTGCTAAAATCGACATTTTTTCCTGTTATTGTTTTTTTACCTTGTAACCTTGTTTTCCTGGTTCACCAGATTCTCCTTTTGAACCTTTCTGACCCTAAAATAATGTAAAAAAAAACCAAAATAAATATATAAATAGATATTACTAAAAATTAAAATAATGAGTTTTGAGAAATAGACAGAATCCTCAGGGGTATCTTGCTGTTCTCTCTGCAATCCTCATTCACCAATGCTTCCTCACCTACCTAGTTAACACTACATATTAAGAACCATGTTCAAAAGGATCTGCTCCTGGATCTCACAAGGCTGCATTTCTAGACTAGTACTTCTTCTTACATTACCCCATAACAATTTTTCTCAGGCAAACAGTATTCCTAAAAACCAAAAAAGACTACATTAAAAAAAAAATCAGATTAAATGAGACCCAGAAAGTATGTTACAGGTCTCCCAGGAACAGAGAAAGAAGGAAAAGAGTTTAAGGATTTAGAGGAATATTTCGCATTTCTGGAGTCAGACTACAAATGGTCCAGAAAAATGAATGAAGCAGTCCTTCACAGACTGTAATTCTTCCAGGACCACACATAAATTTTACCCTGAAGATTATTGCACCAGTAAGAGATTTCAACAACAAGAGGTTATTTTGGCAGTCAAGAGTTGAAATAAGTTTAAGCATTCACACTGATGCAACATCAATCCAGCAATTACCCTGCCTAGTGATTTGAGACAGTATCTCTGTAAGAAATGCTTGAACATTTTCTCTTACCTTCATCCCCATTAAGCCAGCATGTCCCGGGCGTCCAGGTGGGCAAGCATTGGGGCACTGGAAAAGCATCCATATAGTTACTACCACATCAATTGAATAAGGTTGTCTAAGATTATTAAAACAAGCAAACAAAACCTAAAAAAAAAAAGAAACACCACAACAAAAAGACCCAACCAAAACATGGACATCTGTCTTACCAATGGGTCGCCATCTTGCAGGCCAATTGTTCCCTAAATTAAATGAAATTGATCAAAGTCAGTAAACCAGAAGTAACAAGATTTGACTCATTAGACTATATAATCATTAGACAAAACAGAAAACACTACTATCTAGAGCTGGAATCAGAAGTACAATCAACCAAAGGATCTACAACATGAAAAGCACCTAAGCTGTAGGATTTTACTGTTGGATTGCAGGTGCCTGCAAAATCCTATCCTCTGATTTAGATCATATTTTGTGAATAACTAAATATTTATTTTTTTAATCTGCTTAAAAATATTTTCTATTAAATATAGAGCAAATATAGCCAAACCCCATGAATTTCCAACAGAACCCAAGACAGTTTCTGCAATAACAACTTTTGCTTTTCCAATTTACTCCCATTCAGAAAAAGATTCAGATCTTTACAGAGAAAATAATCTTCCTACAACACAAGTATTGGTAGATGAGTGAGATGTCTGGCACTTAATGGAATTGCAATAAACTCGAGATCAGTGTATAACAAAATGGACTGGGAGGGGGGAAGGCCATTCCTCATATTAAATAAAATATTTGATGGAAGCTAACAGGAGGTTTATGAGGCACAACAGGGAGAATTAGGATTTCACAACAGCAACTGGATTCTTTAAAATCCAGTGACAGAGAGCACACTGTTTCAGAGAGAAGCTTAGACAGTTTAAGGAATGAGCTTGTTCTCTTTTATATAGGATTTTTAAAAAGCTGAGGGTATGTTTAGGTCCATAATGTCATCAACTGGAGTGAGATTGTGGCACTTCAGAAATCTAAAAATGACAAAACTGTCAAGGTATAGAAGTAGCATATGCCTTTATTGAAAATTCATTTTTACTTGTTTCCTAAACACTCATCACCACTTTACCATCCACATTTTTTTCATTGCCTCTGCCAATTCTCTGGTAACTTTTGCCAATTCTCTGGTAACTTTCATGAAAACAAGAAACATGGCATAAGTAAAGCATATGGATTTAGGGTCTGTCCAGCAGAGGCATAGCACAGCTTTTAAGAAGACATTAGTATGACACATTTTTCTCAGAGGTTTGCCTTTCACAGCACCCAGTCTCCAATGTGTCTTCCAAACACTGTTTTATCTCTCTGAGCAGGTAAATAGCTACAAGAAAAAGGCATAACATACACCACTCCTCCCAAGAGGCTCGAAGAAGATAACCATTCCCCCAGAGGGACAAAGCATTGGTGTAAAGCTTTCTTCTATCCCTTGCAAGTAACACACTTGGTTGCAAGAAAAATATTAGAACTTAACCCACCTGGGAGTGCATATTTCTGGCTCATGAGCCAAATACTAATTTTTTCTCCTACTAATAAAAAAAAAGTGTCTGCCTCTGCAACATGCTATCAGTGAGGCCCAACAATGACTATATTTACGGTCATGATAGAATGCACAGGGAAGTTTAAAACCTGTAGAAGTTACAGGTTAGGACCATTTGCAGAAACAGAAAGACATCATGACAGAAGTTGCACAGTTTGCATCTCAAACTATCTTTTATAACAATAAAGACTAGAAACCCTCTTTCTTAATGAAAGGTCAAATATAGATATGATTAAATTAGCTGTATCTCAGGCTTTGAACACAAGCATCTAGACAGTATGAATTCATATAGCCTGCTGAAATCCTAAAGTTAGTATTCAGCTGTAGGACTCAACTGTAGGACCTGAGATGCTTTGTTCAGGTAGTAATGACACAAAATTCAGACATTAACATATTTTAAGGCTATCACTTACCCGAGGACCTGGTGGTCCTGGTGGTCCTGGTGGCCCTCTTTTTCCTGGGTCTCCCTAAAGAAGGGTAAGGTACTTTTGTTGATTCATAGTAATAATGAAAACCAGTGGTTACATATTTAGACCACACAACAACAGCGAGAAATGAACTAGCAACAGAAGAATGGGCTAGGTAGCCAGTTAAAACCTAAGCCCATAACATGGCTTCCATAGTAGAAATGGAAAACCAATTTTTTTAGTAGAATGGGAACCATGCTGTGGAACAGGTGTCACAAAAACTAAAAACAATTCAGCTGCTTTTGAAACATCTGATCACAGGATCATATCTGCACTCTTACATCTCAAAACTGCTAATTAAGTTCTGAATTAAAAGAATTTTGGCAAAAAAAGCATGAAGTACAGAGAGGAAAACATCCCCTTTTCCAGAGCCAAATATGAATTAATGAAGTTAGAATCATCTCCTGTTTGGTTTTATGCCCAATGCTTTCAGAAGCAAAGACAACACAGAATCTCTGAAAATTATTTTTTCTAAGTGCTTTTAATTAAAATAAATTAATATTCTGATGGGGATCACTTTTAACCTTACTGTCATTTCAATGTAATCTTTGATATGCTATTTAATTATACATGAAATTAACAAGATGAACATAGAAAAATTATCCACTGATTCCCAGTGCATGAGCTATAGAGCCATAGGCTTAAAAACACTAAAAAAGGAGTATTTACTTTCCACACAATGTACAATTATACTGTGGTACAGATTATCACAGTGTTTTGTGGAAGCCTGTAATATAAATTGATTAAAAAAGGGCCTGACTACATTAATGGAGCACAGGCTCATATATATCTTTTGAAAAAGGCAGTAAAGATCTATTTCTGGTTCAGGCAGTCTCTGAACTGCCAATTGCCAGAATGTGGTATGACAGAAAAATATCATTTTACGAACAGTCTGTACATTCCCTAGCTATCTAGGGAAGTGCCCCCACTACAGACAAGATAGATAGATCACCTTCTGAAATAAATTGGGAGTTATTACTAATTTTATATTAATTGATATGACTGAGCATAACACACAGGGAGACACATTAAAAAGTCGACTTCATTAAATAAAATGTTAATACTATTTCAGGTTTCAAGTAAATTAACAATTGTTTTTTTGAGTCAAAATACAAGTGTGCTGAAACTGAGTACACAGTTTAGCAGTAAGGTCATTAGATGGAGTTAGGTGTCAAATGAGTCTGAGAAGAAATACCAAATTGCCCTGTTCAGTGATAGGCAAATGGAAAACAGGAACAGTGTGTGGTCATGCACCATAACATATCTGTGCGAAGACAGGAATGTTAAAGTTGTGCTTCTAATGTTAAGTTTTACATTTCCTGTATTTCTGGCATGTTTTCTTTTTGGTTTAGCTTTCTTTGAGTAAGAGAAGTAGAATTTGGAATACTATATGAAACATTAAATTCTATTCTAATGGGTGGCCCTGACTTGGTGCTATGAATTTCTCCTTATTTCTGACGAGCTTCAAACACAATCTTTCCTCTTCCAGTGACCACTGCAGAGGAAAAAAAAAAAATGTTTTCAAGTGCTGTTATAATCCAAATAGCATTTAGACAGCACAATGACTATTTTTTTTAATTATTTTTTTTTTTAGAAGGACCTTCTTGTAATTGAGTAAACCTACATTTTTTAGCAAACATGATAGTACTTACAGGTGGACCAGCACGACCTACTTCCCCAGGAAGACCTGCTGCACCAGCTGGACCCTATAACAACCAAGTAAATAGTATCTTTAGACCATATAATAACTCTATAAGAAGATTCCAAGAAGTGAGAACATGTAATTCTCTCAAACAAAAAACTGTGCCTTCAGACACCACTGTTCTTGCCCTAAATAACACAGACCTAAGCAATCTCAGGGGCAATTGAAAGAAGCATACATAATAGACATAGAACACTGGGATTAAAATAGTGTCTTTTTTCACTGAATTACTTTTTTTACAATATAAAAGCTTTATTTAATATTTAAACACATTCACTAAACAGTATATTTACTAATTACAAAAATGATACTTACAGGTGGTCCAAGAAGCCCCTTGCCCTGTGAAATGTGAAAAAAGGTCAGAAATGTGGTAAGGGCTCCTAGTCAAGCTGTTTGCCAAAAAAAGAATATTTGAGATATAAAGGTACCAAAAATTGATGTTTGATTCTGCAAAATAATTTTGAAAACTTGTTTAACTAATGTTAAATATAAATATTATTATTAGGTAACCAATATCAGGAGAAAAATTTAATTATTAGGTTGCCTTGTAGTCTCATGTATTTTTATACATCTTTACAAACACACTTTCAGAAAAGACTGAAGCCTTTAAAGCCTTTGGGTTTAGCTAACTATCAAATCTCTTTATAAACACACCTATGATAGAATCATTTCCTTCTAACAGTGCATTTAAATTTATAATAAAATATAATATTTTTCATTTATTTTTTGCCAGTGCTTCCCAAAGGTCTAAGTCTCTTAAATTAGTGCTTTTTGGTAGTCAGAAGGAGCACCAAACTCCTCCTGTTTACATTTTTAATCAGCATTGCTTTGAATCATTTTAATGAGAAGTGTCCAAGACACAAATGGCTTTCTGTCCAGTAGAATGATACACTCTGTCTAAGAAAACAAATCCCTCAGTCTTGCATTGCTAAAGCAAATGGATAATGTTATGAGGACCAGTGTCAATGATGTGTATGAAACAGTGGCATGTAAAATCACAAACACACTGAAATCTCCAGGAGTTTTGATGTAATAAAGCCCTTGGGCTGAGTCAAGTTTAAAAGCCACAGAATATAATACCAGGATTGTATCTGCGAGATTGTCTTTAGAGAACTTGGTATAACATAGAGAAGATTTCAAGCATTTATCAATCATTCAATTTTAACCACTTAAAACACAGTCAAAAGTAAACTTTTTCATCTTGCATATCCTAAATAATTTCTTCTGTATTATTTAACACTCCCTTGCTGCAATTTATCATATTACATATAATATATTATTTATTATATATATTTATTATACTATACATTATGGGCATGGACAGTAAGCCAGAGTCTGTAATCAGCTGGTTCAGAGACACTCACCCTGTAGATCTGAGAACTATCCAAACACACAAAACTGCCACCATCCACCACAAAGGATCACATACCGATATGTGTATGTGCCCCCTGTGCTGGAAGCTGTGCTTTAGTAGTCCTTAAAATACTTTAGATTACTCTGTCATGAAATACACACAATCCTACCCACATATCAGACCTGTAAAACACTAGCAATATATCAGCTAATAATAACATTGGAGAGAACATAACCAAGAGGGAATGGACTAAAGAGTGAAACACAACACGTACTGAATGTAGCAGCCACAGGTCCATTTATCAGGGCCAGATCAGAGTGGTAAATTAATTCAATTAATCAGAAGTATTCTACTTGTTTTGTCATTTGAGAGATTATCCACAAAGGAGATGAGATAAAGAGAATAAATTAAAACTAAATCATGAAGCAGGAAAAAAACAAAGGAAAGGAGGAGCAGAAGGTAACTAAAGATTGTCAGGATACATTCAGGAAGAAATAGTGACAGAATCAGAGAACCAAATACTATAAAAACTATAAAACTTTAGATACTTAATATACTTTCTTTCAGTTACCCTGAAGTCCAAATTTGGCCAATAAATTCTGCTGGATAAGCTTGTAAAACAGTGACAATAATTTAAAACTAATTAATATTGTAGCCAAGGGTTCTGACCTTCTGTTTGCACTGAATGTTTAAATAACTTAGGCAAGAGGGGGTTTTGTGAGAAATTAAGTCTCTGGATAACCATCCAGAGACTACTCACTTGCAAAAGGACACTGACTGAATTCAAAGCAGTGTATAATTACATCTAAATGTGCAACTAATCATGTAACTATTATGCAGACTCCTAAGTGTGCTCACTGTGTTTAATACACAAGGTCTCATGGATCAAACAAAAGACCTGCCAAGGTTAAACAGCCCCATGATTTCACGCTTGTAGTAAGCGCTTCTCAAAAATCTCTGAATCTGAAAATAAGAACCGTCACATTCCCAGAGATACCTTTTCTATTCTCTTCTTTTTAAAAATTAGGTTTCTTTACTCTAAATTTAAGCTCAGTAGAAGTGAGATTACCAGTGTTGGCCATTTTGAGAAACTTCCACTAACTGCTCTATTTCTTCAGCAACTTCAAGTCATTCATCAAGAAGAAAGCCTGTATAAAAGGGATTTCCCCAAGAGATTTATTTTGAGCATTAATCTTTCTATATGGATTCAGCAGGTACAAGTTAACAACCACGGAGCTACAAAATCAAAACTTCCTATAATGTGAGGTGTACAGATTAACCTTATCCCTTATTAATTACAAGGGTAATGACACAAGGTGACTAAGTATATCCATCTTTTATTTACCTTTTAGTAACTAAGAATTATCATGTCCTCATTATAAATACTCCTGTAGATTCACCTTTAAATATAAGGTCCAGTTGCTTACGAATAGAGTCAAAACAACTTCAAAGGCAATCCTTGCTGGGGTTCACTGAAGTGTTACCACCCTAAGACTGTAAGTCTCAGGGCAAACAAAAATCACTGAACTTTGAGCAATGTTCCAGTATCTCATCAAATTTATTGCTTTTACAGTCTCAAAATATGGCCACAAAAGACCTGAATCAGGTAAGTGCTGCTCTGAATGGCATCAGCATTCTACCTTGATGAGTTGATCCAGTTTGCTGCTTTCCCATAGTAACATCTCCACTTTGAGATTAACCCTCTCTATACATATTTTATAAACCCACTTTTCTCTGAAGGCTCTTAAATTATGTGTTCTCACTTTAGTCTTTTAATGGTGAAGTAAAATCATAAATATTTTCTCCAAGTCAGGTCTTACTTCAGTTGACAGGCTTAAATGCTACAGTATTTTAAACTAGCATTTCAGTCATTCAGTTTTAATTGCCCATTTTTTCCTCTCACATTCCCTATCTACTTGACAGCAAAAACCAAAAATAAACAAGCAAACAAAAAATAAACCCTCAACCCCCTAACAGAAAAATGTAGGGTTCTCAATCTACCTTAAAGCTACCTCAGTTCTGCTATTTTCTGAGACTAAATTTAGCTCATACATTGAGCATACAGGTTGACCAGCCGTTATAAAACTATTACCTATTTTCCAGATTTTCAGGTAAGAAACAGCACCCTTAAAATTAAAGAAAAATGTACACATAGAATGATTCATCTTAAGTTTGAACATGTCTATAGTGTAGCGTCTTCAAGAATAACATGATCATTTCCTCTCTGGCCAAATACCAAAATGATTGTTTAATAAAAATTTAATGAAAGTTAAGGGGCAGAGCCAGAACAACAAAGAAACAGTCAAAGATACACAAATTCATAGCAAGGAGTGCTGTATTGGAATATAATGCCTCTTCCATTTAATTACAATAATTTATCCAAAATTAATCTAATTTTTAATTAAACTTTAATTATGTGCAGCCCTATTATAATTTAATTACAGTCAACTTGTTCCATTATTCATTTTCCTTGAGGTTTTTCCTGATTTCCTATATAATCTAAGTTTCTACATTCCAACCATCACCCACTTCTTCAGCCTGCAAAATTCCTACAATTCACAGTGATTTTCAGCCCATAAAGATGGATGTTATGTCCATCTTCGTGTCAACTGGAACAGTACTCTTAGCATGCCCTTCACATATTTTGTCATTTTCATATGGAACAGCAGCACAGGAAGTTCCATACAGCATTTGCACATCAGTGATCCCATTTAAACCATGGCAAGGAGCTGAAACAGGAATAACTGAAGACTTGCTTGTGCAAATAAAATGTGAGGTCTCCTGTCTCTAAAACATTTTCACAAAGAGGTGGAAAACAATAGTATGTGTCCAAAACTTGCAACCACATCACACACGCTCTTTTCTACAGCATACAAACCAAACCTTTTAGTAATATCTGCACATTTTGATATAAAGACAAAAAGGTTCCTTAATGCACTACTTTAATATCTCATGAGTTCTTTGAAACCCCAGAGGTTGTTTCTGGCTTTTCTTCACTACATTTAATGGTAATAATCCTTCATATTGATACTTAAGGGCTAAAAAGCCTCTTCGTATACTCAATGTATTACTTACTGGAAGTCCACGAGCACCTGGTAGTCCTGGCTCACCCTTTAAGAGATAAAAACTGAGGTTTTCAGGAGGCATTAGCATAAAGTTTTGTAAACAACATACAGGAAGATACTCTCACCTTTTGGAGGGTATAATTTAGTGGACATATTCTGTAAGAACAATCCACTTTGTTAATGCTATGCTAGCTTCAGTGAGACTTCATAGAAAGGAAAGACTTTCTTAATATTAAAAAGATACATCCTCAGGCCTTTTTTTGCACCACCAAAAATAATTAAAATATGCTAATTGCTCTGATTTCTGATGTATATTTCTTTTATCTGATTGCTGATGAAGTCAGGCTTCACCACTGTGATTGCCACTGCGTATTACTATGACATGATTACAGTACCACAAGAGGTAAAGAGCCTCTCCAGTGTAACGCCACCATTCCTTACTGCTGGCTGGGTGAATGGAAGTTGCTTTGTCATGTTTGTAAAGGGCTCAATGGCTATGTACTCTATAGGTGTTTTAATACTGTAAGAAAGACTACAGCATCTCATGAGTTGCATAGAAACAAACAAAATATGTATTTTTTTTTAAATCCTGCTTTAAAAAAAACAATCTCATCATTTAATGCACAGTTTTGTTCTTACCTTCTGTCCCTTTGGTCCTGTGGCTCCACGTGACCCATCAGGTCCTGTGAGTCCCTTTGGAAGTAGTATATACAATGTTAATGCAAAGGTTACGTGGTTTTCTTAGTCACAACAGAGAACATTCTAAAAATTGGAATAATTAAGATATTAAACGAGATCAGTAACTACAGGAGACGTACAATTCAAATTCCTGCTTACATGTACAAATAGAACTGCCCAAGTTCAAAATACTGACTTCTGGTGACAAACATCAGTGCCTGTGACAAGTGTCCTTCAAAAATTTTTCAGTTCCATCACAGTCAAGCTAAACATGTGATCTCACATGATCTTATTTCCACTCAATAGGAAACTGATTAATTTTGTTCATGGCTCAGCTTAAAAACAAGGACTGTCAGTGTTTTCCATTTTACATAAAACATTTGTCACACAAAAAAATATCAGCAAAGCTGCCAGCCTGGATCTGAGGTGAACCACACTTGTCTCTCTATTAAAAAGCAAATGTGATATTATAACTATTAATTCATTTGGAGTTATTTTGTTTTCTTTTACTTCCAAAACTTTAGCTAGCTTATATGGCTTATGAATTTCCAGATATCTGTAAGAACAGCCTTGCTTTTACATTTGTCCAGTACTTCTCTTTTTTGGTAAGCTTCCAGCAAGTTCAGTTCACCCAAAAGGATGCTTTCTTTAGTAATTTGCTTTTGAAAGCTTACATGATCATTACAGGCAATTACTGTACGGTATCTTTACTCAGTCTATTAAACCTGACATGGAAATAGTTTGTGAAAGAAAAATGGGCTTTAAAAAGTCAGAACTGCCTCACCAATTAAACATGGAAGAATGTATTATAGATCTAAAACCCCAATTAAAAGTTGAATGCACAGTGGGAGTACAATAAGCTCCCATATTTTGTCTTCAAGTGAAAATAAAAAAGGTTCACCATTTCAGAACACTGTTATAGTATTACAGTCTCACTCATTCACTAATATGAGGGACTAAGCAAGTACAAACAAACATCAAAAGCTGAGGAGTTTAAAACATTCTGTTTCGCTTGAATGTGTTACTATGAATTCTGGCAAGGAAAACAAAGCATGCCTTAAGTGAAAATTATAAGAGTTAATTACTTTTAAATATCTGCTTATTGGGTTTTGATATGTACAAATTAGTTGTGGTCCTGTATTGTTTTCAGGAAAAAATGAAGTGGTATGAGACACCACTCATGGCAGGCCCACTTCCTCTTACAGATTGGAAATTAGAGCCATTTCACTAGAGACTGTTTCAACTCCATAACCACTGAATCTCTTTTCAAAAGCAAACTAAAAATTACCCTCTAACAGTATTGAAATCTTCAATAAATATTAAGCTTTTCCACTTACATAATCTGCAATATTCTCTAATATACCAGTTTGTTGTATATAATATTTCTTTTTGATGTCTTAAATTATAGAAGTATTCTACCACTTTTGTAAATTAGACATAAGCTTGCCTACCAGCCAGCATAATACCTAAGTACTAATGTAACAATCTTGCTTCATGGCAAGAAATGTTTTCAAACACTGGTCTTGAGAGAAATATGAAGAGCTTTCCAAAAAGTGTATGAAGGTGTTTTTATTGCCTTATGCAACTCATTCAGGCCATGAACACTCACTGGTGCCCGCTGCCCTGCTCTGCACCCCACAGGGAGCAAGGCGCTGCCCAGCCTGGTCTCCTCCCCACTGCACGGCTGCCCAGCACCCTCCCCAGGAGAGTGGCAGCGTCCCACGGCTCTCCTGCTGCTCCTCAGCCGCTGCACCCGCCGCGCTGCTACGGCTTCTCGCCCCCGCGATGGCACTCACTGGCAGCTGTGAGGAAGCCAGACACCTCAGAAGGAGGTCATGCTTCTACAAAACCTGATGAAAACTAATTATTTGTTTTAAAATCAGATTGGGAAAAAAAAAAAATGTAAAACAAAGTTAAAAAAAAAAGGTAAAAAGGAAATTACAGGAACTCAAGTGTACTCACATCAGCACCCGGCTCTCCAGGCAGGCCAGGGGATCCTGGTTTGCCTGCATCCCCATCTGGACCCTTCAGGATTTAAATGGACAGTTGAATATGTTGCAGAGAAGGATGTAGAAACAAAACTCAAAACCTTGTCTTCCACAGAAGCAATGCAAAGTAGCTGAAATCACTCACCGGTGGACCTAGGGGGCCGTTCGGACCTCGTTCCCCCTAACAAGATATCCAAAGGAAGGTATTAGGCAGAGCTACAGGAACCTTTCATGGTCCCTCATGAAAAACACTGATTTACAGATTATCAGGAGGAACACCAAGTTTATTCTTATTGCAGAAAATTAATATTAAATCCATGTGATCTCTGATACAGACTAACAGAAATAATCACAGAAACTTCTAACTGGAGCTACATAGTAGCTCCTGCTGGGAATAACACCACAAATCCTTATCATGCTTTAGGATGAGTGATACTACTACCCTTTTTAGATTAGAATTATAAAACTGCTAGACCCCAAATAAGGCAAATAATCACAGCATATGACATTGGTTATATAAAATAAATAATTCAGTATTTTCTGTATCAGAGATAATTTGAAAGGCCACCTTTCTCCCCTTGCCCCAGGCTCCTACAGACTATGAGACCTATCAGTAGCAGTGGGGATCTCCTGCCAAATTCAGACTCCTCGGGGTCAAATGATGTCAGTGAGGACAAATGCTGTAACGTTTACTATTCCCTAGGCAGGGCATGGGAAATACTTACGTCAATGCCATCAATACCGGGAACTCCTGGTGGCCCCGGTGGACCTGGGGGGCCTGGTGGACCAGGGAGACCTCTCTGACAAAGAATAGGAAAAACAAAACAAAAACAAAATGAACAAAAAGAAAAATAATTAGTTTCTGACAAAGCTCTGAAAGCCAGTCTGTGGGGACCAGTTTAATGAAAGAAGGCTTCTGTGGCTTGGTCAGAAGGGTCACAGCTGATGAGGAAGAGCTGTGTCCTCACACCATAAGTGTTAGCACCCCCAGGTCCTGTCCCATCTTAGCTGTCAGGGGGATGACCAGCAACTCTCCTCTCACAGGTAGTGCAGATGAGGTGTTAAACCCCTCCCTTCTCGAGCCGGGCCACTGTCCTACACCCTGTGACGCTGGCAGGGCCAGGGCAAGGTGGAAAGGCCTTCACTCCATGATCCAGAGCAGGATCTGAATGCTGTATGGCAATGACAGGGGGCAGAAATGGAGTGATCTTTGAGAATCAAACACTGACATTCACTAAGCTACTCTGATTACTCATTCAGCCAACACAAAGAAGGCAGTCTTCCTAAGAGTGCACGTTAGCAAGGAAAATTTAAAACAACCCTTCTCCTACTTCCCCACCAGCTTGGCAGTTTCCCCTGTTTCCTTGGGATTACGTTACCAACTACAGAGGCACTTTCTCAAAGCACCAGGCTCCCGAGGGGGAGCTGGGAGGCGCCACCAGCCTGCTCAAACCTACAGAAAGGTTTTGCAGGTCTCCCTCCCTATAATGGGGGGCTCTGTTCTCCTCAGAGTGAGCTCAGGCCACAGCCCCACAACAGTGCTCTGTGAGCAGGAGGCTGAGCCTGGCCCCTCACTCCTCACAGCGCTGCCTGAGCACATCTTTCCTCTGCACACTGCTCTTCCCATTAATAATCCATCTGGCTGCAGTTGTAGATGGAGCTCAAGCCCTGATATGCCACCTGCCTGATGTCCACCAGGTAGCACCATGTAGGCACCCACACATGGCATCCGCTGGCCTGCAGTCAACTCACTTTTGCCAGCACCACGTCAGGGTCAGCTACAGTGGAGGAGAAAAGGGTCATAAACCCTCCAGCCACTCGGTGCCAGGACGTGACAGAGAGTGGCCTCCAGACTCTCTTCACCTGCACCCTTTCCCCTGAGCACACAGCACCGTCCCTTCCCTCACACTTACCTCGATTACCGTCTGGCTTACCTGCGAGGGAGAAAAACAGAATCAAAGTCAGAATAAACTTACTTGAGCCAGGCAGAGCCAAACAACCTGCAGCAAAAGCCCCAGAGGCAGAGCCCGGGCCATGGCGTTGGAGGGAGGCTGCAGGGGCGAGCGGCTGGAAGGTGAGCCCCTTCGCAGCCCCTCTGGGCTGCTGGCGAACGCCTCGGGGAGGGTCGCAGGGATTGGAGGAAGGCTGAAGGCTGGGGAGGGGAGGACTGAATACCGGCAGCCTTAACCCTTTGGCCTGCTGCTGTTGCCTTGGGCACCGGTCCCTCACCTTCTCTGCGCCCTCCTCCACCCCGCCCCCGGCTTTCCCGCAGTCAGGCTCCCTGGTAAGGCGGCAGCTGAGGGGAAGCGGCGGCCACAACCCCTGCCGTCTGCAAGACACGGCTTTCAGAAGCCTCCAGCCAGAGCAGTGGGTTAGGTGGGGGAAAGAAAGGAAGTCACTCAAGTGTTAAAGCGAGGCTGTTGCGGCTGCTCTGAGGGGGGTTGGATTTCTAAAGACACCAAGTTCCTCTCAGGTACGGTAAAAATAGGCATCTCGGGCCAGAAAGAAGGAGGAAAAAAATCACGCTCCGGCGGGCTGCTACGGGCTGGCAGAAAGCGGCTCGGTGGCGGCTCGGCGGAGGGCAGGGCAGGGCAGGGCAGGAAGAGGCAGAGCAGAGGCAGGGCAGGGAAAGGCAAGGCAGGGCAGAGGCGGGCAGTGTAGAGGCAGGGGCAGAGCAAGGCAAGGCAGGGCATGGCAGGGCAGAGACAGGGTAGGGCAGGGCAAGGCAAGGCAGGGCAGGGCAGAGAGAGGGCAGGGCAAGGCAAGGCAAGGCAAGGCAGGGCAGGGCAGGGCAGGGCAGGGCAGAGATAGGGTAGGGTAGGGCAGGACAGGGCAAGGCAAGGCAGGGCAGGGCACTCACCCGGGCTGGCAGCTCGCCGCAGCCTTCGCGCTGAGGACGCAGAGGATCGCAGTGAATCACCATCCACTGGATTTCGAACTGGCAAAGGAGATAAAGATGATATTAATGCGGGTCAGGGGGTCACACTGGCCCAGGGTGTAATAGGAGGAACAATGACCAGCTAACGGCATGTTTAAAAAGGCAGGTATTTAATGGTAATAGCTACGTGTATTGGGGAGCTCAGCCCGAGCAGTACTTCACCTTGGGTTCTCCAACCCCTAGTTCTGGAGGTTTTTTAAGAGGGGGCATAAACCTGCCAAGGGATTTAAAGAGAAGGTGAGATTCATCACGTGTCATTTTTACATGTTCTTTATAAGCACTGGCAGTTTTCCTCATGCTATGTGGTGGTTTTATTAGACAAACAAAAAGATTTTATCTAAGTGGATAGTTGTGCCCATGAAGAATGGTAGATCTGAGGACAGAAACGTGGTCTAAGTGTGAGTTCAAAAAGCAGGATCATAAGGACACTGGCAACACTCTGCAACTGAGTATTATGTGTGAAATTTCACATCTTCTTTGAATATTTGTATTTAGCACTGGAAAACAACACAGGATTAAAGCAAACCTCTTCTCAGAAGCTGCAACTGGGACCCACTTGATGTGCTACATAGATTTAAATACCTTCTCCTGAAAGTTACTGAATAGCTCAAACATATCTCCATTGATATATGATGCACCATGTGGAATTTTAAGTACTAGAAGCATATTACATCATGCATGTTTATTGTATCTAAGTTTTTAAGTCTTGGATTGTTTTCCCTTCCAATCATACTTCATATCCAGCTTGGCTTATGAACTACTAATGAATGGTTTATGCAGAGATTTCTCAATGTGGTGATAAAATTCAAAGGCTCCTAATCCTTTTTTTTCCTCATGGATGGCTGAGGAGTTGGGGGAATAAAATTTTTAGGTTACAACATAGAGCCCTGGTGTGGAAAATACTCTGATTTGTTTTTTCTGAGGAGCTGAAAATAGAAGTGTCTGGATGCTTTCACTTCATATTTCTTTGTTTCTCTGAGCCATTCTTATTCTATTAAGCTAAAGGAGCTTACCACCATCCTACTCACAACATAATGTCTAAGTGCTTTTGGCTGCCTTCTGTGCTCCTGGGATATCTCATTGTCCTTTTCAGTCCCAGTCTATGACTGATGCAGAAAACAGACTGTCATTCTGAGGTGCTCTCCTCTCCCACCACCATCCTTTCATTGACTTAGTTGCATATTGACTGCTAGAGCTAATAAATGCTTAGAGTCTGAAATCCTTTCAAATCTTTACAAGACACCTACATTTCCACAAGTTGCTGCTTTGTTGTTGGTCTTCACCACTTCAGTGCTGCCACTTCTGGAGTCCTCCTTATCACATCTCTCCTGTTCTGTGTACTCTGCAGCCATGCACAGCTTCCAGAGACTAGAGCACAAAAGAGGTGGTACCCTTGTTTCTTTTACCTGTTATCTGACACCACTATCTGTGAGTCAATTCTCTACCTCCTTTATCCAACTCTCATTTAAAAGCTTTTCCCAGTCCTTAATAATAGGCTACTGAATGTCATAATATGCATATAAAAGCACAGAATGTATACTATAACTCAATACTACAAGGCAGCAATACAATAGTAGAAAGGGTATCTGAAATCTGAAGATGAAGGCTCATGAAAAGGCATAAAAATTCAATCAAATAATACCTGTATTATAATTTATTTCATACTCTACAACTAGATTCTGAGTTTTGTGTCTCTACACTATTCACCTCTCAAACTTACTTGCAGAGGGAAAGAAGTCCTTAATTGGCTCAAAAGTAGTTTATAATCTTAAATTAAATTACATAATATCAAAATTGAAAAGTCATCCATTCAGTTAACATTGCTTGTACAAATTTAATCTGGATATAATCTGAAATGATGTGATTCCACACTTCTTTCCTTAGAATACTTCGGTCATTCACAAGATCAAATTAACATAGCCATGGAAATGGTTCCCATACTGCAGAAACTGTAAGTTTGGAAGTAAATGGGATGAAAGGTGGTAAAAAAAGAAAGGACAGCTTTGTGCAGAAAGTAGACAGATGCTACCAAATGAGCCTGATTTTGCTTCATAATTCTTACATAGTGCTGACAAATTATTTAAAACCATATAGCCATATAAGAGAGCATTCTGCATGGGCCAGGAGGAGGGAAGAAGGTGACTGAAATAAATTATCTGAGTACAAGTTATGCAAAAAGGCTGATCAGTAATAACTGTACTGAAATCAACAGTCTTGAGCTGTGCTTTTGACTTATAACAGGGTACAAAATCTGTAAATACTGAAAAAATTACTTTTAAGAATATACTGCCTGCAGTCAGTATTTGCTTCAGCACATTATGGGGTTTTTAATGCAGATAATTATTGCCTTTTTTTTTTTTTCTTTTGTGTGTGTGTGTCTGGTTTTTTTGGCTTATGTGCTAGGGTCAGAAGTATTTAAGATGTTAAAATGCTAATTACTGAATTAGACTTTGATATGTGACTGTCCAAGTGCCAGTATCTGTGTCTTAAGAGAATACTACTAGAAAATGCTAGTTAGAACCCAGTTTTTCAACTTTGATCATAATCAATATTAAAATAGAGATAAATTTATTAATGAGATTATAAAATGTCATTGCTTGCTGCAATGGAAACTTGATTGACTGAGCCTTTTAGTGTCTCATATGTTTTCTTCTAATGCTCTTGATGGCCAACAAGTAACTTTGTTTTGCTTAAAATGGGATTTGAGTGGTGAGCATCAAGTAAGGCCTGGTACTCTCCTAAGTTTAAGAAACACACAAAAAAGTCAGACTAGATAAGTAAGGCATCCTATGCAGAAAAAATACCTAGTATTATTTACAAAACACTGTACCATCATGTGAATGTAAAAGGAGTTGAAATATTTTGAAGATGAAGCTGTAATTTGATGTTTCTTAGTTCACAGTTCCTTCATCAGACAGCATTATTTTAAAAAAATAAAATAGCCTGTTGTTGATCTGGAAATCTTTTGCTTAGAACTTTTGTTACTGCTTTGAGGCTAAATAAAGCAAAAATTGAGATAAAGTCTGTCAGACTTTTTTTAATAAGAAAAATAAAACTATTTTGTTAGCAAGGTAGCAAAAGATATGACTGGCCTGACATTGATTTAGGAGAGGTGAGAGAAGGGCAAATATGTCCCAGCATTGCTGTCAAGATACACAATTATCTCACTCATTGTATTAAGATGATTTAAAGGACACCACTATTTTGAAGATGTTTCATGTAGCTGTTCCTATCACCATCAATACTGAGTGTTATTAAGGATAAAGTACAGACACAATGTTCTCAGAAATTAACCTCAGATGAACCAGGGTTAATCATAAAGTGCAGTCACTAAAATTAAATCCTTTAAAACCCATAGGTGTTTAAGACCCACAGGTTAGTATTTCTGACATTCGTTTTCCAAGATTCCTACAGGATTTCAGTTTCTTTTTAATTTTGTAATCAGCACAGATATAAATGGATTCATTATGTCTGTCTGTTTACTGTTTTGTCCCTTTCAGTTTCTTGGAAATGCCTGTGACTGCCCACAGATTTGCACATCTCAGTAGCAGAGCTATGAAATTCAGCTGTCTTATTAGTGCATTATTAGTGTCTCGCTCATCTTTAGATGAAGGATATGAAGATTTAGTAAGATGTAAAAGAGACCTAAAGATCTAGCGCAGTATTTTAAATGCGGCAGCATCAGTCACCGGGAAGCGTCTATCATAGGTTTTAAGGAAAACCCTGACACTCCTCTGGGGTTTAATCAGAGCATGTCTGCAGGTGCTGGGAGAGCCCAATCCCTATGCCCCGCTGGGCTATTGCTGCCTCAGGGATGATGAAAGGGAAGGCATCCCTTTAGGGGAGGTATAACTCAGCTAAGCAGTTTTCAGGTGAAGGTTTTATACAATTTTTCATTTATAATACCTTGTTTGTGCTAAGGGAAGTCTGCTATCAATGGTGTATCTCTTAAGTGACCAAGAATAAGCTACACATATGTAAACATTTCTCATTCTAGAGTTGTTTTAAACATGTTTTATTTTTCTGTATGTCTGTACTGGTTTTTTACAGCTTCACTTTCCCTGTATCATTTTTCAAAGCCTTAGGACAATACATAAAATTCCAGTGCTATTTGACTTTCCATAGCAGGGGTTTATCTTTCTGAATGTGAGATTTCACAGGGTGAAAAAAGAGACATGACTTTTAAAAATTCATACATACTATCTGTTCTACAGTGTAAATTAATCCTTGTTCAGCAAATATTGATAATCATCTTCCTCTTAGGCATTACAAACCATGTAGCTGCCCTGAACTAGTTAGCAGCATTAAATATCAATTAAATAATTTATCACTTCTAGCGGAGTGTTTAGTGTCTGTTGTGAGAAAATCTGGGTAATGCTTACAAAATCACACAAGCTAAGGCAATTTATATCATCACACAGCAGTTAATCTTTGAGCAGTAAGATATAAATGCCCTTGCCTTTCTATAATAAACACATTATTTAGGAAGCAAGTTCCTCTTAGTTTTGAAATGTTGATAAATCTTGTGTTGCTTGGAGTTCTTAGTGGATTATTTGAATTACTTTTAGATTAAAACAGACAAGCAAAACAAACAAACAAACAAAAACAACTATTTTCTTTTTTATCTAAAAAAACATAAAATGCAGCTTCAAGCCTGTATCAAAATTCATCCTCCATAAAAGATTCCAGAAATCCTTTAATAAATCTTTATAAAGGCTCAAAGACAAGCCATAGTTTCTAATGGAAATCTATCTATTGCTCTCCTAGGCAATCATAGTAACAACAAGCAATAAAGAATCTCTTTTAAAATGACATTTTTGCAGTGCAGCTATGAGAAGTTGACCTATTCTGCATGAGCGCTCACAGAAAGCTGCAAAAAAAGAAAATAATAGGAAACATGTAATTTATGTCCTTTAAAAATTATAACACTGGAAGTAATATACTTTAACAGCACCTGAAAATAAATTAGGAATTGTGCCTGGGACATATTAAATAACCAGGCTTGGTAATATGTTTAAACTGAGTATAGTCGAGCAAGTCAAAGGATAAGCCTAGAATATCCCCAACCACAGATTTATTTATTCAATTTAAAAAGAAACTAAAAACACAGACTAAAACAGAAACTTGTGCAGCATAAACAGTCATTTAAACATTACTATCCCCTCAGACTGTGTATTTTCTGTATCATCATTTCAGCGAATAAGGTCTTCTTAAAGCTGCATTTTATAATACCAGGTTGGACCACAACCATACTCAGTTTTTACCTCAATAGCACAGGCTATGAAATTCAGTCTAGAGAGTTCCATTTCAAGCCCACAGTTCTGTCTGAATTAGAGTGTATTTTTAGACATCTCAATTTAGTTTAAAACTTTAATGTGATGCTAACTTTCTTCCTTCCCTGTTCGAGTGCTTCATTATTCTTTTTGTCAAAAAATGTGCATCATAATCCTGTTTTAGGGCCTTCCTCAAGCAAAGATTTTATTTTTTTCAGAAAATACAGTAAATATTACTGAATCCTTTCAGAAACCTGCTGAAGATGTAAACAAATATTTTTCACAATAAACGGTGAATTATAAAAATTACTTAATTCCATTTTGTCCTTTCATCCTTGAAGAAGGGTACCCTATACTTCACATTCCCCCTGACCTCAGGTAGCTTCACACTACTGCTTAATTATGTAAGTGCTTAAACATAGATGAGGCAAAAGTTGATGCTAGACACTCTTCCTCCATCAGATGCCTGAACAGCCCAACCTAATCCCTCATCCTCATTTGTATGCCTTGCTGAAAAGAGAAGCCTCAGCGAAACATCGCCTGGAGAGGAAGCAGTTTAAATTCCAAATATACTCTGCTGCTTTTCCCAACTTCTTTAATCCTGGCCGAAATGTCAGCCAGAGCCCCGACAGAGAAGGTGAAGTCTGATTTCCTGCCAAGGTGACCTTAATGCCACGTCTTTCTCCTCATTTGTAGGCTGCCACTCCTAATCATTACTTCAACAGGCAACAGCAGCCCTCCTTGTTTTTAAAGAAATTACTCAGATCATTCTAACTTAGAGGCCTGATTTACTGTAACATTGTATATTAGGAGTTATAATACCTTACTACCCATACCACTCTGCATTTAATCTAAATATCTTTCAGAAGAGGAACGCAATATTGGGATAGAAATTTTTTTCATCCCATTAACATGCATAGAATATGTAATATTTTCATCATCCTATGCTATGAAGACAGGCTGAGAGAGCTGGGGCTGTTCAGCCTGGAAAAGAGAAGGCTCCAGGGAGACCTTACAGCACCTTCCAGTACTTGAAAGGGCCCTATAGGAAAGCTGGGGAGGGGCTTTTCATCAGAGAAGACAGTGATAGGACAAGGGGTAATGGTTTTAAACTGACAGAGGGGAGATTTAGGTTAGATATTAAGAAATTCTTCACTATATGGGTGGTGAGGAACTGGAAAGGGTTGTCCAGGGAGATTGTTGATGCCCCATCCCTGGAGGTTTTTAAGGCCAGGTTGGATAAGGTTTTGTGCAGCCTGGTCTAGTGGTAGGGTTCCCTGCTCCTGGCAGGGGGATTGGAACTTGATGATCTTTAAGGTCCCTTCCAACCTTAATCATTCTATGATTCTATGATTCTATCCCACCCAGCCATTCATTGAGCAGTATCCCTCAGACTGGTGAGCGATGCTAAAATACATGTGCAGCCATTTGTTACATTATCAGCTCCAGCTGATTACTTTTGAAATATATTTTCAAATATTAACTTTGGTTTTCAGCAGAATTAGTATAACTTTTGAGCTATTGACATTTCCTAATCCACACCTACAAGAACAGACTAGATGGCTGCTTTCAGACACCTTTTCCTGCAGCATTTGCCCTTTTAAGTTTATACAGCGCTGAGTACTCTGTGGACGCAGTTTTGACCAAAAAAAATAAACAACAAACAAAACCTATGTAATACAGTTAAAATATTACATCTCATTTCTCTCTTTATTTCAAAGTTCATTCAAAACTATAGGTATTCTTGGTAGACCACATCCACAGCCTTCCCCTCATCCATTAGGCAGGTCACCCAGTCATAGAAGAAGACAGGGCAAGGTTTATGTCTCAGCTCTGCTGGGCTCTGTGCTTAGACTGGATCTAGTCTCTGAAGCTACACTTATCCCTTATAGGATTAATGAACAAGAACATTCTTTAAGAGTTAGCTGTCTACTCCAGGTCAGCCTTTTTGAAAAAAACAAACAAACAAAACTAAACCAAAATCAACAAAAATAACCCACCAAAAAAAAAAAACACCCAAAAAACCCCAAAAACAAATCTGAAAAGGAAAAGCCAGTGTCAACATGACCAGGTAGCATAGTGATTAAAACAGTCTCCTGAGGTATAAGATACTCCTTATAATTTCTGATTTAGCACTGAGATTTACACATTGGTGATTTCCTGTGTAAGCATCAGAGCAGATTAAAAAAGACCTCCCTCAATATCTCTGACAGGAGCTGTTCGTACTAACTATTTAAAATATTTATCCTGCCAGAGACACAGTTAATCATCTCTAGCTGATGGTCAGTGCTCACATATGAGAGAGGGGTCCCAGTTCTTGCTCAATTAATGCTTTGCTCTCTTTGTTGTGAGTTACAGCCCTCAAGTCCATGTTCAGGGACTTCCTTCTAGATCAAGATCCACATATAAGCAGAGGAAAACCCAACTGATAGAGCAGAATCCAGTCACAGAAGGGTGGTTGTCTTAGATATTTCACTATAGAAAATTAGACTTAGCCTGGGTCATCCCTCACCTTTACACAGTATACATATGTGCCATATTTTAAAAACAAAGCTAGTACTTACCTGCCAAGGAGTTGTTATTTTCTGCCATTTCTGCTTTCAGAAAACATTTTAAGATGCATCCCACAAAAAACCATAAAATATTAACTGTAAATTTACTTTGAAACACTTTTTACAGTATTAAAAGATTTTGGAACTTACCGGAACTGATATTTGAGGATTATTTTTAAGTTTTCCGAGCACAGCAAAGCCATCAAAGTTGATTTTTCCTTTTGGCTTTATGTTTAAGGATTCTATTTTAATACAATCAATAAAAAGTGTGACACTGTTTGCTTCCACACTTATCATAAGCTTGTGCCATTGGGAGTCAAACAAGAAAGGCAAATGCAAGAATGATGCAGTTCGGAGATTTCCATCCGCTCCTTTATAAGAAAATTCAACACTTTTCATTTGACCATTAAGATTCACTCCAACTTGTACTTTTCCTGAAGAATCCTCGATCTGCCATATAGTCCAGTATTTCTGAAGTGTGGTCCCAGTCATCCGAAAAGTAGTTAGAAAGGAGTATTCATCAGGCAATCCGTTGGAATAAATGGCACTGTGTAGGATCAAAATACAGCACATTTGTTGTGTATCTGTATCTAAAAAGCTCCACACATCACAGAGTAATGAGAAACAGTTACTCAGTGGAACCATATTTTAGCCATGCTTTTATCACGGATCTTCTGCATGAGGAGTCCCAAAAAGGGGTGCTAATGGCAAATGCAACTGGTTCAGAAATGGGGGTTCATCCAATATTGCACAATATTCATGATAACCCTTTCTAAGTGTAATGGATGGAGCAACAGACTCCTGTTTCACATTTAGAAAGTATATCCTACTTATTTCTTACTATTAGACTTCCAAAATCAGTCAGTGTAGTGTGACTTTATAGTTGACCAGACAGATGATCAACACAGGTCTGTTTTGGTTTTGAAGACATAAGAATGTATTTTAGAAATGCATTTTCTTGTTCGGCCTGACAATAACCACTTGGTTAATATATTAGCTATCACATTAGCAGAAATCATTCACAAAATCACTAATTGACGAATACAGACAGAGTAAGATCCCACAATAAAATTGTATTATGTCTTGCAACATTCAACCACAAGACTACAAGGAACAGGGAACAGATTTGCCACATATAAAATGTTTCATTTCTATAATATGATACTTGGAAACACAAACAAGTACTACTGGCTGTGTCACTGTGCAAAGCAGTAAAGTCTTTTTTCTCTCAAATATATCTGTGAATCCTGTACAATATTTTTAAAATAGGCCTTTTCATATCCTATGGGTTGTAAAATTGTAGTGTCATAATCCAATTGGCATCAACACATTATTTGTCATCTATCCACATTTAAGAATAAGTTGTATTTAGACACATTTATTAAGTATTGAGACATGCACAGCTATTTTGTCACTAACTTTCATTAGAATAACTTCTCAGGGAAGTAGGCATTTTGAAGAAAGTTTCTTTGAGTGGCAGATCAATTCTATCTCAGCAGGAATTCAGCCTTCACTAGGGAATCTCAGGCCTTAGGCTAAGCGGGGGGAGGGGGGAAGGCGGGAGTGGGAGGGGACGACAACGTATAATAAGCTAGTTCCTGTTCCGCATGCTTGGTAACTACTGATTTAGTGAGAGAAGACTTCCAGATAAACTCTTGTAGTTTGGAGCGTCCAAAGCTGCAGTGCAATCGTATTCCAGCAGGTGACGGCACAGCCTCAGCAAGGTTTCACCAGGGCTGGGGCAAGCCTGGCAGCAGCTGCTGCAGCTTCACCTTGTTAATGAACTACCCGAACTGCAGGTGTTTCTCCGCTTTCCCCACGAGCCTTTACACACACCTGAAAGCGGGTGTATGAGGAAGGGGAATGGTTAGCTGGAATATTATCTCATTACCCAAGGGTTGGAGAAATACAAAGGTGGGAGGGGGCGTTCCTTGCAGATATCTTTAAACTGCCTGTGGCTTGCTAAGGCTTGTGTCTCTGTTAATTGCGGATGCAATTTGTCTAAAAGGATTTTATCTAGCCTTTTGTGTTCTCTTATTGTTTTGTTTCAGTTGTATCTTGCCATCTTAAATGCAAATGTTGATGCACGAGCATTGTACCTTCCCTTCTCTTCTGAGCACTTTCCAGTGTATGCTACTGTCCTTTATCCGTTTGTTAGGCTTCTAGCTTACACAGTATATTTATAGATTCTTTCCTGCTCCTGTAATATATTATCCCTCCCTATTCAGACACACATTAGGTCTTTGCTAAGCTCCTGATCCAGTTCAGCACATCCTTTATGGCCCTCAGTATCCTTCTTCTTCCATAATGTCTCTTAAACAAGTATTTCAATGTCATCTGCTGCTAAAACCTGAGCTCAACTCAGTCATTTATCCCTTCATTTGCTGAATCCTACTGTTTGTTCTCGCACAAGGACTGATTTTACTGCTACCCTATTGAAGGTGGTATTGTTAGATAATGTTTTAACTAGCATCCATGTGACATCCCTCTGCTCCCATGAGACCCCATGTGCAGTATTGTGTCCAGTTCTGGACCTCCCAGTACAAGAAGGACATGGAGCTGCTGGAGTGAATCCAGAGGATGGTCGTGAGGATGATCAGAGGGCTGAAGCACCTCTCCTATGACGACAGACTGAGGGAGTTCGGGTTGCTAAGCCTGGAGAAGACCCTGGGGACACCTTTTAGGAGCCTTTGAGTACATGAAGGGGGGCTACAGGAAAGCTGGGAAGGGACTTTTTACAAGGGCATGTAGAGATAGAACAAGGGGTAATGGCTTTAAACTGAAAAAGGTTAGATTTAGTTTACACATTAGGAAGAAATTATTGACTGAGAATGGTGAGACACTGGAAGAGGTTACCCAGAGAAACTGTGAATACCCACTCAGAGCCTGGATGTGTTCAAGGCCAGGTGGGATGTGGCTTTGAGCAACCTGGTCGAGGGGGAGATGTCCTTGCCCATGGCAGGGGAGTTGGAACTAAATGATCTTTGACATCCCTTTCAACACAAACCATTCTATGATTCTCTCTGTCAAGTTCAGTGACTCTAGGGGACCTGACATGCAGAGCTCTACAGGTAAAGAAGCTAAAGAAGGTGTTGCTAATCTGAGATCCTCTGAGGAGAGGTTTTCATTCTTTCTCTGCACTTGCTGTCATGGCAATACTGATTAATATATCACACATGTTCTCATCCTACCCCAGCTGACACAAATCTACTGGGAAAAAAAAAAATCAACAAAACAAACAAAAAAACCTAGTAGTAAACATAGTTATACTTTTTAGTTAGAAGATTGTTTGTACCAGATTGGCAGTAGAATCCTTTGCATCATATTTAACTATAGTGTTAGCCTTTCGCAAGCCATCATACTAGTCCTCTTCCTTTTTCAGAAATTAAAATAGAAAAGAAATATGTTAACTTCTTAAGTGACATACAAAGAAAAGAAATTGTGTAAGAGCTTCTGACAATGGTAGAACTAAATTTAAAGTAATTAATATAGCACAGTAAAGATAAAAAGTCAATACAGAAACATGAATAAATGTTTACATTTTTAAGAACTTTTAATAACTATCAGAAGTGCTGCTGCCTATAGAGTAGAGACTTAGTATCAGAAATGTGAGTCAAAATAACTAAGCACAGCAGGACCCATCACCAGAAAGATGCTCTGCAGGGAGCTATTACTGTGTAAGATTTATACTTATCATGCAACAAATAAAGCAGAGACAGATTCTCACCTCAGTTACTCCAACAGGAATGAAACAATTCCACTGGCTTTAATGGTACCAGTGTATTTCAGTACATGTTTTTTTCCAAAGCCTGTGACCTTTACATAGGCAAAAACCCTACTGAACTCTGTAGCTTAAAATGTTAAAACTTTGGAAGCCATGCAAATCTATCATTATATTAAAATAGACAATTATAGAGAAGTTATTCCTACATCTCACTGCAAAGTGAAGAGTGCTGGATTCTGTAATCTTCTTGTACAGCTGATAACTATATAAGCACATTATTTTTAACACACATATTTCAAATTCCACTGATTTATGGAAGGAAATCAAGATGTTTTAAACTTAGAATCAGGCAGATGAGCACAGAAAAAATTAATATGTAAAATTATTTCAAGTACACAGGCCAAATTAAGTCCTAACTCATTTCCTACCCACACCAGGGATATAAGTCATTAGAACATTTTTTTTATATATCTATATATCTATATATATATATCTTCATCTGGTGAGACAGCAGTCTAGTCATGCTTTCCTTGTATATTCATAACTATAATTAACTGCTTTAAGTCTGAAATGGGTGCGAGACCAGACCAATATTTTATCAGATATTTGAGTAATTGCTTAATTTTTTAAAATAAAGCTTGGGAGAAGGGGGAGGTTGAAACATTCATTATTAATCTAAGAAAACTTCTGAAACACTACTGTTTTATTTTAATCTTAAATAAATACTAAATACTAAATAGTCATAAATACTAAATAGTCTTACTAATCCTATACCTTCAGTGCTTACCATCAAGATTTCTTTCACATTTTAAGGCTAAATCCTAGCAAGGCATCAATGCACCTGAGATAAGTCATCTGGCTAGGTGGTGGAAGCCTTGAATAGTCCCACTGACTTCAGGAGTCATCAAGAGCAGCAGAGTCTTTTGAGAGGCTAGCTACATGTTTATTTGAATATCACAAAATATCTGCTTGCATTATTTAACCTGTTTCTTTAAGAATTATTTTCTTAGGTGAGCTCCATTGCCCACTGAGATAATTTACTTCTTGCTAAATGAAGATTTTAGAAATGTTAGTACAGTCTATGAGAGGTGGCTGTAGAAATTCCTCTGGACAACCTCATGATAATATATTATCATATATCCATGGGTGCAGGTTCCTTTGCTCAAGCTGAAGACATTTGTATCTGCACCTCCTGAAGTCTCCTAGAATTGTAGCTGACCTGGCAGGCACTATCTGGCAGCCATCAAATAAACAATAACGATAAAACCTTGCTAAGCATTTTTAAAAGCAACAGTCTTAAGTTGTTAGCCAGAAGTTATTTGCTAGGAATCATCACCCTCAGCTGGTTTCTGTTCTTCAGAAACATCCCGTTCTGAGCTAATTATTTCTCTCATGAGGTAATTAGCTTTTTTGTTGCATTTTGTCTTTTTCATTACAGTGTCACCATCAATATCAATGCAGTAGTACTATGTAACATATCTTACTTGTAATGCAAAAAGAAAAGCACCTGAAGAACTTTGATGGCTGGATGTAGAAAAGCCAGACCTTCAGACATAAACAATTGCACACACCTTCCCATCCCTATTTCAAAAGCCTTGAATGCCTTATGCCAGAGAACAGGCGTAATTAGGAAGACCTCTTCCTACTTCATCAGGCAAGAGAAGACACAGTCCGTGGCCATCAGGTTACCCGGTTCTAATACGGCTGCTCATTAACAACCGTGTTTCCCGCAGCTCGGGACAAAGCCCTGTGGTTTTTGTACCAAGATGACTCTACGTTTGCCTCCCTCTTGGCGAAGCAGGAGCTCACAGCGATGCAGGCACGAACCCGGGGGTTGTGCCCTCTACGTGCCCGCCCTGCGGCAGCTGCAGCGGCCCCCGCAGCTCCCCCGTCCCCGGGGCCCGCGCAGCCCGAGGCCTGGCGGCGCTTCAGCACCGCGGGCGCGGACAGCTCCGCGGGGCGGCTCGGGCGGCTCCTCCCTCCCCTGCTCTGCCCTTCCCCCCTCCCGGGCCCCCTCCTCCCGCTCCCTTTCCCTCTCCTCCCTGCCTGCAGCTGCTGCCCGCCGGCACCCCGCTGGGAAACAGTTACATCAGCCAGGTGTAAGTAGAGGATAGCGCGGGGTGGCGGGAAGGCAATGCAGCAGGAATGGGGGGTTGCTGCAACGCCTGGGTCTGAGAAAGCCGGAGCTCTAGACCTGTGCCACCAGAGATGTTCAGCCCCACGTGAGGGGCTCAGCGTAACTTGCTAGCTCTTGAAATGCTTCTCAGGCATTTTGTCTTCGCAAGTTCATACCAGTAAACCCGTCTCCCATACCACATTATAAAGATGATGTGGAGAGTTCTGTTTAAAAAAGAATAAAAAACTGGAAATGGCCCGAGATGTGCCTCTCCTGAGCTGTTAGCCTCCACTACTTACTACCAACTTCACTCCCTCTGAGTCAGCTTATGGAGAGAGGCACAGCATATAACAACACTGGAGCCCAGCAGCAAGATCTGACAGAGGAGCAGCACACTGGTACACCTGGGCACTGTCAGCACTCAGGCCTCAGCCTATTACTCAGGACAAGATGCTCAGAACTAGTGTGAGTGACTTTTTAGTTTGAGCCAAGGCCAAATTTCAGGTATACCATGAGGTATACCTCATGTATAACAGTGTAACGGCACAGTGTTGACTGGAAGTACCAGTCAGTGTCTCAAATGTGGTAAATTCACAGAATCACAGAATGTCCTTGGCTGGAAGAGACCTCCAAGATCATCCAGCCCAGCCTTAGACCTTACACCACAAGCTCACCACTAAACCATGTCCCTAAGCACCACGTCCACATGCCGTTTAGATACCTCCAGAGATGGTGACTCCACCAGTGCCCTGGGTAATCTATTCCAATGCCTGACAACCTTTTCAGCGAAGAAATACTTCCTAATATCTAACCTAAACCTCCCCATGTGCAACTTGCATCCATTCCCTCTGGTCCTATCACATGTCACCAGGGAGAAGAGGCTGTCCCCCTCACTGCTCCAGCCTCCTTTCAGGTAGTTGTAAAGAGTGATGAGGTCTCCCCTCAGCCTCCTCTTCTCCAGACTAAACAACCCCAGCTCCAGCACCACACTCAGCCAGCAAGCCCAGGGGCAGTAGTCAGCTCAGATGCCATGATGTATTAACACATCTTGCATAGGCTTGATCAGGGACAACTTGTGTATATCAAGCATTTATCTCACTAGAGCCATCTACAGCAATGTCTAAACTTTCTTAGAAATGAAAATATTAGCACTTTGATAGCTCAGACTGTCGCTGAACTAAGCAGCATGAGTTGAAAATCTGAGAATCTCTAACTGCTAGCAAAATGAAGATCTCATTTACTGTCTGTGGTTGGATTCACATGTATGTACACGATTTGTCAGTGGGATGGAAAGCAACCATGAGTCCAGTGCAACCAACCAGTTAAGCTGTAAACTAGTTTACTCTGGTGGTTACAAAGGCAGAAACCAGGGAAGACTGGGTCAAGCGGAAGTTGTCAGTGAAAACCAGAGTAGGACAGAAACACTTCACACTTCAATTATTCCCAGCTGAAAAAGTAGTCCAATTAAAGGTCTTGCAAGTTAATTTCTAAGTAAAGACATTCTTAATTACATAAGGTGCTGGACCAGGATCCAGGCTTGCCTAATTTTGGTAAAGACATGTCTACCCTGCTGTAACTGTCTATTCCTTCACAAGCAGCAAGTCTGGCCTGTAAAGCAGAAACACAATTAGATTCCTAAATCCAGGGTCCTATGCAACTTACCTGTGACATGCTAAATAACAGTTTTCATCTTTTGTAGATTAAATGCCCATAAATAATTCAAGAACAGGCAGGTACCAGTTAACCAAAAAGCAAAAAAAAAAACCCAACCCTTACTCTACAATCAGTCAGCTCTTAGCCTACCCTGTCTCTGCAATCCTTACATGGTCAGAATGATCCCTTTGTGTCAACGTTTTGACAAAATTTTCCTCACTCCCTTCCTGGTTTTGAAGTGGTTTTTTGTTGGGTTTTTTGCTGGGGTTTTTGTTACCTCCCTATCTCTTTTCAAGTCACCAACAACTTCTCAGTTTATTTCCTAGAAATTAATCCCATTCTATTGGCAAATCCTGAGGAACCCTAAACAACATCATTAGTAGAGGAAGGTGGGTTTCCCTGTTCCAGATTCAGTCTGGTCTGGTGATGGCAATGAAAAAAACCTGAACAACTCTTTTTCCTTTGAAAAGCTTTGAAAATTATCCAGCTGGGAAGGAAATCTATCCTTTAAACAATAGTACTGCAAAATATGTATATTTTAAAGTCAAACAACAAAAGATATTACCTGGTTGGGATCCTGAAGTCTACATTGGGTCCCAATTTATAAGCCACTTGTGAAGAAGTAGAGCCCACTACTCTCTGTATAATTCCTTGGGAAGCAGCTTTTTCTATTTGGAACTGAGAAATCAGGTCAAAGCCTACAAGAAAAATTATATATGTCCAGAATATAAATTTAATTTCAATTTACTTAGACAATAGTGCAGCCACGAGCCAAATAGAACTCATTAAAGTTTCTGAATAGCAGCTTTTCCCTGAAAAGTATGGATGCTACTTGCCTGGTAAGTCATCTTGACCAATCCTGATCGTTGGGCAGAGATCAGTTCTCTGACTGGCACCCAGAATGACTGGTAGTCCTGCAAAAGTTGTGAATTTATTAACAGTGTGTCTGCACATTGCCTCAGATCACCTTAAAAATTAAGTGTAGCAACAGTAAGAATGTTATTAATTTAATACAGCTATAAATAATAAGAATAAGAATAAGAATAAGAATAAGAATAAGAATAAGAATAAGAAGTAGAAGTAGAAGTAGAAGTAGAAGTAGAAGTAGACTTATATGGTAATCAATTTAAACCGTGCTCTGTGAAGTCAGAGGTCTAAAAAATTTATCATTTTATTCTAGAGATCATCAAATTTAAAATTATAACTTGACTGATTTATTTTTTTTAAGTCTTTGAATGTGAGTATTATAATAATTCCTCTCTAGCAGAGCTATGAGGAGTGTTTGTAGCATAAGAAGGCCTGCTGTGTAAGGAGGTTTTGGCCTGGAACTTTTGGTGGTTTAAGCAAACTTTGAAAAAAAAGCACGTTACCTAAATCAACAGTTCCTCTAGTCTCAAGGAAAATTAAACAAACCACATGCCAATTAAAGAGGCTGTTGAGAAACCACTGGCATCTTTTCCATCTTCTGTGGTATTCCTGGTGTTCCCATCTTACTCTGTGCCACATCTGACCAGAGAATGGTCATTCATTAAATATAGGGTGGGAGCAAGAAGAATTTGCACACCTTTTTTCATTGACCAGAACAAGAACGTAAAGAAATTTGTTTGAGGAAACCAAAATTTAAAATCTAATTTTTCACAATATTGTCTGTCAAAAATCCTTGTAATCTGCATGAAAACCTACCAGATTCCCCTAATTCAAGGAAGAAGGAAGGAAAAATAAACATCTATTTGAAGAGTTTGAGTCCTGTACAAGTCCAGGATCAGGTCAATTTAGAAAATGTTAGTAGAGACTGGATGGGGAAGAATGAAGTGTGCAAGCTGGAAGGAGATGTATTTCTAACCTACAGAGAGCCTCTTGTGTGCTGCAAGAGCTCAACCATAAATGTGGGTTTCCTTCTGACAACATGGGCTTAAAGGGAACATTCAGGTTGACATGTTACACCTTAGAAACAACCTCATTCTATATTATTTGGTGAAGCTCATGGCTGACATCCAGCCATTTACACTTTATGCCCACCAAATGAAGTGGAACCAGTTATTTGCCACAGGTAGCAAAAGAATATAGAACTAGAAGAACTGAAATACACTTATCTGTTAATTCTTATCTTAAAAATATATCTAATAGTGATTTTAAAACAGCACACATAGCTCTCGCTTTTTCTTCTCTTTCTCTAATATTCATCCACCCATACATGCACACAAATATACAAGTTCTTCCTTTCTGTGACCACTAGTTAGAGAGGATTTTAATTTCAAATAAACTCAGAATATTTCTTTTGACAGTCAAAATTACAGAAAGATGAAATGCAGATAAAGTCTGTCTCCTTACTTGATTGGTTTTGGATGGTGGCTGAGATGAAAGATCGCAGAAAACTACACATGCAAAAGAAAGCTGTAATTTTCCTGTAAACAGAAAGAAAACTCCAGTAAGACTGTACAGTTTCTGACAGATTCTGTTATTGACTTTGTCCTCAAAGCCGTGCATATTAAATGTATAAAACCCTGAGCTGAGGATTTACTAACAGATTTGACAAGACAGTTTCTTTACATGAGAACTTTTTATCTTTGCCTCATAACAAAACAAGTCAATAAAGCTCTTTCTATTACCATTTCCTTCATACAATGCTGTCATAAAAGCAAACAACAAAGGTGGCAGCTGACAAGGACAGCTGTAACTGCACTAATCTCTTATTTACAGATTTCTCTGAATCCTGTTTGTTCACTTACCAGTTGCTTTTCATCTTCATTGCTGGCTTTCTTCACTTCTCTCATGTGAATACCTGGTGCCTATAGCCACACTCTCTGCTTCTCTCTCATTAGTCCCATAGAAGAAAGTGGCGATGGGCACAGGCAGCTTCTCCTGCTCCAGGCAGGACCCAGCAGGGAGGGGAGGTGCAGGCTGCTGGGGCTGTTTTAATCTTGCAAAGCGAAGGAGGTGGAGGCTGGACAGACAGGTGTGTCCTGGTGGGCTCTGAGGGCGGATCTCTGAAGAGAGTTGAATAAAAAGAAGCCAAGAGAGCAAAGAGAAGGCTGCTGCTTGCTCCAGCATCAGGGCCGGGAGAGAGAGAAAATGTGAGTTCTGTGATGCCAGCCTCTAAATGGCAGGTTCTGCTGTTCAGCCAGCCAGATGAAAGAATAAAATACATCAGGGGGTTGAAGAAACTGGTGGCCCTGACATGGTATTAAGACTAAAGGCATGGAGAACAAGGGAACACCAGTTCTTTAAAGAAGGCATTTCCATTTATTGTTGATTTACTCATCAGGTGGCCTCAGGAGAAGCCTAGCTGGTAATGTCCCAGTTGGTTCTTCTGAATAAGATCAATTATTTTAAAGCATTTTCATTGCTTAAACTCAAACCTTTTCAAGGAATACACAGAGGCATTGCTAAGCAGACTCCTGTTCTTCAGTTGCCACTTACTTTCCATAGACTATTACATGTGTTCAGACACATAAAGTCATTTATTCATATTTGTTCACATGGATGTAAAGAGAGAGAGTAAAATCTGTATGCATGAAAAAACCACAGAAAATGGGAAAACGACCAGAAGGTCCTGATAGTTACCACAGTTAAAATTAGTCTATGTATGGAAAAGTATGTTAGTTTGTGCTAATACATAATATCATAGGATTTCATCCCCTCTAGATACTTAATGTTCTAAAGTAGTTTCAAATTAAATTTTTTTTTTATTTATTTATACTTTTAAAGTGTGAGATACAGCAAGTGCAATGATTTCTGCAGTCTGTTAAGAGTCTGAAGTAATAACTGAGTAATGAGCTACCCTGTTCAGCCCGATTTGCTGTAATTTATATTCCCAATATAGGTAATTCTGGTGTCAATGCTGTTCACACTATTATGTCTGTTTCTGGAAAGGGAGGGACTGGATCAGAGACATTAATGGTCTGCCATTAATAATGTCCCATTTTAACATCTAAGCAAACAGATCTTGGGTGGTCCCACTTTTTTGCCCTTCAAGAGAAAGGTTTGCTCAGGGATCCTTGCAGTCCAGCAGCACGATGATGAACACATGATATCTGGTATATGAAGTCATTGTACATAAAATTTAAAATTAAGCTAGTCAATATTGTTCCTATTTCATGTTAATGTAAACTGAGACAGATGGAGTAGGTATATTATATATCTTACTGAGGGTCACAAAGATAGTCCCCGTGCAACCAGCATTCACATTTAGATGATCTGAGTATTTCAATGTGTCTCTACTTCACTATGTATTTTTCTCTTTTTATGGATTGGGCTAATATAGATGTTTTTTAGAAAATTAGAGTATACTGTGATTGCTGTTTAACCACTTGCTCAGGGTTTCATTATCAGAGCACCAACTGCTCAGCTTCTGAAAGCAGATTAATTAAACAGCATAGAATATAAATCCCCAAAATATCTCTGTTCTAAGGTATGGTGACCTCGTGTCATGGTTCTTTGTCTCACTCTCCTGCCTGGCTCACCATTGATGTCATGGTTTGGGCCCAACACGACAACAAAGGAACAGCACCATGGCCACTCACTCAACTCCCCACACACACAGACTCTGGGATGAGGAGGACAAAGCTCCTGGGTCGAGACAAAGGACAAGGAGGGTTCTTCACAGACTAAGATTCAGGGAAAAACAGACTCAACTTAGGGAAAAATAATAATTTAATTTCACACTAATCAAACACACACAGGACACAGACAACACACAGAGCAGGGCTTGCATATGTTACCCCACCCCTCTCTTCTTCCTGGGCCCAAATCACTTTGTTCCCGGTTTCTCTCCCTCCTTCCCCCCAGCAGCACAGGGGGACAGGAGATGGGGTTTAGGGTCAGTTCACAGGCTGGTGGTTCTTGCCGCTTCATCCTCCTCAGGAAGAAGGATTCCTTACAGTCCTTCCTTGCTTCCCCATGGGGTCCCTCCCATGGGAGAGAGTCCTCCACAAACCTCTCCTTCATGAGTCCTTCCCACAAGGTCTGGAGCTGCTCCAGCCTGGGCTTCCCACAGAGTCACAGGCTCCTTCAGGAACAAACTCCGCTGGAGCCGGGGTCTTCCACAGCTGTGTAATCAGAGTCCACAGGCAGCAAATCCTCTGGCCACAAAATCCAAGTCCACTGGCCAAGCTGACCCCTCCTGGCACCTTCAGGGAATGTTTCACCACATTCCTCTACGAGTGCAGGGGGACAGCTACCATCTCGCCATGGGTTGCAGGGAAACTTCTGCTTCTTCCCCTTCTTCCTCACTGACCACCAGCACCGCTCTCCTTCCCCAGCACAGCTCTTCTCCCCCAGTGCTCACTCTGCTCAGGTGTTATCTCAGTTCTTTCATATGTTAATCTCTGAGGAGCATCTATTGTCCGTCTAATGGCTCCTTGGCTGGTTTTGGAGCAGGGGGAGCTTCTCATGGTCTTGCGGGAGCCGCTCCTGGGGCCTTTCCCCCGCTACCAAAAAACCCACCAAACCAAACCAGAACACTTTGTTCAAATAACGTCTCCTGAAAGCAAGCTATGTAGGAATATAATCACATCACCAGCATTGTAAAGTGTGCTTACACATCTGACTTCACATTCCTTACCTCCGATATCTGATTCCGTATTCCTGTCCTTCTGTATAGCTGGCATTGGAGAACATGTATTCGTACAGCTGTCTGTTAAGGCTGCAGCCGGATTGGAAGGAAATAGCAAATAAATCAGGTGGAGTCAGCTTCTCTTGTGGATATAAAGCTTGCTCTTTGTGATGTAAAAGTTGCAGTGAGATGGCTGCAGTTAGACCTTCAGAATGCATGACTCAGCGCAAACCACTGAAACCAGAATTTGGCTCAGGAGGAGCATTTAGATGTAGCAAGGAAGAAAGTTCCTCAGTTCAGACTTGGGCTGACAGCAATTTAGAATGGCTAAATTAAGCCACCTAGTGATATTTTTGTTTGGCTTGGCTCAGAGAAGCTCAGTGTCACTGGCTTGTACTTTCAAGCAGGATTTTTAGGAGGAGATAAGCAAGTTTGTTCTTCCTCTGAAAAGTAGTTGTGGCATATATGCAGGCATGGAGGGCTCAAGGACAGGTTTTGGGACTGGAGGAACAGAAGTCCAACTTGCTGTTTAAGTCTCATGTGGTCCCTTCTTGTCTAAATTTTGCTTTCATTCTTTTAATTTCATCACATTCTCCCTTCAGTTTACAATAACAAAAAATCTGCTTGATCCATTTCAACCTTCCATATCCTTCCCTATAGGACAAGGGTCACTGCTCTCTTTGTAGTATAGCAGACTCTGGGACAAGCACACAACACTAACTTAACTCTTGTGAGTTTGTTGTTGTGTTGTGTTTGGCTTTAATAGCTCAAGATTAACTGTGTGTGGCATTTCTGAAAGATCTGCTTTTTGTTAATGACTGCAAGAGTTAAGGGAACTCAGACCTGTGACTGCTCTCACTGACATCAAGGGCAAAACTTGCACTGATTTAAGCACCTTTTAATCAAACCAGCAACAAATAATAAAACCAGCATCCACAAGTGCAGGGTAACTGAATTGATAGTAAAACTATAATCCTTATCAGAATCCAACACACTACTGAAATTTTATGAATAATTTATTATCCACTAAATGCTTGCCTTTATAATAAAAATGTACTTTTTTGCCCAAAATTTTATGAATTTTGGCATGGGAAGAAAAACAGCTTTTCTTTCCAAGTTGTTGGATGCTGTTTTTCATAAAGTCCAAGGGCTTCTTTCTAGGAGAGGTTGCTCTAAGAAACCTGGGAATACATGGGGCTAGATTCTCATCACCTCAGCACAATCACCTTTACAGGTGAACCTCACTGTAATGGTATTGCAACCAGTTTGTGAACACCCAGGCTGTCCCACTGTAGTCTCCAAAATACAACAATCCCTCTGGAATGTTCTTGGAGCACAAACAGAGATGGCCTACACATGGAGACAGACAAACTTGCACCATAATTTCATATGCCCTTGCAATAATAGTTCTTTCTGTTGCTGAGGCTTGCAGTTCCCATTACCTTTGGGTGAAAGTCTAGATTCTGGTATCTTTCCTATTTTCTTTTATTTCTAGGTAAGAAAGTTTGTACTTCATCTCCAGGAGTGCCAGAATGTGATTATCCCCAAATGTTACCATCAGTGATTCCAATAATCTTAAATACAGGATAATTTATTTTCTAATGAAATGGTAGAGAAAATCAAAAGAGATGTTAAGCAGACTCAAGCGGAACTGTGTTAGTATTTCAATGGAAGATTCTGATCTCACTTAACTTACATCTACTGATAGAACATTTACTGTTTCTCAACAACTGAAATAAGATCAGAAACAGACTTTGCTTGTTTGTATAAGCTATTTGATGAGTGTAAAAGGTAGTGAAGAATTTCTCATTTATACTAGCAATATTACTAAGAGCTGGGTCCATAATTCACTATTGTCAGAGTGATGGAGGAAAAATCCAACTCACAAAGTTACCAGTCCACAAATCACTGCAGATTGCAAAAATACATGGGAGAATTGTTAGCATGTACTTGTTTTGTTCCTATAGCTTCTCCAGGCACCCACTATTAATACCTTGATCAGAGAAAGTATGCTGTACCAGACAGACCTTTGATCTGACCTGTTACAGTTGTTCTGATGTTTTAATACTTAAACCTACTTAGCACTCCTAAAAACAAAGTCAGTCATGACCTGAAAAAGAAAGGAGCTTGTTTCTGCCACTTCCTCATTTCCCCATTTTTCAAATGCAAGATACTGGGATGGAAGTTTTGTTCTTGTATACAGAGAGGATTCTCAAAGATCACAAACTTACAAACTGGATGTTAGAAGACAATCCAAAAATCCTAGAAACACAGAAAAATTCAGATTGGCAGGGCCTGTGAAGGTCACCTGGTCCAACCTCCTCTCAAGCCAGACTCGAATTTCCAAGGCATAGCAGGCTGCTTAGGGCTTGCCAGGCTGGGGCCTGAGTACCTCCAAGGAAAGAGACTCCAGAACCACCCAGGGCAACTGCACCAGGGCATAGCTATTACCATAGTGGTAACTTTTTCTGTTTGTTTGAGCCAAATTCCCACTGGTGCGACTCATGAACACCTCGGTATCTGTGCTTGCTAGCATTCAGAGCTTCTGGGCCCCATCTCCACTGTCCTGCCCTTGAAAATGAACATGAGAAGTACTTTCACTACTAGAAACAAGTGATTTGATAGTTACTTTCTATCTAGTTTGTCTAGCTGTAAGTATCTGTGCTGCAAAAATGTGAAGAATCAAGTGCTCAGATAGTCTAAGAGCAATGTAGGGCTAGACTGCCTGAATTCAGAAAATAAAAATATCTTGCAGTGATATCTGGGGGATGTCTCTTATGAAAAACTAGACAAAGAACTTTTCTTAAAAAACAAAACCACAAAAAAGAGTCTGACCCTGGAAGTGTTTATCATCTTGATTTATTTTTTAATGGTAGACTTTATAAAAACTCAGTAAATGTTTTACTGGAGCTCACTTAAGAAAGAGTGTAGCATGCCTATAAATAAATCCATGTTGATTATCTGGTGGCATAAGCTTCTCTGTCTCAATTCTCTGAATTGCATCTCATCAGATATTAGTTATTTCCTGTCGTCATGTGTAAATTAGTCACTCACTCCTTCAAATGTCACATAACTTGTTTTGCTGCTTTCTCATTTATTTTTATATGTTCTATAGTTGGATTGCCCAAGATATCCATCGTTAGTATCGCTTTTTTATTCCTTGGGGTTTTTTGCCACCAGTAGGCTTCTTGTACAACAAACCTGAAAAGTCTTATAATCCAAAGAAGCTATACATTCTGGACCTCTTTTTGTTAAATTTCAGCATGTAGATTGAAGAATGCATTTTTAACAGTGAGACTTATTGTAATACACCTAAATATTCCTCACCTTTGCTTACAGCTGAGATGATATCTTTATTCATATGCTTTCCTAAAACTAAGTACTTTACAGCCAGTTGACAGAACTTACGTCCTTATAAATTATGGACTGAGAAATCTCTAACATTTATAACATGTAGCAAACTATCAGGTTTTTGAGGGATGATCTTTTTTATAAAGCCAACATCCACTTAAAAAGAAAAATCTCCTGTAAAAGTGTTACGAAGGCAATCATGGAAATTTGGCTGATAGTGTGGCTGACAAGCCAAGGGTGAAGCAACTCACGGTGAAAATCACATAGGAATGTCTTCCATGTACAGGATTCTCATCTCATCTCCATCCATGGGAGCTTTGCACAAAACCAAAAACAAACAAACAAACAAAAAATAAAAAAGAAAAAAAGAAAATGGGGATAAAATAACTACAATGCTCCAAAATGTCAAATACATTTATTAACCAAAATTTGTGATCTCTCCTGCTGTGTTGTCTGCTGCAGCCACTCTGGAAAGCAGCCAGTTACTGCAAAGATTCACAGCATAATTTGAATAGCTGAGAGGGAAAGATGTGTTCAAGAGGAAGGCAGCAGCCCAAATGATTAGCAGTGGGAAGAGAGTTCTGCCAGTTCTGGTCAGCAAACAAAAGTTATTACTATCTCATGTCTGCTAGTCCATGTGAAATGAGTTAAGGATCACAGGCCAAACCTTGGCAGACAAGCATCCCACAACAAAATCACCCTCCCTTCTGGAAAACTTATAAGAAAACCAAGAACAAATTGATCATGGAAAATTAACTGTCTTGTCTCTCCTAAACACAGTCTTTCCAGGCTAAGGTGGTGAAGAGTGAGAAAGCAGCTCCTTCCCTGGAACTTGCCATTTTGAGGATACCAGATGACTTTACAGGAGAACTACACCAGTATCTTTCAAGCCTTTGTAAACCCATCTGAAAAACATAGGTATATATGAACAGCACTCTGTTTGGTACTCTGAACAGTAGGTGAGACAAAGAGTTACATTTAAATTGTTAAGAATATTTAGATTTGTTTTAGGAATTTGAAAGACCAGGCATGAGTTCTCTTGAGCCAGATCTTCAAAAGCCTTCCAATAAAGGCACTGGACTGAAAATTACAAACATCCTGCCCGTGTTGGGGCATACTGAATTTATCAAAAGTACATCAGAGGCTTACACACTAGTTTAGCTTTACAGTGATTTTTGGAGGCCCTCCAGTCCAACCTCCTGCCCAGAACTGGACTAACCTCAAGTTGCTGAAGACCTCTCAAGCATTTGTTATCTCCAAGGGTGAAGACCTGCCTCTCAGGACAGCATATTCCAACACTCAGTTACTCTCTCTGGTGGATACTTTGTAAATACGCCTATTTACAGCTTTCAAGCTGAACTAGTTGGCAGCCCTGGAACAAAGATGTGTCAGCAGCACTGCTTCCCACAATCAGCATATAAATACAAGTGAGAACCTTTTCTATGTGCCCTGTCACTCAGGTTGTCTCCTGGACCTGTGGGGCATTTCCCAAACTACTGCAGATACTTTGATGTAATTGGGAAGAATATTCCAGGGCACTGAACACATTTTTCAAGGTAAAGCATCTTAATTCTGACACACAGTGTTCTCTGGTTCTGTGAAATTTCCATACTTTTATTTCAGGAACTTCCCTATTTTCAAGCTATCTGTGTCTTTGAGCCTCCTCCATAATCCTGTTTAATGCTGCCTATGATCTATATTGGAGAAGCCTTTCCTGGCATAATAATGACAGAGTGTGGGCCTTCTTGAAATATTTTTATACTGGAAAAATCCTACTATATATACACAACTATACCAGATACATGGGCTTTTATCAGTATAGTGTTTTTCACTTGTTGAACTGGCATGAGCCAGTCCAGGAAAGGCAGAGCTTTGTTTGAAAGGAGTTACCTAAATTGAGAAATATTTTTCCAGTGTGAAGAAGGCTCAAATGAACTGCCTGTGGCAACGTGATCAGTCAACTGACTTTTCTGTCCAACAGGTGGAGTTTTGCAATCACTGATGCTCAGATTCTCAGCTATGTTCTTCATTCATTATAAACTAAATTAGTCCTAACCATGTTTAATATTGATAGTGCCAGATGCATATCTGCATAGACAAATGAATTATTGGCTTTTTCCATCTTTATGTAGTATGTAGGTTGTTAAGACACCCAAAGTCAACAGTGCTGTTTATTTCCTTAGCTAAATTGCTGAGATATTAAAAAATTGTTTGGTTTGTGTTTTTTTTTTTCTTTTCAAGCACTCTAAGACTCCCTAGAATACAGACATCTTGTTTAAAAATAACTTTGCTGCAAAAATATCAGAATACTTTGTTCCATCAAATATTTATAGGCTTTGTGTTCTTGTTAGGTTGCCTGATATTCAGCTGAGGTAAATGACCTGCCCTCTCTACATCTTTGGTAGAATTAGTAATACAAACATCAGTGATTGTCCACCTTGTAATTACATAAGGACATTTTGGTAGCTTCTCCATTGTGATGCCATGTTTTTGATAAGCTGAATTCTTATCTGTATATTTACTTAACATTGTGCATTGTGTTCTTTCATATTGGAACACAATAATCTTCTTCCTGCAACTATAAAAACATCTAAAACCAAACGCAACCACAACAGCCAGGAGAGTGATCATGAACTGAGCTGGGAAGGATGGATGAAGAGCTGTGGGCTGATGGCTGCTTCCTCAGCCTTATCAGAAACTAGATTAACTCCTTCAGGGTTTAGTTCCAGATTCTCATGTTTAAGTCATGCTTCTGTATTGTATGCTGTCCTTCTGACCTGATGAATCTTGCATCTTTCTCTGCATGTGGTATAGCCAGAAGTGCATCTGAAGCAGCAGGACTTCAGTCAGTCCCATGAGGTGGAAGAAGAAATTGAAGCTTGATCTCACATATGCTGGACGTGTGTGCAACCTGCTTTGTTATTACATACAAAATAGGTGAACCATTATCTGTATCCACCCTGATCATTGTTGATTTGAAAAGGTTGTGGCCCTGATTACTTACCTTCAAAGATGAGATGCAAAGACCTAATCTCTGGGATGGAATCCATGTTCTGGGTTCCAGAGGCAGGGAGGAGACTTGTTGAGTCATGTACTTGGGCTCTAGGTGATCATTTGAAGCATTTCCTGTTTGTTCCCCATTTTGAGGCAGTAGGCCTTACGGTATGCCTACCTCTCTCTACACTCTGTGTGGGAAGAGTAGGTGACTAATTCTACAACCTGGATTCTTTTCAAGGAGGAGAGCCCTAAAATTAAAATGTTGGGTCCACATGCATTTAAATCTCTTGTTTAGTATAGTCCATATTTCTTCCAAAAAACTTGCTGGGCATTTCAGTCATTATATAATCTTGACATTCACTCTGACAATTGCCTGAGAGAGTTATCATCTTTTGATACATTTTCTACAAGCACATTAAACTGAGGTGAAAAAAAAGAAAACACACTGAGATGGGTTTGATGGAACACATCAGTCAGGTGAGAGACAGCCTCTAGAATTTCCTAATCACAGAATCATAGAATCCTAGGGGTTGGAAGGGACCTCGAAAGATCATCTAGTCCAACCCTCCTGCCAGAGCAGGATCACCTAGAGCACATCACACAGGAACTTGTCCAGGCTGGGTTTGAATGTCTCCAGCGAAGGAGACTCCACAACCTCTCTGGGCAGCCTGTTCCAGTGCTCTGTCACTCTCACAGTAAAGAAGTTTTTTCTGATGTTTACATGGAACCTCCTATGTTCCAGTTTGCATTCATTGCCTCTTGTCCTATCATTAGACATCATTGAAAAAAGCCTGGATCCATCCTCCTGACACTCACCCCTAACATATTTGTAAACATTGATGAGGTCTCACCTCAGTCTCCTCCAAGCTAAAGAGACGCAGCTCCCTCAGCCTTTCTTCATAAGGAAGATGTTCCACCCCCTTAATCATCTTTGCAGCTCTGCGCTGGACTCTTTCAAGCACTTCCCTGTCCTTGTTGAACTGAGGGGCCCAGAACTGGACACAATATTCCAGATGTGGCCTCACCAAGGCAGGATAGAGGGGGAGGAGAACCTCCTTTGACCTACTAACCACACCCTTTCTAATACACCCCAGGATGCCATTGGCCTTCTTGGCCACAAGGGCACATTGCCGGCTCATGGTCATCCTCCTGTCCACCAGGACCCCCAGGTCCCTTTCTCCTATACTGCTCTCCAGCAGGTCAGCACCCAGCCTGTACTGGGACATGGGGTTGTTCTTCCCCAGATGCAAGACTCTACACTTGCCCCTGTTGAATTTCATCAAGTTTCTCCCTGCCCAACTCTCCAGCCTGTCTAGGTCTCGCTGAATGGCAGCACAGCCTTCTGGTGTGTCAGCCACTCCTCCCAGTTTTGTGTCATCAGCAAACTTGCTGATGTTGTCTTTTGAATTAATCCTAAAAAATTATTCAACCAGCTATTACAAAGTGGCAAAAGGTAAATAAAATAATTAATTGACTGGCATCATCCATCTATTGTTAACCATGTCTTTCGCTTTTTCATCTGAGGTTGAGAAATTGCAGCTTTTTTCTTTGTGGGTGTTCTCTTAAACCAAGTATATCAAACTGGATAGAAGCCAAAAGTAGAAATGCTTGTAAATTACCTCATATTCCAGAACAGTAATAATTTAGGAGTCTCTTTTACATTCAGAAGAAGAAAATACTACTTGGCTGGAAATTTGTATCTCATGGCAAAGTGGCCCAGAAAATATCGTAAATGCTGCAGGCAAGATAATTAATAAGTACCTACCAAGCTGTACGCAGATTCAAATGCTCTAGTCTGGCATGTGGTTATAAGTAGTAAAGAGGAGCTAAAATTAGGGGGTTTTTTCACTAAATTATAACTGCTATTATTAATATTTCTACAATCCCTTAGCCCTAAATGTCAGAGTTATTTGGATGCTGTGTTCATAACTGCTTACTCACTGGAACAGCATGTTGATAACTGAAGGATGTCCAGCATTCTGAAATGGTGATTTGGAATATTTTTTTCTGCTGGGTAAATGTGGATTTATCTGAACTGATGAGATCAAACCACAGCAGTGGCTGTGAGAACTCGGGATGGCTGTAGAACAAGATTTCCCTCAGATCTACTTCAAAGTCATCATATTTTGATGGTGGATCTCAGTGAAACCAAGACAGTAGCTAGGGGAAGCACACATCCTGCAATAGTTCAAATGCAGGGGACGCAGGGGAGGTTCCAAAGGCCCCTTCTTTCCCCTAGGCTTGCTTATGTGAACACAGGGTTGCTGTCTGTGTCTCTTATGCTACAAGACACTTAAACTACCTGTGCCAGCTTTTTGTTCAGTCTGTCCACAAGATCCACCTCCTTTTGTAGGAAAGACCAAGGCCATCAATCCAGCCCCTCAGTAGGTGTCCCAAGGACAGACAGGGTACATGGGGCAACCTAGCAAGCCAGGAGAGTTTTGGCACAACTACACTGTGGGACTAGTATGGGTATGACTTTTCCCCATTGGTTCCTGAAAGTCAGTTTTCTACAATTGAGAAAAATGGTAAAGTTCCAGATAAAGTGGACGGCTGGCACTTAGGATAGGACATGAATTTGTGTTCATACTGCACAGTGTAGGTATATCATGTGAATCCCCTGATCACTGGTACACCTCCATCTTTCACCCTTGTAGCTGTACAAAACCATTGGACAACTCTGCAAATCCAGTGGAGAGTCCTCTTACATCACCAAGCACCTTACATAAAGATGCTTCAAAGAACAGAGAATATCACCTGAGTCAGCTAAGCTTTCCATTTCTCTGGAAATAAGGTGAAACTGTTATGTATTAAATGCCTGACTGCAACCTTGGACTGCAGTGCTGAGCTCAGAGCACTGAGTGCCAGATGCAAATGGAAGGACTACAGTCTCCAGAGAGAGCAGTGCCCTTCCTTTGGGGAGTCTGTCCATCTCTGTACTAGCAAAAATGAGAAAAGTCATATAATCTTTTACTCTTTAAACACTCAGGGCTAGAACAAATTTTACACCTATAATTTAAGCTAAGTGCTTTGTGGAAACCACATAAAATGCAATTCCTTTTCCCAAAGGCCGAGATTAAAAAAGAAGAAAAAGATTGATGGTGTTGAGTGTTTAATGGGTTGCAACTTAAGAGACCTAACCTGGGGAGGGCAGCCACTGGACACTGTTTAGGGAGCATGGTCTTTGCAGGTGTCTGTCTACAGCAGCAAGGGCTGGCAGCGTCCTGTGGTTCCCCCAGGGCTGTAGGGCAGGGTCTGGCTCTGCTGCAGCATTTCTGGGACAAGGACCAATGGCCCCAGGGGTCTGACATAGGGTCCTGGGCCAGAACAGGCAGAGACAAGGCCAGGCAGAGACAGTATGCCCCATTAGTACCCTCACATTTTCAAATTATACATCCAGAGTCACCAGATCTTCCTGAAAACCTCAGTGCCAAAATCTAAATGACAACTGTAACATGCAAAAGCAACTGCTCTGCCCACAGGGAATGGCTGGTCCAGGAGCGACTTCAGCTGTGGGTATACTAACACATTTTAGTATGTGACACCTTGCTGGAGTTTGCAGTCTTTTTGTTGTTTAAAACCTGGATAACAAGCAGGACACTTAACTTGACATGCAGTTCAATAAGCAGCTGAGGGAAGTAACTCCAAAGGGGGTTGGTGTTCTTGAAGCAAAACATGCAGCTTCAGCAACTGGGACGGACGATGATGAGAGAGGTAAATTTTAATACAAAAAATACTAGGAAATTTAAACAGTAGAATCATAAGAATTATCAGATCATGAGATGGTGGGTTTAAAAGAAACTTTTTTTTTTATCCCCCTAAAGAAAAAAAAGCTGATATTTTCATCAGAGCAAAAATATGAGACAACTGAGAGAGAAAATAAATCAATCCTTAGAATGTGATTCATGGTAGGGAACAGAGCCCTAGAAAAAGGGCTTTGTGGGACACCTTGAGTTTAAGATGTCTGTGTGCAATTCAGCTTGTAATGGAGACTTCTACTTGGTAGAGAGGGCAAGGACATTTGAGTGTCACTGTCTTCAAGGAGCATCTTGGGCAGTACACTAACATCTATGAGCTGGCTACAAGACAATGGGACAAAAATGAAGCTCTGGGGGATGCCAAAAAAGACTGAAAGAGTAGCTAGGGAGTAGAAGGAGACTCAGGTGAACAACCTGGAAACTATGGGAAGACAGAATATCGAGGAGTAGAAAAACATCCAAAGTATAAAAGTCAACAAATATGAGAGGAAGACAGCATAAAACACTTGAAATCCAGTCAGGAAAATACATTTTCAGACTGTTTACACTGTTTCTGCTACAGTTGTTCTGTGAATAAATATCTGTTTCTGGAAAACCAATTCAGATTACAACAGATTTATACATTTCAAAGAATACAGCTAGACATTTCACTACTGCTCTCTTTTATTCTCTTCCTGAGTTAGTCCCCATGATGTCCACAGAAATCAATGGAAGTAGTACTGATTCTCAATAAAGTAGACAAGGCTAAAATCTGGCCCAGGAGCATATATTTCAAAATAGCTGATTGACAGTGGATATGAAAGCCCCCCAAGTAAGTAATGGACTCCTTCAGTGTGCCTGCTTGGTCTGTGTGTCTCCTCCTTGCTGCTTGCACAGCAGACACTGTAAGAGCTGCAAGAGGACAGACAGAGACAGTAGAAAACTAGGTTGAATGTAAGTGGTGATGCTAATGGGTCTTGGGCAGCACCTCTTTTGCAAGACCATTAGCTGCCCAAGGCTCTCTGCTAAGAGACAAGTTTATGCCTGCCCAAATTTTTTCTCACTGAACACAGAGACATTTTAGAATTTGTTACAGTGTTCCCATGGAAACTTTCCCTATGTCATGCACGTTTTCCTTGCTACAGGTCACATCCCATTTCATCTCCATTCACTATTACTGTTCACCTAGATGGCAGCTGCTTTATGGCTGCCTTGCAGCTCTGTAGCTTGCATACTCCTAAGACCCCCCTTTAAGACAAAGATTTAATTGTCCTAAATGTTAGGATTTAGTCTGTCATTCACTGCCTGTATATGGTAAGGCAAGGAAAAGATCCCCGTGAGCTTTTTTTGCCAAAGCAAGCAGACTGTTTTGTGTAAAACATTCTAAAATAGCATCTGATGTGGTTTGCATAGGATATTCTTATCTGATGCCTAGAATGTTCTGAAACCCTAATACAACTACTGAAGGATTATTAATTGTAGCTGTAATAGTAGGGCCTATGATAGGGCAGTATCCACAAGACAATATGCTGATTAGAGTGTGAAAATCCTGTATTTAGGGGAAAATGGCCAGCTGAGCTTTTCTTCATTTTTACTAGTAACATTCTAGCTGTAAACGTTTTCAGACAGATGCTGTAGTGCTCCCATTATGATAATCTTTTTTTCTATATATTCCTTCCAGAAATTTTTACCTGTTGTGCCCAGGTCACTGTAGCCCGAGGTAAAGCAATTCTGGATCTTGACTGAGTGAAGAAACATTTACATATATATATATTTATATATGTGTGCATACATATGAATATACATAGGTGTGCTTTGAAATAGCTGCAGTTCTGAATATTGCTTGGCTAGAAATTTTTTGGGGGGGGGGGGGTTTTAGTAAAATAGTTCTCAAAGATGAAAAGTATATGCATGTGTTGATGAAAATCAGTTTAGATCTGGCCAAGTTACAGCTTGCTGAAAATAAAACAACTTTTTTTAGAATGAACACCTAAAATGGAAGAAATACAACATGTGAGTGCACAGCTAATACAATCATGTTTTATCCAATAACAGCTGTTTCTCAGACAACTCACTGTAACATAGCAGCTTCTTCCAGTTCTTTCTAAACAATAATATTCTGTGTTTCCATATGCCTATACACAATATTTAGTAAGATAGAAGAAAACACTATACATTTATATTTAAGACATAGAAACAGTGTACCAGTGTGTAGCTGTGTGATCCTAAGGAGGAATAGGAGCAGAGAGAGGTTTGGTCAGGATTGATGCCCTTTTCTGTCTTGTTTATACAGGTGGATTTATTTTGTCTCCTTTATAAGTTCAAGAGAGACTAAAAATTCTACCTACTGCTTTTGGCAATGCACTATTGTCAAGTGTCTGCATGGTTACAACTCCTTATCACCCACAACAGAACATGAGAAACCTACAGGTGGGGAATAAGAACTTAGGCAGCCACTCTAGCAATGCTGCTTTCCCTTCAGTGGGCTGGAAAGGGAGGGATTAAATAGTGGATTAAATAGTGAATTAAATGTTGTCTTGCAACAAGAGAAGTCTTGACCTATCTCCCTTTTACATGTGCTTTTATTTTTACTTTTTTATCATATACCTTTATCCACTTTGTAATATATGCATTGCCAGTATTTTCAGTCTCCTTTCAGTGCACAGAGACATTGCTGCACCTTTATCTTTGCATAATTTGCTGCACCACATTCTTTCCTGAGCTTATATGAGGTACATTGTCCCTGGGGTGGATCAACCTGTGCAGTACAGCACATGCAGGTGAAGCTGCACCACTGATCTGACCAATGGCTGCTTTCTCTTCCTACCTGCATGCTTTTCCTTCTGTGTCTTCACAGGGTTTTTCTTTTCAGTGCCTAGCTGCTTGTGAGCCCGATACAACTTTTGCTGCAAGTTGTTCTCTTCCTGTTTGGATGTTGGTCTCTTTTGTTGGGCTGATAGGAAACAGAAGGCAAGCTTGGGGTTGCAGGAAACTTCTTAATATTCAGACACAGAAGAGGGCATCCATATTGACAAGGCACTCTTGACTCTATATGGCTTTATTGTCAGTTGTCTCATTTTTGAAACAACACACAAGTCATCACAGAAAAAAAAATAAATCTTGAGAGAACTCCGCTTTTCTGAAAGTTATTCTTTATCAAAATTATCACAATAATACGATCAGGATGAGAAATATTTCTCCTTCCAGCATTTCCTGGATCTTATCTGCAATAATGTCAGCATCTTCAATCAACTAGATGATTTATTGAGAGCATTTTCATTAACAGAAAGGAAGGATGACATATTCCATCCTCTTTATGAAAATGTAATAAAAATTTAAATGTTTTTTGGTGCAGTTCAGATTAAATGGAAAAAAAAATGGAAAAAAGGAGTGTTTATGGCCTTTGGAAGAACAGGCAGGCAACTCAGGGAGACTACAAAAATGTTGTGATGTTATGCAGGGAGAAAATTAGAAGGGCAAAACCCCAACTAGAACTTAATCTGGCTACTGCCATAAAAAGACAATAAAAATGTTTCTGTAAATTCATAAGGTTAAGGAGGGTTAAGGAGAATCTACATCCTTTATTGAATGTTGGGGGAAACATAGTGATGAGGAAAAGGCTGAGGTACTTAATGCCTCCTTCATCTCAGCCTTTAATAGTAAGACCAGTTGTCCTCTGGGTACTCAGCCCCCTGAGCTGTAAGGCAGGGACAGGGAGCAGAAAGGAAAAACTACAGGCTTGGGAAAGCGTGGCTGGAAAGTTGCCCAGTGGAAAAGGACTTGGGGGTGTTGATTGATAGAGGCTGAATACGAGCCAGCAGTGTGCCCAGGCGGCCAAGAAGGCCAACGGTATCCTGGCTCGTATCAGAAACAGTGTGACCAGCAGGAGTAGGGATGTAATTGTTCCCCTGTACTCAGCACTGGTGAGGCCACACCTCAAGTATTGAGTTCATTTTTCAGCTCCCCGCTACAAGGAGGACATTGAGGTGCTGGAGTGTGTCCAAAGAAGGGCAACAAAGCTGGTGAAGGGTCGAGAAAACAAGTCTTACAAGGAGCAGCTGAGGGAACTGGTGTTGTGTAGTCTGAAGAAAAGGAGGCTGAGGGGACACCTTGTTGCTTTCTACAACTGCCTGAAGGAGGTGTGAGTGATCAGTCTGTTCTCCCAAGTAACAAGTGGCAGAATGAGAGGAAACCATGTCAGGTTTGCCAGGGGAGGTTTAGATTGGAACTTAGAAATATTTCTTCATTGAAAGGATTGTCAGGCACTGGCACAGGTTGCCCAGGCAAGTGGTGGCATCCCCATCCCTGGAGGTATTTAAAAGACATGTAGACATGGTGCTTAAGGACATGGTTTAGTGGTGGACTTGACAGTGTGCCAGGTTAGTGGTTGTTCTTAAATGTCTTCTCCAATGAAAATTATTCCATGATTCTATTAAAGGCAGGCAATCACACATATCTGATTCTGTAAGGTTTAATCTCCTAAAGCAGTGACCGGACAAAACACAACACCATTGCTTAAATCTCTTTCTGACTGCAGTAGATTATGCCTTTACAACTATTTTCATGTCTCCTGAACTGCTGCAGAGAAACAACCAAACATACTATCTCTAACTCCCTCAGGATACGAAGTCCACAGAACATGAGATGCGCTGTGTCTGTGTTAGGAAACTCAGCTGGTCATGCAAGATAAGACAAAAGCATATCACAAAAAATTATTCTGTTCCATAAATATAGCTTCACAGTTGTGCTACCATTAAATACCCACTTTACTAGGAAATTGGACAAGCCCAGACATAGAGTGAATAAATTAGCTATAACATTACTCCAATTCCCACAGATTCCCCAGTACTGTCTGAGGGATTTTTCAAAACAGGAATGTTATCTCAAGCCTCTGATTTTACTGCTGTGTTTGTACTCTAAATAGAGATGTAGGGGACACAAATCTATGCCCTGTTCAAGGTATCTCTTGCACTTACAGCTTTGTAGCGACAGAGTGAGGCAACCTGCAACCAGGGGTGAGAATACTGCCCAGGCAAGGAAAAGAAATTCAGAAATAAACTGAAGTGATTGTAAGAATAATTTAACTTAATAACAAAAAGGTTCCTGAGCCGTTTTACTTCCTTAACTCTAATTAATCAGAATGAATTTTTCCTCATCCTCTAATGTGTTTAAAGGTCAGGTTTTATTTTAAAATGCATTTGAAATGCCACTCCATGTATCTTAGATGCCCAAAGTCTGCCAGGTCTCTGTATTCACTCCAGACCCACTTGGCTGTATCCAGTGATACATACAATGTGTCGGGTTCAGGTTGTAACACCCTCCACTGAATTTCACAAAAACAATTTGCACAAACTTGCACACCCTCAGGGCCCTTATCATCTATGTATGACCACCTAGGCTAATTTTAACTTGCTGAGTTTCTGGAATAGTCTGCAAGCCTCTTGTTGCCATGGAAACCCCTGCACATCAGCATGCACATATAAAACTTTTGCAAAGAAAAGCATAAGGGGAAATAGTGCCTGTTTTCAGGTTAAAGGCTAGTCAGACTTTATGAATATTACATAACGCTAAATCATCAGTTTGTAAGTATTTCAGAAAATGACATGGTCTCACCCACAGCAGAATGGGGTTGGGTAAATGTCCCACATAACAGAAGGAAAAGCACGCTTTACTACTCTCAGCCTGGACAACACAGTAAGAACTTTGCAAAATTTTCAGAAAAAGAATACCTGCCCTTGTATGGAAGGCATGCTGCCCACCCTTATCATGCTGAGGATGAAATATAAAAAGAATAATGACATTTTTACATGTCCTTATAAAAAGTTACTTCTCCCAGACAACTGGCAGCTGGAATTTTGAAACGAAGCCTCAATAACAAACGCTTCGATAAACTTTATAATACTAATCTGAGCAAAAATCATCCGCTGAAATAAACAATGCACATAGAACCATATTAAAGCATTACTCAGTGCCATAAATGTATGCTATTTTTGGCATGTTTTTTTTAGCAAGAGCAGGCTAGTGATAAGCAAGCAAGACATACCCCAGGAAAGGGGAAGAGAGAAGGATCATGAGACAACTAAAATGCTCTTCCAGATGTAGCTTATCATGGGGCATTATTAGTATCCACTTTTAGAGCACATTTATTCTTTCTGTATTGATTGTTTCAAATTGTTAGGTTTGGGCTTTTACCTTCCTGTTATACTAGAAAATTTTAAAAATATATTCTAAAACATTATAAGTAATAAACATCGTTTAACCAATGTAAAGGTCACAAAGGATATCCTATATGCTCCCACTCCACTGATTACAGCTAATATTGTTTAAATTGCCTTTTACCACCCCTCTGGACTTTGTCATTCTTGTAGCAGTTTAAATTTAAATTAGGATTGAAGCACGCCCAACTTTTGTTTCTGCTACTCACACTTTCTGACTGTTCCAGACAGTCCGTTTAACCCCTTTCTCTTTGGTTTCCACATGTGTATAATGGGAGGTTGCATTATCTATTTCCAGTGGGTGCTTTTGGTTTAAATTAATTGTATAGCATTGCCAATAGATAAAACAATGTCTATACTAAACATTGTTGTTGTGCATATCAATATGCTAGATTTATATGCTATATGTGCATGTAAATATGGCTAGATTGAAAAATTAAGAAAAAGAATGATATCAAATCAAGAAGTCACATATTGTTTATAGTTTGCACAGTTCTGATCCCAGCTTACATTACATTGTAAGCTAATGTATGAGTTTTAATCAGAATGGTTATCAATTTTTTATATTAAATAATGAAAGAAATATCTGTTTGTGAAGATCCATTAAGAAAGAACACAAGAGATAAGTCTCTATCAATTTCAGTAGATTTCCTCTTCCTGATAAAATACGTCTTTATTGATTTCTTGCCTATTAAACTCCGCAGGGTCTTTCCAGAGGGGATGCTTACCAGCTTTTAACTAATAGCATTACAACATCACTTCCACCTTCTCTATAGGTAATAAAATGTAGCAAAACAAATCATCTGCAATGGAATGTCTGCTGTGGAATATGAAACTGCTCTGCTCACCTTTATGTTAATAGACAGAGGTTGTGAAAAATGGAAAATTAATTCAAAGGCTTTAAGCCTTTTCCACATCCTGCCTGATGTGGAAAAGGCTTTGCTATTTTGAAAGCACTTGGTATCCTTCATATGAAGCTGGCTTTATGCAGCTGTTTTTCAGTCCTTTGTCTGATGATGACATTAAATACAACAAAACCAGGACACACCATCAATATCTTTCTTATGATATGAACACACTATCAGCATCTTTCTTATGATTAAGGTCATTCCATTCTGTACTCCTAACTGAGATGTAACGACTGAGTTATGACATATTGAGCATAATATATGTTCATTTAGAAGTTACACTTGATTAAAACTCCTCGTTCAGGTCAGGTGCCCTTTTTACTCTAATGCTACAAATTGAATCATCCAGCTGAAAAGACCCAGCATATAAGAAATGTATAACAAAGATATCAACTTTATAAAATTATTTTTAAAAAAAAAAGATTGCTAACGTGCAGGTCTGACTTGATAAGGATTACATTTAATTTCTTTGCTAATAACCATCCAGCAGAAGAGGGTGACTCAGTAAGTCCTTTGCTAATCCAAGAGCCTAGAAAAGCAATGGTGTTGAGCTTTATCCCAGCAGATTGCATTTAGGATCCAGGAGTGATTTTAAGAGAAATAACAAAACCACAATAGTAAAATAATGCGTCAGGGAGATGTATTTTATTTTGATTTTACAGATGGAAAAACTTAGGGAAATTACTGTACCTAAGTAAAACACAGCAGCAATAAAACCAATACAGAAGCCTAGAGTCCTGACAGCTTGAGTGACGAGAACAATAATTTGCCGATTTATAGCACAGCCATGTAGGTTCTGAAGAAGTTGATGTGTTGAATAATGCTGTGAAGATGCAAATCACTATTTTCTTAAAACTAGGTGTTAGGAGTCCTAGCTTCTATGCTGAAGATGTTAACGTCCTGAAGAGTTTGAAAGAATGTTAAATTCATAAAAATACACTGAAGAACATCTGGAGAGATCTTTTTATCTTGCAGACATAAACTATTTTTAAGGTGTGTGATCCTTGTTTTTATTCTTTTCTCATGTGCCTGTGCATTAGACAGGATCTGGAGTCATGTTGCAAAAGGAAGGTGACAAATGAGCAAGGGGAACGTTCTTCTCCCATAAATGTTTGTTGGACCCAGCAGGATGAGGTTGAAAGAGGAAGCGCATACAGTATTCCCTCTTTGAATGCTATTTTACTAACTTTCCTAGTCTTTTTCTTAATGGTTTCTCAATTTCTTGTCTGTTGTTCTTGGGATTTTTTTGTGGCAAATTAACTTTGGTAGATTTGGGGATGGAGGGAAGCAGGATGTCAATGGAAATCATGTTATTGTGCTGTATTGACTGTGGATGCTGTACTGGACACTTTTTTTGCTGAACTGAGGCCAAAATTAATCCGTTTGGAGGATATATTCTTTACCTTTTGACAAGCAGCTACACTGCTGCCAATACCAATTTGAACATCAGGGCATGGGTTTGCACTTAATGTCTTTAGCAATAAGCTCAGCTACTTAAACTCAGGTATTTTTTCACTTTGTGCAGATTCTTTTGAACCCTCAAACGTCTGAGCAATTCTCTGGTTCTGAAATAGTCACATGCCAGACAGTATTTAATAAATGCAACCACAGGATGCCTGTCATGGGTCATCTGAACAATCTCAACATTTCAGCCTGCAGCACTTGTGAAGCTCATCCCAAGCAAAGGTGGGGAAGTTGAGATGACTGTGACAGGGCAAGCCAGTTACAAAGGAGGGACAGGCTGCACAGTCTGACCATGCTGGAGGAGGGGAGCAGCATCTCACACCCACACCAAAGGCAGCAGCTTTCACCTACCTTTCCCTCCACCAGGAGGGAAAACTCCTTCTTCCCACTTTTGCCACAGGAGCTCTTGTACAGGCTTTGCATCCCAGTGGTGAGGAGCCATCTCACCTGACTTTACATGAAGTCAAGACTGGAGATGTTTTTTTCTCTGCTAAGTGATTGATCACTCCAACATCCTCACCCTCTCTCATTCTTCCTTAGTCCCGTCCTTCATGTTTTGTTCTTTTTATCTCCCTTCTTCATGTAAAAATAAACCTGTTTCTTATTTTCACATTATTAATTCCTCTACTGCCAGCTCAAGTCTCTATAATATGTTAAAATGACCATTCTTCAAAGAGGACAAAAAAAACCAAAACTCCAAGCACCAGCATGATATTTTTTATTCATAGCCAGATTCCTCTGAATGTTATATAAGACATTCTCATCTTTTCTCCATCGTGTCTGTTTAAGGCTTAAGGTCCCTGGGCACCCTTGCTCATGGGTGTTCCAAGCCTAACTGGGAGGATCAAAACCACTCTAAAACTGGTATTAGAAGTACATTTGTAACAGAATAACTAAATATTGTCACTGAGTACATTTCTTAGTGACTTGCAAACGTAACATTGGGGGCGGGGGGAGAAGTGGCAAAACTTGAAAGTTTATAACTTGTTACTCCAAGTTGAAAAATAAAGGAGTAAAGAGATTAATCAAAATCTTGGACAACTTTTACCAAAACAAATTACAGCATAGATTTCAGCACTGGGCTACTTAGTTAAAACAGACTGATGTTCTTCATTAAAAAGTTCGGTAATCTTGTAATAAAACCTTCCATTATTTTTAATTTCCTCTCCATGAAGTAAATGGAAGGATGCTTTAGTTCCTGGAGCTGAATTTTGTTTAAAGAGAATTAGTGGACAGAAATAACAGTATAGAGTAAAAAAAGATGGGAGAATAGGCCGGAGTAGAGGAAGGCAAGAAGGAAGGAATACATGCTGACAGCTGTACTGAGTTGAAGAAAATGTGAAGAAAGTGGCTGGAAAATGAACAGTCAGCATAAAGGAAAATGAAAACAATGAAAACAAAAAATATCCAGTGTCATTGCCAGTGTCTGTCACGTGAGAGGCTGCTATTTGTATTTACTCATACACAGCTGAATTTCTCTAGCCCATGGGCTCTGCCTTTTTTTCCAGTAGAAACCTACATGGCACACACCTTGTGCCCCAGAGCTGGAAGTTCCAGCTGGTTGGGACTGCCCACTTCTGCCCAGTGGATCCCGTGGCACAGCCAGGTCAAGTTCAGCATTGAGGCTGGAGGAAGGACAAACTCCATGACAGAAAGGAGAGAATTATGAAGGCAAGGGAGTGTGGTCATGAAGTGAGACTACGTAGAAAGAGTAGAGAAAAAATACATGTAGTGGAAAACTGGATTAAGAGATGCTGCTCAAAATGTAGATGTTAAAAGGACCAAGAAAATGTGGTGTTGACACCGAATATCTGCACATGATGTGTTAACTGGTGAATGCAGAGTTTCCAACAGCTTCATTAGAAGCATTCCTCCAAACTAGGTGGTTGGTTTCCTTCTTATCACAGCTTCTGTGAAACTCAGGGAGAAAGGATTATCCATCAATACCAATAAACAAAGTAAAGCAATAAGAATAGACAAGAGTTTTCCTTATGTGAACAGATGAAAATCAGAGAGTTTAGTGACAGGAGTTCTAAAATAAGAACTCCGAATCTGCCCACTTGCTCCAGGGCTGAGTTCAGTTTTGCAACATAGCTTCTTTTTCTCTTCTGTCTCCTGCACACTGCAACAGCCATGCTCCTCTTTGGTTTCAAATTGCTCAATGAGTAGAGATTTGCATAAAAGCAAAGGAAAAAAACTCAGTGACCATATGGTGTGGTATATAGGATAGCTAGAGATGGGTACTTTCAGGGAAACCATGGTTCAAAAACCAGCTGCTGCATGGTGCAGATGACAAAGCCTAAGTCAGAGTTCAAGTTGCCTTTGTGGCAGCTGCCACAGAATACTCCACAGCTTTTCTTTCTACTCCAGCTTCTCAGATTATTACTAATGTCTTTGAAGATGTGCTTGCATTGCCCAGCTGATAAATGTCTTCAGTATTATGGAAAAAAAATTATTATTTGTTTACAAGATAAGGCAAACTTTGAAAGTCTTCATTCAGTAAGTTATGAAGAACCACAGTTTGTTTTGTCATCCTGTGGTTTTGTGGTTAGAAAGTAAGTTTTAGTAGCTAAAGGAGTATTACAGAACAGTCCCATTAAGAAATCATGTATTCAGATGACTGTACAGAGAGAGACTGATTTCTGTTTAAATTTAGTTAAGTGCATATGGTGAAAGAATAGCATTAGCTTTAGTTTTCATGTTTTTCTTACTCTAGTAATGTCATCACTTCAGCTCACGGGAAAAATGAGTCACTACTTCTATCACATCAAGAATACATGGCAAGTAAGTGGTTCATACAATGCTCACTGGTTGTTTTATGAAATAATTTCATGCTCAGATCTGGTATAGAGCCAGAAATACTAGCCTACACTAACTGCTTGGCTGACATAGCACACAGGCTGAACCCTCTGACTTGGTGTATTCTAGCATGTTGATGTTCCTCATACATACAGGACCAGCACAGTCAGCTCCCATCCCTCCCTTTGCTCAAGCAGCATTTGGTGTGAAGGTAGTTTTAGGGGTAAGAGAGGTAAGTAGTGCACCTCAAGGTGCTAGTTCCCAGGTTGTCCAGATGAAGGACCTCATCTGGGAATGCAATTACTCGCTTTGAGCACTTATAGCTGAGTTTCCTCATGAAAAATGAGGTTTTCCATGACAAAATAAGGATTGGGTGAGATGAGGGAAGATGTGGTACATGCTGGGATCTCATTCTGACATGGAAGTGACCCATGAGCAATCAGGGGATGTTGCTGGAATTACGACCCTGGAAGTTCCTGAGTCCCCCAGGATAGACATAACCCCTACCTGTTGTTAGAATTCCATTTTATCTCAGGGCTGTAGCCAGGCTGGACTGATTCTCTCCTCAGTTAATGCCATAGCAGTTCTTTGGATGAATTCCTGGCTCTGCTGAAACCTGCTGAACTCCACCAGTCCTCAGCAGGACTAGAGTTTTAGTCTTTATTTTTCATTTTTTTCCCCTAAATGCATATACATGTGTATAAAAGAAAGAAATCAGAGATGCTGCTGTTCTATGTCCAGTCACTGAACACATTTCATAGACTTACTTCCCTCTACTCAAATCAAGAACAGAGGCCAAACACTCATATTTATTTAAACTAAAGACTATGATTGTCAAATAAGAACTACAATGTGGGTTTTTTTCATAATAAATTGGTAGTAAGTATTCAAAATATATATTTGACAAATAGAAAATTTTTATTTAGAGTTATTTACAGTCAGAAGTTTCTGAATGGCAATATTTATGTCTCAGCTGGGGAGAAGAACTGTCACAGTAGCAAACAGAGTAAGATATGAAAGCTACACTTGCTGTGATGACTATCATAGCAATCTTGTGCTATGAGTGGATGTATAATTGTGTCTAGAGAAAGGCCTCACCATCTGTATGCTGTAGATATTTATTGATCATAAATGTCTAGTTCTAGACTCCTAAGTAGCCACTTAGGTTTTCAACCTCCTTTTATTCCTATCTCTCTCAGTAGCCTTTTTGCTTTAACTGAATATGAACTTGAATATGTTACTGTTTTCACAGATGTCAACAGTCAAAAATACTTGTTTCTCATTCTTTATGTTTACAGTAAAGATACTGTCATCTGTCTTAGTAACAAAATCTAAGCTCAGCATGTAACCTAAGGGAATACATTTCAAATTCAAAGAATAAACTTGTCATGTGAGGAATTTACATATTAACATCCTGTGTTCATATTGTTGATTAGACAATATGTATGAATCACAAGATGTAGAATTTAAAATAATAGATTATATCATTTGTCTCAGATCATATGACATAAATGCACTAGAATTTAAAATAAGACTTCCTTTCCAACCAGTACTCCCACTCATTTTAAGTCTTACAAAATGTTAAGGATTAAAAAGTCAAACCTTTTATTTACCTAATGAGCAAACAGGGTATCAATATTGTAGACTCCATATACTGTGTTCCTCCGAAGGCCACATGCATTTGCAGGGCTTGCATTGCTGTGCATACATGTATATAGCACTCTAATGCCAGCAAATATCAACATGATAATAGCTGCGAGCAAATAATAAAATTTAGAATGCAGAATATGTCTGCTTATTACTGAAAAAAAAAAAAACCAAACATTAAATCTGATCCATCCATCAGTGATAAGATATTAAACAATATGTTTGTGGCTAGACTTACTCTGCAAGCTATCAGACAACTGCATTTAATGCCTTTGCTAGCTCAAGTAGAGCTTCATATTTGTTCAATCCAGTTTGCCTTTCAGGCATTTCTAGAGATGCTTATGGTCTCTGCACATATATAATGATGCTCACTGTCTGAAAATGAAACCATTATCACAGTTAGTTTTCAAAACTACTGAAGTCTTAGGCATCTGTGCAGCCTGCAATACTTTGAGAAAAAGTCATACTAGATGTGTTTCGCATTTTTGTTTTTATAAGAGTTGGGAAGAGTTAGAATCATAGAACCATAGAACCATAAAGGTTGGAAGGGACATTAAAGATCATCAAGTTCCAAACCCCCTGCCATGAGCCACTAGATCAGGTTGCACAAAACCTCGTCCAACCAGGCCTTAAAAATCTCCAGGGATGGGGCATCAACAACCTACCTGGGCAACCCATTCCAGGTCCTCACCACCCTTATAGTGAAGAATTTCTTCCTGATGTCTATCCTAAATCTCCCCTCTGTCAGTTTAAAACCATTACCCCTTGTCCTATCACTATCTTCTCTGATGAAAAGCTCTCTGGGCTCGAGCACACACTGGTGGCTCATGTTGAGCTTCTCATCTACTACCACCCCCAAGTCCTTCTCCTCAGGACTGCTCTCCAGCTGTTCTTCCCCCAGCCTGTATTTCTGCCTGTATTTGTGCTGCCCCAGATGCAGGACCTTGCACTTGGCCTTGTTGAACTTCATGAGGTTGGCACGGGCCCACCTCTCCAGCCTGTCAAGGTTCCTCTGGATGGCATCCCTGACCAGGGTGCCATGTGGAACAAACACCTTACACAAATCCAGGTAGATGACATCAGTTGCTCTGCCGCCATCTACTATCTCTGTAGCCTTGTTGTAGAAGGCCACCAGATTGGTGAGTTCAGCAGTGTTTTTGTGAACACTGAGATACACAAAATGTACACATGTGTGATACTCAAAATATAGAAGTACAGGGAAGGCAGACTAAGGACCTTATGCTGGTTTACCTTTGTTTATATGGTCTAGAATTGTATTCAGAATTTTTGTTAGCAGCACTGTAGTTAACTCACAAAGTCTGTGAACCAATGTGACAAAGTAGCATAGACTTACCCTGTGCAGTGAATGCCCCCAGTGGTTCTCCTGTTCTGTTAGTTTACAGGAAGCATAAAGGAGATGAAGTTTTAAATTGACAATATACAAACAAGATACTCAGAATATGCCAGATATTCTGACTTATATCTGAATACCACCCATTAAAGTTCAGGATGACCCTATTGGTATTGCTGTTACATTGCATTCTTTCTACATTACCACAACCACTGCTACAAAAACTGATTTTTTGCATTAAGTGCAATTTTTTTTTAAAGGCATGGTGGGCATAAATGAGGAATTTTTTAGATCAAAGTCTCCTTTTTGCACAGTAGAATATTCATACTTACAGGATCTGTCCTGAAGACTGCCAAGCAGTCCAGTCTTGCCAGATCCTCTTTGAATCTTGCAATTCAGTTACACTCTGAAACTTCCTTTAGCTTACTGATAGTTTACATGCACCACTCATGGCACTGACATTTTTCTCCTTTCCTTTAAGGTGGGCTACCACACTATGTCATGGACATACCACAGCAATCATCCATCAGAGCTGTGTTCCCCTTACCTTTGGAAGAATGTTTTTTCCCATTATTAGAATTGAGATTTGGTTGACATGCCAGATCCCATATAATAACTTTCAGAAATGTTAAAGAAATTATGTGACTTGTCAGGAAAAACTCCTGCCAAACACTGCCATCCATTATGAATTTTTTACAAACTTATCTTTGTATCTGTCAGCTCATTGTATATCCTGAGAATTCACTACAAAGGAGCCACCGTTGAATGGGGACTTGAACTTCAGAGTGTGTGCAAAGTGTGAAAGGATGTATTTGCTTCCATACTGAAAGGGATCCTTACTAAAAATCACAGACAAAAACTGAAAAATGGCTGGTTTATTGGAAGACATTTGGGGTGATTTTCCACTATTACCAATCTTGCTCTCTCTGAAGATGACATTTATAATCTAGATGTTGGCAAGTATGTCAGACTTTTATGGGTTTTGAAAGTTCTGTTATTCTCTTTGCTCATATTCCATAATAAGCTTTAGACTGATGATTCCCACTTGCCTAATCCATTCTTCTCACTCAAAGAGTGGCATTGCCTGCTTGAGCCAGAAAACATACATAGCACAAAGATGTTGGAAAACAAGTAATTACAGAGCTGATGATCCTGTTAGCATTGTAAAGAACTTTGGCATTACTGCTTTTACCTAAGCCAAGAGGTTAAGATTGTTTTCTGTAAATTGAGATGAGAAAAATCACAGCCTACACTTACGTTCCAAAAATAGGCACTTTTTTCCAAGTTGGCTTTCATTAGTATATAATTGCTAATTTAATGATAATTTAATCATAATAACCAGAAATTTGTTAATTTGAATACAAATGCTGAAACAGTGTGTCTTGCAGCTAGATGTATTAAAAATGCTGCCCCAGTTATTACAGAAGTCATAGTTGGCATGTTTAGTATGTCCTTTGCAGAAGTAAATTACCATTTTGCCTGGCAGTGTATTGAAATGTATTGAAATTGATCTGCCACATAGAGAAACCTGTCTTCCTATTTAAATAATTACTGACCTGCTTCTTTTCTTTCTTTTTTTTTTTTTTTTAGTGAACCTGATGGCAAAAACTGCACACTGTCAGTAGCAGAGTGTTCTCTTTCTGCATAAAATGACTGACTGCATTTTAATCAAGCAGAAATGAAAAGAGGTCAGAGGTAAATGACAAAAATAATTAGACTCAAGGAAAGACTTCCATATGAGTAAGAATTAAAAATTTAAGTTTGAAAGGAAATTAATAAGAAGAGACATGAAGTAGACTGTTAATGACAGGATATTGGCCAACTGCAGGCTGTGGGGATTCTTCCACTTTCCTTCCTTTAAAGCATCTTTGTGGGAACTCAGAAACTGGAAAAAAAAACTAACAACAAGTTCAGTCTCTTGCCTAACTCTGCTATGTCAGTCACCCTTAACCCCACAAAATCTGGAAGCACTTTTTTGCCCCCTTCATAAACATCTCCCATGTTTTAGACATTTATCATTAAAGTTAGTTAGGGAGAATGAACAAGTCTCCATGGAAGTGTTGGGCAGAGCTCATGGGCTACATCAAACCTGCCTGAGAAGTGCTGACTGAAGCCTTTGTAAAGGCTGCCCTCACTTCCTTCTCCTTCAGCTGAACTTAAAGATGATGCCATTGAGAAAACAGGAGCAGAGAAAGGGAGAAGTGAGCCCCAGCTTGCCCAGTTTGGAAAGAGCACAACGATTCTTTTTCCTGACATATGGGCATGGCCACTGCTCTCTCTGCCAGGAAAAATTCTTCACTGCCTGTTTCTGAGTGCTGCACAGTAGTATCAAGTAGCCAGTAGATACCTGGGTAGGCATATTGACCCTTCTGCTTAGGAAGGTTTCATATTGTATATGGCAAGGGATGGCTGAAGATGTATGCAGCTGAGCTAAGGCTTTCTGCATCGTATGTGTCAGGTATTATTGCTCTCCTTAAGAGATAATAAGAACATAATGATTATCTTGTTTTTTTAATTGTTATTCTGTGTCCATGCACTCAGATTTTATTTTCTGAAAACTCTTGCACAACTCTTCTTTCACTTGGAATCTACAAATTGCATTTAAGGACATATTTCATATACCAGAACACTGTTTCAATGCACTGTGAAGGTCAGAAAATGAGCTTTGTTTCATCAAGAGAATAGACTTTTCTGGCCTAAGCCGTTCCTTTTAGAACTACCTCAATGTGGATGTTCCCGTTCAATCATTTCATTGTTGCAAAGAAAGTACAGGAATTTTTTTTATATCAGCATTTTAGTTATCTCTTTAAAACACTATGTGCCCAGCAAGGGACTGTTCAAGAAAATGGAACATGGAAAAGCTGGTGTGCAAAGATATGTATATGAAGGACATAAGCATAACTCCTCATCCTTATCCTATCAGCATTTACAGTTTTTCCATGGTCTCCATGCCTCCTCTGTCTCTACCAGAGTACCGTGCCACACTACATCGTGTATGAGTGTATCTGCATGAATAGGTGTGGCTGCATGGATGTGCAGAAAGCAGCAAGTATGAGTAGGATGGTTGTGTTGATTTTAATGGCAGGTTTGTGTGGGTGAAGGCAGCTATACTGTGTCTTATAAACCCAGCACAACAGGAAACAATGGCTCATTAAAGCCAAATGTAAGAAACAGACAACTCATCTATTAAGTCATAATTTATTCATGTGCCATATCAAACCTCAGAGTAATTACAGTTGAGTCATGCAGATGAAGAGAAGAACTGAGCTGGTGTAGGCATTGCCAAGACATGATACAGCAGCAATCACCTGGGGTGGGGAGAAGGGAGGTGTCTCTTCCAAATTTTGGGCAGGGTCCAAGGCCACAAGATGAGATCAAAGTCTCATTGTTAATTTTAAAAGAAAACATTTCTTATTCTGTCCGGATAAGAAGAAACCCTTAAAAATACATCAGGCTACCTACTGCTTGGTGTACAGCCTGAAATATTAGCTTAATCAGGAGTAAAATGTCCTGCTGTGCCTCTCTCTGAAACCTATTGCCACCTAAAGGAGGAGCGTGTCCTGTGGGTGCAAGGAGGAGCAGAAGAGAGGAGCAGGTCAGGCAATGCAGTTGTATGCAGAGCTTGCCCTTGCTTTGGCTCCAGAGGGGCCATGTGAGTGTCTTCATGGAAAAAAACTATCTACTCACATTTTATTGCTCCCCTTCACATGGTGACCCTGTGAAACAATAAAAAGATGATTTATGCACGAAGTACAAGAGGGCTATGAGTCACAGTCAAGCTGCACAAGTTCATTCAGTGAAGTGTTCCACACTAGACTTCCTATCATTTGAATTCACTGCCTCAGTTGAAGATTCCTCTGCTGCTTTGCACAACAAACAAATAAAGCACTTAGTTAACTGAGCTGCCTGCGGAGAACACAGCCACGTGTCTTCAGGAGACCTGCCCTGGCACAGTGAGGGATCAAACGAACTGCGCTGTGAGGAGGTGGCAGCCCTGAGGGGGGAGCTCAAAGTGCCAGAGTGCTCTGTAAGCACTGCCTAAGGAATCAAGTATTTCCAGGTGTCTAACCCCTGCACAGCAAAGGTGCAATGCTGAGGTAGTTGCAGGGGAGAGAAGTTTCACTCCTAAGTTGCAGAGAGCTGCATTTCTGCCTTGGCCTGTTGCCTCCCTTGTAATGCCGTGGTGAGTCAGGATCGATTCTGTCACTGCAGAACAGGGTTTTGTGGATCTTCAGCTTCAGTTCTTTTCTCTGGCAGAAGAGTGCCAGTCCTGTTGGCTGTTTAAACCAGTATAGGCTGACACACAGGTCTTCCTACATATGTTTGTCCTAGCAGCTCCTCATTTTCTTATATAAAATGTACAAACATTTATAGAAATTCATAAACCTGGACACAATTTTTTAAATTTAAAAATGTTAATGCTCACCAAAAATATAACATATTTTGAATACTTCAGGTTTAGTAGAATTTTTGTCTTGCTAGTATCTAAATGATAAAATGTATCTTTAGGTAATAGATTGGTATTATTACTTTGAAAGAAAAATGAATTTTCTCAGTCACTAGCTCAAATAAAGGTGGTATTGTTATTTCCTAAGTATCTATGACTCTGCAGTCGTTGCTTAGAGGGTATTGATTTGACATTTAGAGCATCTGGAAATGCAAAACTACAAAACCATGCATTGAGAAATGCTTATGATCAGTTTTTCTTCAAGTAACACAAATATAAATACAAAATAACATTATTAACTTAATACCTGCACTGTGTGTCATTATGTGGATGCTGCCTTTTTTGAAATGTACAAATAGATGTATAATGACTATTGATGGAAAGATTGCAGAGATGTCTTTTTTGCACTTGGGCTGGAACTAAATTCACCTGCTGAGATGAATGTGAGGTAAAATAGGTTGTTTCCTAAGAGCAAAAATTACCTAAAAAGACCTAAAAATATATAGTATAGAATAACAAAAGCAATAGGTCAAATTGGAGTATCTGTTGCCCTTGGAGGCTGTTATCTTGAGCTGGGGACTGGTTAGGTAATGTTGGTCTGCGTGTTGGACATCAGGAACTACCAGGACTGGAATCAAGCAAAATTATCACCACTACTAATAATGGCTATTTTATTATTAACAAAAGGAAAGGATAATTCAGGAGAAACAGCAGTACAAGGAACAGATAGTTCCTGCTTTTCTGTACCACTCTGTAGAATGTTTATGCTGATGCAGATACTTTCGAACCAGTCTCCTGGAGGGGCCTAACAAATCTTGGTTTCAGAGGAAGACAGAGGGATAAAACTTATATAGCTGGGGGGTGAGATAGAAATTCAATTATTGGTTACTCTAGAAGGCCCTTCTAATATTTTTGTTCACTTAATAAAAAGAAAAGTCTTATTGAATGTATCACAAATGCCTGAAACAATGAATAGAAGGATTGATTAATTCTTCCATGGAAAGATAGATCCTGTTTGCCGCATTACAGTTAATCTGTGTAGTTTATTACCTGTGTACTGCTTATTAACTGTAAAAGTTATCTATTCTATTGATAAGTGAGAGAAATAATGAGGGTAAATTTTTCAGCAAACGTCCTTCACTTAAACTGCATTCAAAGGAGCAAGTTTTTATCTTTTCAAAGTTGGAAATCTGTTTCAAATAAATCCAAATAAAATTACTCATGCAAATCTTTCATCTCACTAAATTAATGAAGGGTTTATGACTTTCAAGTAGCTATTCAAGACTGCTTTATCTTGTTTTCATAATCTTTTTTTCTTTTAAAAGAGTGGGTGTCATATTAGTCATTTCTTTTAGAGTTGCATAAGCCAAAGGCTTGTGTATGACAGCTGGCCAAATTAACTTCCCAATTAATATAAATATTCTAACATAGATAGCTACTTTTCTTAGTAACCAGTGTAGCACCTTGCTATACTGTACATAATACGTATTCAGACAATAGGGATACAAAATTATTATCTGGCTTTTTTAAGATATACATTTGCACCTGTGATCTGAAAAGAGAGATGCTGCCTCAAACATTAAATAAACAAGGTTTTCATCCAAGAAAGAGAAGACAAATTATACAAACAACCTTGATAGAAAGTTCTGCATGGTCAAGACTTGTTTGAGATGAAAGCATTCCAAATGCTCCCAGCAGAAAATGTTCCCAGTAAGAAAAACTTCAGCATCTTTTGAATACATTTGAATGGAAAATTGGTGTGATTTTGTACTATAAACCTCCTGAGAGCAGTTTTTTCCTTATCTTCCAGTCTGCCTGTCTGGAACAAAACTCCTCAGTTTGGCTTGTAAGATGCTATAGGAGAATGTGCCAAAAATCTTGCTGAAGCCAAGGTCAATGACATCTGCTGCTCTCTCATTGTCCCCAGGGCCAGCCACTTAATCACAGAAGACTGTCATGTTGATGAAACATGATTTGTTGTTGGTAAATCCATGCTGTCCATTCCCAATCCTTTTCTTGGCTTTCATACACTTGGAAATGGCTTCCAAGATAATTTGCTCCATAACTTTCTCAGGAACTGACTTTGGGCCAACTGTCCTGTAGATAGATACTCTTTCATGCACTTTTGAAGATGTTTTCTGCTCACTGGGGACCTCCCCTGACCATCATGGCCTTTTAAGGGTGACAGACCCAGGTTTTGCAATACAGTTGGCCAGTTCCCTCAGTATGCTGTCTGGACCTATTAACTTCTTTACGTCCAATGTGCTTAGGTAGTCTATAACTTGATCCTGTTCTACTACAGAGAGTACTTCTCTCCCTCAATTTCAATCAGCACAGAGACCTGAAGATGCCTAGGGAAGTACAGAATGAGGCAAAGCTTTATGTTTTCTACTTTCTTTTTCAACACCCCCCCAGTCAGCAGCTGGCCACATTTTTGCTGATCCTCACTTTGCTGATGAGGTAGCTATAGAAGACCTTTTTACCTTTTACATTTCTCACCATCTTCAAATCCAGCTGAGCTTTGGCTTTTGCCTGCATGCCTGGGCAATGTCTCTGCTCTCCTTCCAGGTAACCTGGCCACACTTATGCCTTCTGAATACTTCCTTGTTCTATTTAGGCCCAGTGACACACACTCCTTTCAACCAAGCTGGCTCCTAGTCATGCCTGATAGATTGTCTCCTTAGACAGATTTAGAATTTTCAGAAAAAAAATTATAAACTTGTTATATACTCCAAGCATCTCGGTGATAAAATGCGTAGGTATTATAAATAGCTATTTTGAATAGCTTTATTGTGCATGAGTCAAGAATATATATACTTTGACAACTAGATTAATCAATAAAAAAACATTTTTAGGAAATAAAAGTATCTATATAAAATTTGTCTTCTTCCTAGATTTCAGAAACTTATTTCTTAAAACTAGATCCCTAAGAGGTTTTCCTGCTCCCCTTCTGTGCAGATGTATGGATAAAGTAATGTAATCAGCTTGTGTATTTATTATCTGACTAAAAGAACATGGTAAGTCATCCAATAAGTAACATTCCTGTACAGTCATCATCTTAACTATTTTATTGACTATTAGAAATTCAAATTGCTTAATTGTTTTATTTTTATCAGTCATCTATTTAATTTTATTCTAATATTTCTTTTATTCTGGTACATCTTGTATTCAAATGCATCTTAATATGTCTAATATGTTCTAATACATCTTAGTTAAGACACAAAAGTTGTACTCATAAAAACTATTTAATTACAGATGGGTAGAATAATGCACACTTTTATGCTTAATTAAAAGTATTGTAACTCATACACAAATTACCTCATTTAATTTACTGCTTTAACTGCCATGTAAAATGAAAAAAAACCTGAAAAAAGTTATGGGGGGGGGGAAGGAAATTGCAAAGACTTTACTTAGAAGTGTTGGGAAAATCCTTAGAAAGCAAATTATCTAAATCAGGAGATAACACAATTACCTTTCAGCTCTATTTGTTCTCTGCATTTATGGCATGAAGGTTATTTACCCTGTGAACTGTAAAGCTCTTTAACCATGTGTTCTGCCTTCCATTATCTCCTCACATCTGAGTGAGCAGGAGGAGAATGTGTCATTGTGCAAGCTGCCCAGGTAGTATTTAGGTGAGGACAGCAACTGGGAGGATTAAGTGTTCATACCTGAAGTGTGGTGACTCAGTGCCTCTGGGTGGAAGGACCCCACCTTTGAGATGAGAGAACAACTGATAAATCATCTCTCCCATCTGAATGTCCATGGCTCATAGCTTCATAATTATGGTCAGACTTGCATTCTGCTTTTGGTTCTGCTGTGTCTCATAGGTCCCTAATCCCAACAGTCCCAGGGGAGTAAAGGAAGCTATTTAGCCTAACTACCTTTTTCCCAAGAGTGACTGTGACACATGTAATTTCTTTAAAAGGTATTTACGATATGTGGGTTGCAAAATGTTACAAAACCCAGCTACTTTCACAAGGTGAGCTTGTAGCTGCAAGTCAACTCAATGCGTGAGCTAAAAGTCACAGAGATGAAAGAGTCAGCCTTCTGAATCCCTCTGCTCACATCCAGGGAGAGTCATTGCCAACCAGCCTAAAGATCCCTGATTTGGATTCCTGTTGCAGGTCTTGAGGCAATAATATAAAGGGTTTAGTAATAGAATATTAGTAGACCCAGTCTTTCAGCCCTGGATGTGCTTTGGTAAAGATCAAAGACATGAAACATGCAGAGGCAGAAATTTATTATCATCAGATTTATTAATGGCTGCCTTGCTGAAATCAAATTTTTAAAAAGATTACTAAAGAAAATGTATGTGTTTGTGAGATGCAGTGGCTACCTGGGACTCAGCATGCACTAGGAAGAAATGAATGAAGAAATTATTTCTGGAGTGTTAATTACAGGTTGTATTTATGGTTATAGCTGAATCACTCTGAAGTATATTCACATTTTCCAGATCATACAACAGAAAATCATATATATTAGGAAAAGCACTGATAAGAACCCAGACAAAATTACTGAGACCACCAAAAGTGTAGGCTGTGTTCACCCACTCCTTTCTCTACTGGCTCATAGTGAGACATCTGAGATCCATCTATGCACACAGCTGGAGTACATCAATCCAAGCTGTGGACTCTTCTGGAGGAGTCAAGGACCTGAAGGTTCAACACTGAAATTATTTCCCAGAAATATGATCCTTCCAGAAGCAGAGTGTAGATTTGCATTCATGCTATGAAATCTCAGAGAGAATATGCATATATATACATGCCAGCAGGAAGCTGGATTTCTTAAAGATGCATGAGGTAGAAGTGAGGCAGATTTCTAGCCAGTCTTCTCCTCGCAGGTTTAATACTATATTTCTTCTTCCAAGTATTGAAGTAGGATAAATTGTTTACAGCAGAGAAAATTACTAAACTCTTGAGGCTCTTAGCAGTAACTTGACAGGGTTTGATCTGTAGAGTAGTTCATTGCAGGTTGGCAATGGGACACTGGCACATTGTCTCTGTCACCTGGGGAGGAGCTGGGGAGGAGCTGCCAGGGTGGCACATGGAGCCAAAATTCCTGGAGCCTCAATTTGCATGAGCACATGCTGGGCATTTGACCTTGCTTCTACTCTTCAGCAGGACAATGCTTGCTTCCTAGAATTGGCATCTGATTTCCATCCTGTACTCAGTGGCACTCTACACTGCTCAGAGAGCCTAATGTTTCCAAGGAAGGCTGATCCTGCTGTGCCAGTGCAGGTCCAAGAACACACACAAACAGTAAAGCTGCTGATCCCAGGAAGTGCCAGACTGATAATATGTGCAATAAGCTCATCCAGTTGCAAGAGTGATGATGGTGTGAAGCATCTTGGTTGGGGTGGTGCTGTGCCCTGTGTCAGTAGAAACAAGGGCCAAGTTTACCTTGCAGACTGACTTGTACAGTGGCTGAACGCCCCCAAGGACATAATCTTGATACTCATCAAGTACTCATCAGTTAATACTTTCATAAAGAATCCCATAAAATTATACTCTTCAGGACACAACTCAGTTGTTAAACAAAAGAAATAAGAACAATCCTTGGCTATCGAGTGTTACGGTGCTGCATAAAGCTTTCAAAATTCTGCTGCAGTTTTGATAAATGCCATTTGCTAATACTGTCTGAGGTATAGAGGAGGTAAGAACCAGTCTGAACCCAATACTGGGTGCGAGTAGCAGTAGTTTCTATAATTCAGGCTGTTTAAGGAAGTTATGGAATCAAAACCTGCTCAAAGTCTATTAAAAGATTTTCTTTGTTAGGATGCCTCAATTCTTAGTAGTGGCAGTTTCTTTATGTTGTACATTTGCTGTACACATTACTCCTGAGGGCTCATTTTCCCTACTCCAATTCTCTTTTGCTGCAGAGTGCCAATCACTTGGAGCTTCCAAACCTATTTTTAATCTCTCTCAATTCAGATACTAACTTAGTTTTAAGCATAAGTCCTGTGCAAATAAAAATCATTCATTGTAGAAGCAGAGAAGATAAAAAGTTGCTGACATGGTTCCATAATTTTCCAGAACATTTATTGCTTTTGGTCTGTCCTACTGCACAAATCCCTCTTTAAAGTGTGCATATGCTTATACTCACTTCCATAGCTCCTTGTGTTCACCTCATGCTTGTGGTGTCGGTCTCCATCTATTACACACTTTCAGAGGTTGCTGGGTTTTGGCTTGACTGGTCAGATGTGGTTAATGATGCTAAACAGCATGTGGCAACCTCAGAAAAATACCTCAATACACCTTGGTGCCTGAGGAGAATACCTTAGAGAGCTCTGGGTTTCCCCAGAAATTCTGTGTATTCCTTCCACTGTACAATGAAAATCATGACAATTGCAGATATTCTTTTGATGGGTGTTACATGCACTCTTTTAAAAGAAACTTAATGCGTTCTTTCCAAGAAGAAAAATAAATTGAACACATCATCTTTGGTAATCACAATGCATGTTTCAAGCTGATTAATTTAAAAAAAAAAAAAAAGTTCCAAGTGATCTTGAAAATTGCATCTGAAACGTTTTTACATATGCTTGTTGGAAATACTCTTGAAGATTTTTGACAGTGAACAAGATCAGGGACAGAAGTATCCTTTTGGGGTTTTTTTGCATTTACCTCATGCAGTTGACAGTATTTAGCTGACTGCTTTTCCTTAGGGAGGCCAGTTAGAATAGACACTTGCTTAATTTTAAGGTTTAAGTGACCATCAGCCACAGGTGCTCAGAGTTTTCCTCCCAGACCACACACCCTCCACTGCACTGGCAAACCACTCATTGGACATGAGCAGTTTGCATCAAGAACCAGCAGAAAACTATTTGCTTCATATTTTTAGTAAAAGCTGTTCTGATTATTTATTTCCTGGAATGAGCTTCCCATGGAAGAAGGAGGCATCAGCACAGTGAATAAAGCAGGCTAAGGGGTATTTGTGGCTTTGGGAGAGGAGAGTAGAAATATAAGTCGCCCCTGAATTCAGTTTCAGTCACTGTAGTACCACACTCAATAGGGAAAAAAATGACCTGAAATTTCTTTCAACTATTATTAAAATAGATCAACTTTCATACTGACAGTTTCTATGAAATACCAGCTGGCTTCTTTCTTTTTCCCCATCTATAGAAATAATTCTGAGATGTTAATACAATGAAAGCAAACATGCAGACAGGAACATTAACAGGCTCATGAATAAAAGAAAAACCCTCCCCTCTTAAAAGCTCCAGGCTGTTATAGTGATAGTGCAGAAGTGGTTTGGGTTTTGGTTTGTTGTTTTTACAAAGCAGACGACAATATTAAAATAAGCAGTTCCAACAGGGCACATGTGTCATCATGTATCTCTGGTGTTTAAAGCATGCAAACAAGAAAAGTAGTTTCTTGACCTAACAGTGTTCTTTCAATTTTATACTTTGATTTATAAGAACCAGCTGTTTTGGCTTCAAGGCACTGCTAGAAATTATTGAGCCATTTAGCAAAACTTGAAATGACTTCATGGAGGACAAAGCAGTAAAAGATGAGGGGTTTGGGTCTGAAACTCAAAGGCATTTAGATGCCTTAAACCAAAACTCAACCAGTAGTACTCACTGAACCCCCACTTCGTTTCAATGTGTTTTCTGCCCAAAAGACTACTTATACTAGAATCCATCGGTGCTTATATTTCTGTCCTAAAGACCTTGGTACAGCCCTGTGTACTCTTCCGCACTTAAAACTCAGTAAGACTCACAAAACAAGCTGTGTTCAGTCTCAATGCACAACTCACCTGAAAATCATTCTCTAAGCAGTGTCAATATTTTTTTTCTTGGTCTCAGTATTTGTGCTGCCTACCCTACATGATCTCTTCCTTAGCTTGTTGGCTCCATCAGTCCTGTTTTTTAGGTTCTACATAAACACCTAAAGGCTGAAAGTGGGGTTAATGCAGAATTTTGAGACCTAGAATCAAGTAGTAAGAAAACACCACCAATCATTTTATTTGTCCAAAAGCCTTTGGTCATATCTGTTTTAACCACAACAGTCCCTGAGGCACCTCTAGTTGTTACTTTTTGTGGAATAAACTGTGCTTCTCATTACCTGAAGGCTTTGGATTCACCTATTAGCATTTTTTCCATCTAAGTTCCAGTCTAGTGGGCAGGAGCAGATGTGCTAGAATCACTTCTCTGTCTTATATTAAACATTATTAAAAGCTGCATTATTAAAAATCCTGCCATGTCTCTGGTCTCTGATCTCTTAGACATCAGTAGTTTTCACATCCACACTTGGCTTGGTTTTTGTTTGTTTTTTTTAATGTTAAAAAAGTGTGGGTTTGTCATGTTCTTAGTCTTGGTTTTCTTTTAGCATTTCACTTCCAGAGAACAACTGGCAACTAGAATTCAGTGTTTCCAGTATAAATATTTCTCATTAAATTATGTCCTTTCTTCACTGTATCATTTCCTTTCAACATCCTTCAGGTACATTATTTCCCTCCATGGTTTTCCTTTAAATGCACCTTCCTTAAAATATGGCAACACTACCAAGACTCAGGGTTCCCTTGCTTCTCTTCACACTGCATTGTACCTACAATTTTAGGTATTTCCATGAAGCAGACAGTTTTACTGTTGAAGAGTAGAGACCAACAAAAATATGGATATGAGAACTGGGAACAGAAAGATAATCAGGAATCACATCTTCATTTAAATGCTCTTGGAATGAGGAAGAGACTAGCTGCTGTCTAACCATGCTACAGATGTTCCCAAAGGCTTTAACAAGCCTTTCCTTGCCCCTAAATCCAAACTGTTCCAGTTCAACTTTCAAAACTGAATATGGTTTCCCATATATTTCTGTGACTGCAGCACTTGGTTTAGGTCTCAGCTACAGATGATTATTGATTCTAATTCTACAAGAGCAAAAAAACACACATGCAGGCAGAGAAGGTTAACATTAAATAGGTTCTTTGATACTTGTCACATGCTTTTGCACATTGCATCAGCTCCATGTATGTTGAACTATAGAAAGCTTAAGCAAAGCCAAAGAAAAGAAAATAATAAAATTTAATGCACTGAAAAGAAAAGAGAAAAATAACTGTGTGCCATTAACAGTCCAAGCTTTACTCTCAAGCACAATTTTAAGTCTTTCTGTTGGTGTTTTGCCCACTTAATCAATAAAGTTATGGTATGTCTTTAGGGAAAGCAACTTGTTTTCAAGATTACACCATTTAATTATATATATATATAAAAAGAAAACATCAAGGTAGTAAAGTGCTTCAGTGGAAAGGATGAATGGCTACAATGTATGCACACGGATATCCATGAAAACCTGTATTTGAATCACAGATTCTATTAATGAAAGAGATGTGTATAGTAAGACCAAAACATCATGACATTTAATTATGTTAAACAGATACACTTAATCTTTCACAGCAGTTGTAGTTTATAACACTCAGGAGAAGTAAGTGGCCTTCTTAGCCAAGACTTTTCAGATCTAACTGATGAGCGAAATGGTGGTGAAAGAATCCTGAAATAATCCATAATTAAGTACCAGACTCAGGTTCACTCAGGGCATTGGGCGGGATCGTGGCAGAATCTTGCAGAATTCTGGCTGCTTGATGAAGTAGATTTAATTATAAAATAATCCTCAAACATTAGGGAAGATCCCACAGTTTACCAACATAGGGATTAATGATGCAAGAAAAATATAAAATTCTTAGTGCATTTATCTTGGAATTCTTGGAAAGATATTAATTCACTAGCAAAACAGAAGTTGCAGTGCAGCTGGTATGTGTGAAACACGATGGAAATAATGGGAGAAGGTATTAATGACACTTTGCAGTGGATGTCAGAATAAAGGTAACTATGCTGCTGAATCATATGTTTATTAATATTATAATAAACTAACATAAGAATGCAAAAAGAAAACCATATCTAGGGGAGCAGCAAACACATTATCTAAAATCTACATTTTATGCTTGCAGTGTTGCAATTAAGAGTAAAATAAAGACAAACTTTATTTACCCACTGAATACAGACATTTTTGTTAATTGAATATTTATCCTTCTAGTGCTTGACAAAAGCAGTAGAAAAGTCTTCATTTTTCTTTTCCAAAGGATGAACCATTCATTAAAAAAAAAATCTTTCATTACATTTATAAATGGGCTGCAATTCTTTATGCATTAACTTCTGGCTTTTTCTAGTAGGTGGAAATAGACACATATTTCTGTCCAAAATCTATATTTAATCAGAATGTAGAGCCAGAAGAAGGGCTTGCTGCATTTAGTGCACTGAAAATTCAGCTTCATAACTGAAGTTCATTTTTCAGTAAGTGAACAGGTGAATAAACCAGTTTCATCTAAAAAAAATAATTAAAAAACAATAAAGTAGATTAGGCATCCCGAGAAAACCATTTGTCTCATTATAGGCTGCACCCAATCCATTTATAAAGAGCTTTCCCTAAATAAAAGTTCTAGGTCTTGCCTGAACAGCTGGAGAATTTAAGGGAAAGCCTGAAAAGGATTTGCAGTGAGAGGAAGAAATTGGAAAGGGTCAGATTTGTCTTGTTTTGAAGAAAAAGGGGTTTATGGAGTTTGTGTCATCTGACAGAAGTGACCTGCTTTCTTCTATCATGTTCAGATAGTGCATGGAAATGGCAGAGGATATTACAGATTGTTCCCACCACCTATTTTATATGGTACATAGAGAGATCCTTACTCATGTGGACTCTTCTGAGGCTTGGGAGGAAGGTGGAATCTAAAGATGAGTAGTAATGTCTAACATACACTTAAAACTGAACTTCTTACATGCTGACTGGTTAACATCCAAACCCACCACTTACATGGGTAATGAAAACAGTCTGAAAATATATTTTTACTCATAATTACACATAGTGGTTTTTAAACTGAAAATAGGATACCACTATAGGGAGTGGATTAATAAAATGAGGACAAGTTGCTGTGCTTTATGATACTACAGTAAAATCTTTCTAAAATATCTTGCCTCAAATAGTAAACACTTCCAGAAGCTTCAAAAATGTCTAAATGAGAAATAGGAAATCTCAGCAATTTAGAAAGGATAAGATATTATTTATTGGTCAACAAACTGATAACAAAGTCTTCAGCTGCTTATATCATGCTTCCTATTTCCTATTCCATTATACAATCAAGTCAACAAATCTTAAAATACATGCATGGTCAAGCTTTGCAGATGCCCATCTTTCTTTGCTCACAAAATGCTCAAAAAGCTGGTCTCTGAATAGCAGTTGGCAGGAAAAATATGCAGATGGCAGAAGAAACTTTAATATACATCTATTCCTGATATTAAATTAAATGGGGTAGATAATTACACAGCATAATCACTGATGATTAATTGCAAAAAAACAGACATAAAACATACATATTTCATATGCCAGTTCTTAAAGTGGACTGCTGAGGCAGCTATGCTTTGAATTAAAAAATTCAATCACAAACTAGATATGTTGTTGGCAAAAACAAAGCCAGGGAAAAAATCTGTAGCTCGTCTATCAGCTGCTCAATAAAATAACCATCTCTCACACTGTGCCCTGAAGTTCAGTAGTCTGTGACTCTGACGACACGTCAATAAGAGTGACTTGCCTCAGCTGAAAAGAAGTCTGTGCAGGTCACACAGCGTTTAAGTTTGGGAACTAGTCAGAAGAGTCTCTAAGCAAACCTCAGCTGCCTTTTCCAGGGCAAATGTTATCATCATTGAAATATAGCCAGTCTGCTTTAAATGTAGATCCCTTTTTCCCTCAAACAGGAGATAATCTGTATTGCACACCTTACAGGCATAATAAAGAGCTTGATGATCAAGCACACATCAGGAGCTTCAGGCTGCCTTTGCATCCTTCTCAGCCTGGGCTGTGAAGGTAGGGAGGTGATTCCTAACACCATTAGAAGTGGTCATGAAGGCCATTAAGTTACAAGTTGCATTCTGGGCTGTTGTATCATCAGCAGCACTAAGTCTGCACTGTAGAGCAAACAGACTTCCACCCTTTACCTCAGACTACTGTCCTCCACACCAATACTACCTCCTACTGATATCATACGTTCCTGTAGGGTCCTCAGCCTCTTCCTGCCGCCTGCTATGAGCAGTCTCAAGGCTTGTGCATCCCTGATGAGATGGACTTCTTTCCCCACAATCACAAAGTCTACAAAGTACACACAGAGCAAACACAGAGTCAACATACAGGCAATGCTCCGAGATTTTCTGATAAAAGTCTAAAAAACATGGAGGGACATTAGAACCCAGCAGTCACATCCAGTAAAGAACAGCCATAACCATTTCAGCATGTTATTGTTAGTGAATTTCCTGTACTTTAGGTTAACAGTATCAAGAACAAAGACAATAATGGATTCTATATTATGTGTTTTAATCTTTTGACTTATCATCAGTCCTAAATACTAATGCAACAGAGAAAATAAGGGAAAACATGAGGAGGGAGAAAAAATAACTTTCTACTAGAGGAAGGTTAAAGACAATAAGCTAAATATTGCCATGTTTTCTTTCTCTGTGAGGATGTTCAGCTTTTCCCTTAGCAAGCAAGCATTAACTATACTCATCAAAAAAAGGACCTAATGTGTCCACAGCACTTTATTTACTCTACCAAATGACTTATCTGTGACACAGTAATTCCTGTAGTGTCTGAGCACAGCATAAGCAATGGCAGCTCTACCCAAGTGTGATGAACAGCACATTGATCAGTGATCTGTACCTCTGCCTAGACCCTTTTCAAGTGCATACCCACAGCTTCTGATCACCAGCCTCACTTATAAGCACTGTCGTTGCAGCTGCATATTGCAGACCCTAAACATGTATCAACAAATATTCCTGCCCTGGTCCTACAGGAGTGGTGAGGCTGAGTTTAGGATTCTTCTTTCAAACAAAACTCTAGAAAGGCAGAGATACAGCTGAAGAGAGTGCACAAGGGAGCTGAAAAAGATAGTTCAGATAAAAAGAGGCACAGTATTTACCTGCCTACAGATAATGTATTCCTCCTAGGGGAGAATCAAATTTCACTCATTGTAATGCTGACAATCAAACCTTTCTAAATAGCAACGACAGCAAAGACACAACCCTGCTGTAAGTTTAATCATTTTTTTGGCTTTGTTGAATTGCTTTTTCTAGGCCTACCTATTTTGAAATTGTGGCCTTCCAAAATATTTTAAGTATTTGGAAAACTTTGAAATAACTTCATTTTCTCAAATTATCATGTCTCATGATCGTTTTGCCTATTATTGTTTTCCACTCTCCATCAGTTTGCCCATATTTACAATAAAATGTTTCCTTGAGAAACTTCACTTGAGAATAGTCAGGAAGACTGAATGACCAAGACTAGTCATGAGGGTAAGATTAAGCCATCTCCACAGGTGGCAGGACTCCTTAGTTTTGAAGGAAGATACCAGCTCAGAATTTCAAAGCAGCTGGCTTATTGAACAATTTTACTCTAAAATGACAGATTTATGAGTTTTATGTGTAATTTCAGTGAATTTCAGCTGGCCAACAGGACCTGTGGCTTCTGGCAGTACTGCGTAAGGATAATTGTACATAAATGACCTATTTTTCTGGTGTAGTATTGCAGCATAGCAATTTCTTCAGCTGCCAGATGATAGGAAAATAAAATTGGGGATATGTAGAGGAGAAACAGGAATGAGTATTTAAATCCTTTGGTCTGAGTTATCTTTCTGACATTTTAAGACAACATATATCTGTGAAATCTGAATTGCATTAATGTTACAGCAGCTTTGCAATTTAATTTAATGTTTATGATTGGTGAGAACAAAGCATGTTATCAAATGTATTTATTTCTCAGTGATTTATTTTTTGTGACTTCTCAGTATTAAGAAGAGATACAATTTGTGCCTATAGACCTGAAACAAAAATTTGTATGTTTGTCTTGAGAAAACAATATATTTGAGAGTATTCAACATCTAGACTTATTTAAACTGACTCTACATATTATCTCTATGAGACCTTTATGTAAATATGCCTTTGAAATGTATAATGCACACAACCGTCCATGAAAAATTTTATTAATAAGAGAGGGCAATCTTGGTGATAGATAACCAGGTTCATTAAAGAGCATTAATGATTTTATACAGAAAGAGATAGCAGTGATCAAGTGTAATTTAGAAAAAATATGAATTAAGTCATTATGAGTTAACCTTAGCCATCCAGAATTTTGATGTAAGAACTCTATTAGGGAAGTGCCTTGATTTAATTGCACTTTTTATACGTTCAGTCAAAATGTCAAAGGTATGCTCTGAATTGTATCTTTTCTAAGGGCTTGATTACTTGCTTGTTAATAATTGTATCACTCATCTGGAAATAAACTCTTCTGACATTTAGCTTTTCTCTGTATGCTTTTTAAAGTGAGGCATGATTTAGCTAAGGCAAAGAAAAGAATCCAAAGTACAAAGCATATGCAATTAATTATTTACTGTGTAAAATTGCATTTACATTAAACTGCCTCAGACCAGATCGGCTGGGCTTTTTAAATGCTTGCTGGCTGTGTCTGGGGATGATGTACATTTTGGGCTCATCTGCCCTAATGTATGAGATTGCTGTGCTCTTCCCTCTGCTCTGCCTGTCGTCTGTGCTTGCTCCCATCCCTGCTGATCTGCCAAGAGAGCTCCTCACGTTTCACTCAGAAGTTCCAGTTCAGCGATGACTGTTTGAACAGTTTAAGCCAGCAGTCCAAGCCACCGCACTGTGTGAGCTAATAAAAACCTGTAATGCTAATAATATATCACTTAGCACCCATCACTGCAAATCAAACGGATTGAGAGGTCCTCACGTGAGCTATTGCTGCTGAGCACAGCATCTTCTCACACAGAGGCTTTTTGGAAAGGATACATACCCACAGTCAGGCATTTCCGTAGTCTTCAGGGTTCGGTGTGGATAGGTCATACACTGGCTAGGTTGCATCTCTTAGTGATGATGTTCCCATCTAGACATAAAATGCTTTGATCATACAAACCCTGACAACATTGTGTAAAAGCCAGGCCAGAGCTGGCTTCCAACATTTAGAGCAGAGCACAAACCCTAACATGCTCTGCGTGCCTAACCATGCTGAATCCAAGCTAGTTTCTAATGCTTTGACCTGCCTAGGCTTGTTCAGCAAATGGAGGCTGAATCCAGCAGAAACTGGGCCAAAGGCCTGCTGATGGTACATGTAAAATTTCATCACTGGATTTGGTTGCTACACATACTTTGTTTGCTGTAATATCTTTATCGTGATAATACAATTCTATTTGGCACTACAGAGTAGACTGTTAGTAGTTATCATTAGGCCTGGATAAACAATTTTCTGATATAATTCCCTATCAGGTTACAAACAGAGTGTATCTATTAATTACACTGTTTATTGGTTAATATTAGCAAATTGCTTCTATTTCCTGGACAATCAGAGGGGAAAAGGTCATTTTAACACACAGTTGGGCCTGTACATTGTTCCTGCATTGATGGAAATAATAGAAGGGAAACACTGTACTTGTGTCCTTAAAAATATTAATTCTAACATTTTATGTAGCAAATCATAAACATTAATAAATTGTCTCAACCAAGTAAACTGAGTGTTTTCCAACCATTTTAGTCATGCCTCACTTCCACAAGAGCTCACTCGATTAAGGATCTTCAAGTCTCATCATGATGCATGTCATCCAAGTCCAAGGCAGAGAACACCTCCTGCCTTGCAGAGCTCCTCACTGCAGCACTGAGCCTCACGGTCTGCAGGGCACAGAACTAATGAGTTGCTTTCCAGTAATGTTTAGATACATCATAGCAAATGATTGTAACTGAAGTATTTCCTATTGTTATGCTGAACACCATGGACGTGCAGAGTGTCAAACAGACAATGGATTTGCTGATTCTCCTGTTCCTAAGTGCTGATCCTGCATTCAGCTAGAGGCTGGTGCAGCACTACCACAGCCTATTTGAACACTGTCCATAATTTAAATGCAGTCAGAGCCCAGATGAGATAAGAAAATGGGAAGAGTCATGTTTCCAGTTGCTGCTTTGCAAGTCAAAAAGCAGAATCTGTTCTCAAAAGGAAAGGAAAAAAACAAAACCCAAACAAAATAACCCAACGAAACTAAACCAACAAAACCAAACCACCTCAAATCAAAACCACACAAAGCAATTAATTAATTAATTAATTAAATAAATAAATAAAAAAGGGAAAAACTAGAATAGGTATGGTCATGTCCTCAGTTACTATGACTGAGCTCAAGTGACAAATTTCTTTCTTAGACATTGTCTCAAAGGTGCTGTACGTCATCCAGTAATTTCTAGACTACTTCCTCCCTGCTGCTGTTCACCTTCTCTCCAGACCATGCAGGTCAGAGACTCAGGCCCATACTTAGAGGTTTACTTAGAGCTTACAGAGTATATTAGAATACATCAACAATACACATCACTGAACATACTTCCAAGATATATTTAAAAAACTCGAACTGCACTTATTTGCTCCTGATACTGTGAATTTTACAGATTTTAAAATATATTCTAGTTGTTGAAAATCTATGCATTCTTTTAATTTATAAAATAAACCCTTTTCCTGTTAATGGAGACCAATCCACATAAAAGTAGTCATTTAAAACACACTGTGATTATGATGGATAAGAAAATGAATACAGTAATTAAAATAACCCATAAAAAGCAAGAAATTTAGTGGAAGTAGTAATTTCTGTATGTTTTATATAACTATTTAACATATCCTTCTGTAAGAAACAATACAAAACATTCAGAAGATTTTATCATGCACTAAAAACAAATCATAAATCTGGAAAATGCCATATAAGGAAATACGTCTGCTGGATCTTAGGCATGCTGAGAAAAATGCAATTTACAATGGAAAAGCTGATTATTCTCCATAGTTTGGGCTCGCTGTTAGGAGCTGTGAAAGCCAGCAGGGCAGCAGACGCCAGGCTGCCTCAGCCCTGGCTCCCCGGGGCAGCCAGGAGCCAGGCTGAGCACCTGGTCCCAGTGGGCTTGTCTCAGGGCTCCGGGGAGCCTGGCTGTGCCCCCCAGGGTGCCCCCCACCCACCCACAGGCCAGGACGCAGTGTCAGCCCGAGGAGGTGCCCGATGGTTGGGGCTGGGGCTGCCTCAGTGCCCTGCTCCAGGCTGGGGCGGTGGGACAGGCCTGGCTGCCAAGCCCTGCCCTGATGGAGCCCTTGGGAGCTCCTGCCGATCCCAAGGGACAGCCCTCATGGGGAGGCCAGGGTGGGAACTCCATTTCCATGACTAGATGATGGGATCCCCTCCCGCTGTGGTTGCTCTGTGCCTGCCTTTGCTTGTGAAGACGAGCCTTTAACCCGGCACTCGCAGCCCATGAACTCCCCCAAGCAGGAGCAGCGCTGGGGACCCGCAGGGAGACGTGATCTCCGCAGACACCCCTGCGAGCCTCAGCGTTGCTCAGACAGCTCTGCAACCCGACAAGTGGGACAGCAAAGCTGTTAGAGCTTGTAAAATATCCTGTTAACTCAAATTACTCATGGGTTGTTCGTATTTTCATAGCACTTGTTTCGGGAAGATCTGGATTACATCATTTTGTCTCTAGCACTGCCTTCTTTCCTTTTTCTACTAAGCATTAAATCATGAGCCTTTTACAGTTGAAAGGCCATGTTTTTCTAAAAGGCCACTGAAATCCTTGGTGCATGCTGTAGGTGTGCATTCACGTGTGCATATGGTGACACGGCATCAGAGGTGAAGAACGAAGCAACTGGTTCTTGAGAATGTATTTCAGTGCCAAGGTGCTATAGCTGGCACTCCTGATGTTGCTCATTCTCACAGGGCTTTTGTGATACCTTTTCTGATCTTTCTGTCCCGTCTCACCTGGTGGTTTTGCTCATGAAGTCATGACAATCTAACCTTCTACTTGGAGCACATCATGTTTATGGCTTTTTTTCTGTTACAGATGAAAACTGAAAGCAATGACTCCTAAAGGTTCAAAACCCGGGGAAAAGGTTAATGTGGCAGACAATTGCTTATTTTGTTACAACTTCAACATTTTTAAAAGCTCAGTATTGGTATTTTAAGGAAAATGCATTTCAGGAGACAAACAAGCTTTTCCTGCTTCCCTTCCTACCAATTTCCATATATAACAGCCAGTAAAGAGGCCAACAGGCATAGGATCCATTAGACAAATTTTTCACAGAAGTCATAGTACTCAGTCCATTTATAAGGAGCAGACAACAAAACATTATTTGAGCAGGAAACAGGCAGAAAAAAAGAAGCACCTCACAGAAGAATAAAATCTGTTCCCTGAATGATTGCTGGCCATATATATTTGGATCTCCTTTCTTTTGTAAACCTTGTGTTCTTGACAGCCTCACTCCAAAGTGAAGATGACATTACACAGTAGGACTAAAAGGAGCATCAGGTATGAAAGGAAATTAACTGAAAACCTTCTCCCTTTCCCTTCCTCCTGCCTTCCCCTGTTTCCTTCCTCCCACCCTCCCTTCCTCAGAAGACATTCTTGTGCTGTAATTGAGTGAGGTTTTGACAACTGGCCTTCCTCTTGGAGTTTAACTGAAAATGAACACTAACAGTCATTTAATACTAATTGCAGATTATTTAAGGCATGGTGGCCTGATCCACTGCAGAAAGACCACATCATTAATGTAAGTGCAGTGATCGATACCAGCACTCTGTATCTGCGTTTGGCTGCAACAAGCAATTCAGCTAAGAGAGTGCATGTTCTCTAACCCATAATATCATCATTCATTGCCTTGGTTTAAGTTATCACTTGTGGAGTGATCTCAGCCAACATATTGTGAGCATTAAAACACAAAATTGTCTAAAATATGGAACCATATCCTGAAACAAATGAAGGTGATGTTGCAGGGGAGGCAAACTGAAGGTCTGTATTCTCTCTGTCACTTTTATTTTGGAAACAGCACAGTGAACATGGGATACAAGCAGCAGTGAGGTAGTAAAATTTCTGCAATGCTGAAAGTTTTGGGGGGTTTAACCATTGTGCCAACCACTGCTCAGAAATGAGCTTTCACTCTGTAGAGCCTGGAAAAACAGAAATAAATGAATTGGCCATGAACCGAGTGTTGGCAATTCTGCCATTGGCCTAGCAGTCACAGATGTTTTCAAGGCAGCTCATGCTGTGCTGGCCACAAGCATAGTCAAAACCTGAAATATTCCCCAAACACTTGTCTTTAATTGGGTTTAGATGGATGGGTTATGGACTGAATGCATATGTATCACTAGATATGAAACAAGCAAGCACATTAACAGAAAAAACATTATTCAGAAACTTGGGGGCTACTGTTCTGTGAATGGATTAAAAGGATACAGGATGCCTTCATTATCCAGAGGTCTGTTATTAATGTGCATGCCAATATTTTGTTCTCTTTTAGCAGCATCACAAATTCTGTGTCCATGCCAACCCTGGTTTTAGGCGACCCAAAGAACCATCTGCTGCCTTGATTGCAGATGCCTTGTCCTGACATGTGCCAGCAGGACAAGTGGCAGCATAGTGATGCTCAGAGCACTGTGGTGGAACGCAGTCCTGGCTGACTGACAACAAAACAGGCTGTTTGCTTTCTTGTTTGGATACTGGGCATGTTTTCCTCTTTACAATATCTTTGCAAACAAAGGACCAGCTTTGCAGTCACAAAATACTTAAGGCTGTCAGAGGTGCATTATCTGCTGCAGCAAAGATGTTAAGGAACACCTGTATGCATTGAAGTTCTCAGGCTTATCAGTAAGGTGTTGAAACTCAGTCAATGAGATTTTAGTTCACTGATGCATTTGGCTTGTATTTAAATTCAGCATTTTTGCAGGTGTTTATCATGAGTGAAATAGCTGTCCAGCTGTGATGAAAAATTATTAAAACATTGCATATAACTTTGTCACATCCTGGTTTTCCATTCTTTTGACCTCATTCTTTGAAGCCTGTCACTACCATTGAAGGAATCAATCCTGTTGGATGTGATCTTGATAGAGGAAAATAAAGTTGGGACAGGTATAATGTAACTCCTTACTTGCAGTATAGAGCCATAACTGAGAAGTAATAACTTTTATCTAAAAAAAAAAAAAAATCCATTGTGCCAGCTGAATCTCCAAGACAGTACATTTTTGCATATCATGAAACTTGGTAACACAACTGTTTTCTCCAGGAAAGCAACTGGAAAATTAATCGTTAATTATCTGTAAATTATCCTTCTCATACATAAATTAGTGTAATGAAAAAGTCTAGATTTCAGCATGAAAAAGTGTAACAGTTTAAAATCCTTTTCAATGTACTGCAACTTCATAAATACTGTGCTGCTCGGATATCAGCGTGGAAGAAGGTTCCTACTTAAGAAAGGAAGCCATCCACCAGTGCAGGCAAAACCTTCCCATGTTGCCATGTAGCTGGATACTGAGTTGCAGTGATAGTGTCACACTTTCTGTATCAAAGGAAGCCAAGAATGCATTGGAATTTTTTATTATCCAAGAGCTATATTTTATTAATCTCCAGGACCAGGATGAGTAAGAGCAGTAGTTAGGAGATAATGTCTTAATACCTCAAGTATGGAAATGTCTTTCAGGATTGTTACAGTAAATCATGCTTTCTGGGGGTATGCCCCATGAAGCTTTTTATTTTTGCATTAATGTTTTCCATTACAAGACACTATTATATTCAACCACTGTTTGCTGACAGTTTGCTCTTCCCATCCCCACTGTAGGCAGAATAACAGCATGAGCAAGGAATAAAGTCTGAGCAGAGCTGACCTGTAGAGTTGGGAAAAAAATCTTCTGACCATTGCTGTAGAAGCAGCAGGTGACTGTAGGGCAAAACTCACCCACAAATTTCCTGTTCTTTATAGAAGAAAAAAGACAGGTGAGCCTATCATATCCCATGGTAAAGCTCGTTTTCTCCTCTCTCCAGCTCACTTAGGCTCCTCCTTGTCCAAAGCGGGGAAGAGATCATTTGAACCAAGAGCAAACTGATCAGTCTTGGCTGACCAGAAGGAGGTCTCCTTAAGGAGAGGCTGGGACATATCCTTGCAGACATCCCAGTTTTTACTATGTACCCTGTATTAAGTGAGGCTCATTGCTTCCAGCACTGTAGAGCCTGTGGCCTGTTTCATCCTCCTGGCATCATCCTCACTATGTAATTCTTGCCCTCATGTCCAGTTGCCTTTACACCGTTATAAGTCCATAAGTGTATAGACCAAATACTGAACAATTCAGTGTTGCACTTTGAAGAATTAAACCATGTTTTCCTTCTCCCTCTGGTCCAAAGTTGTATCTTGGGGTAGTTTTTCAGCTAAGAAGTTGAGTTGACCCTATACCAGTGCACAGGATGGACGTAGAACAACTTGTGAAAAACAGTATTTTGACCTGATTTTAGCAACAGTAATTTTACTTAGCAGTGGCAGGATAAGCCTTTTTAGTGTCTGGCTTGTGCATACAATGGTAGGGTAGCTTTGGAAGCATTCAGAAAAAGATTTATGAATGCAGACTATAGTATGCAGAAGACTAACTGCATGATATCTGCAAATAACACATCTAGAAACACCTGGATGTGATGGGCTGTGTGTGTGATCTGCACCTTACCTTGAGGCAGTATAATTTGCAGAAACCCATATGGTTCATTTCCCTACTTCAACCTGTTCTTGGAGAGGCAGCCTGCTTTGGGTGTCCATCAGCAGTAAGGACAAACACCTACTGCTGGCCCTGCTGTTCTTGATAGGTAGTAGGATGGGGTGAGCCAAGGTACTGCCCATTTCAGCTCCACCTACTAAGATCAAAACATAAAGAGATGCTTAGATCCAACATCTGAGCAACCTCAAAATGGCATAAAACCAATTACTCTGGTCTTACCTAGCTGATATTGAAAGCCATAATCATGCCTGGAACTCTTTCGGTTATTTGTAAAAATATCTTATTTTTTCCATAGTACCACTTCAGTCATCCAAAAGATCTGGCAATATATAAAGCTGAATAAATGGATGAGCTTCATTTTAATTTTTTTTTTTAGGTTTCCTAGCTTTACAGGTTCATGTTGTACAGCCTATTTTTACAGGCATAAGAGCAGAGACACTTGGTTTACTGAGAACACTACATAAGACTGTGTGTTTATATTCATATTTCTGGGAAATGCGGCATGCAAAATTCTAAACAATGTGAGATTTATAATAAAATTATGAGAAAACCAATATTTTTCATCAGACATGGTAAAGAACAAGGAGCTCAATTTTATTAGGTAGTTGCAAAATTAATTTTATGTCAGAACTGTCTGAAGCAATATGGTATCATAAATTCAAACAAGAACCTACAAAACATTTTTTCTTCCATATTTATAAGCAGCAGCATTTGTATGACTTTTGGTCATGAGTAGAATTTGTGATGTTCTTGCTCATCCTTCTTTACAAAATGAGTCTTACAGCTTTCCACATCAGCAGCTACCTGAATCAGCTCATATGTTGGAGACACAAGGTGGCCCACCCTGACAGAGTATCATCTTTTTTCCCAAAACTTAAGACTCACTTTTCTCCATGGCAATTGTAACATAAACCACTTGTCACAAAGGAGACGAGACTTCAACACTTAGGGAAAATTTGGAAGTAGACATCTGTAGTAATAATGAAACTATTTGCCCTCGGATGCAACTTCCCTGTCATCTTGTAATGACATTCAAAGCTATGCAAAGATCAGAGACCTTAAGAATGTTTTCACCATTCAGTAACCCTGAAAAAGACAATATTTTATTGCACAAGCCCTTTATTTACACTGAGTCTGTTGAAATCCCTGCCTGATATTAGAAAAAAAAAAAAGTCTCTTTTACATAATTGTTTCAGGATGGCAATTTACCTATGAATTTCCATTTTCATACCTTTCAAATAGTTGTGATCATTAGGATCTTAAAATCCCAGCATTTCAGATGTTCTTATTTAAGCAGTAGTTTGTCTCTAAATACATGATTTTTTAACCCAAAATATAGGTACAGCAGTGGTAGAAATGTAAATGATAAGTGATCTGACAGTCCCGAACTTGTGCAACATTGCTTACATTCTGCCAGGATGCACTTTTTTTAAGAGCTGAGGTTGTGAACTTGACAGAATTTCATATTCTAGCTAGATATAAAATACGACAATTTAAATAAAAGTTTAAAAAACGCACAGCTGTTTGTATAGATAACCTCATATTGACATGTTTCAAAATCAGTATTGGCTATTTCACATTATCTGAAAACTATCTTTTTACTCCCATGCTTCAGAAAACTTTATTGTTGACTGAAAGAAGCTAGACATAAAAAAGGTACAGAAAGCTCTTAACACCTCTCTACCAACAGAGCTGCATTTTCAGGAAATTAACTGAGGTCTGTGTTTTATTTTACTTTCAAATCACAATAAAATTGGGGGGGGGTTGATTTGTTTTTTTGGGGGGGTTGGTTTTTTTTTGTGATTACAATTGCAACTTTGGGGATCTCTTGTTCCAGTCCTGTAACGAACCAGTACAGGGCTCAGGGTCTTTGAGCCTCAGGTACTGCATTGAGATTTTTTAGGTTTGATACATCATAATTTGCTAAATAGCAATGACAGTTAATGTAAATGTATTTTCTATAGCTTCTCTTGCCACTAGAGTTTTTAAAGCAAATCTTCAAGATCTCTTTCATAAGTCCTCGCTAAAAGAGTCAGAATTCTTTTTTATACCTCCTTCCATCATTGGCTTTCACTGGATAAACACTAATATAACATATACTGTGCACTTTATTCTTGCAGTTAGTATACTTGTAAAAAAAAGCAAAACCACATGCAGTTTTTTCTGTAGAATCTCTCTTCCCCAGCATTTTGCAGTGACTTATAGGTACTTGGTTCCAACATCCTACAAAATATTTTTTTTTCCATATTCTTGTTTCTCCTGTTTTTGAAGGATAACATGCTACATTTAAAATCTTATTTTCTGCAAGCCTCACATTGCTGCTCATAGTGGTTTCTCCCCTTCCCCTTTCCCTTTTGACTGTACTTCCACCTTTGGATCATTTCCTCACCCTCTCCGTCTACAACTCCAACTTACTATTAACCAATCTTGCATTAATTCTGTTCCCATCTTTACTTGCACATTTCCAACACCTAACCTGTGTCCATTAATTTTAGCCTAACAGATCCTGAAGGTCCCTTATTTAAACTTAGTGCATCTAAACCTAAATTCCTTTAGCCTTCTCTGAAACCACTGGCTATAGCAGCAGTTTGAAGGGTTCCCTATATCACTGTTACCACACTGTGAGTTAAAAGAGCAAGTTCCTCATTTTTGTACCAAATTAACAGCATGAGCTGAAGGTAGCGACACCACTGGGTTCCCTCTTTTGAGCAGCCCCTAGAGAGCCTCTGCTGACAAGTGGAGGCTGACACTTTAAATTCTGTAGCCATATTTTTATATCACTGGTTTGTCCTCTGTATGTGATTTGTGATCCTTCACCCTGTTTGCTTTGCAATCCCCAAATGACCAAACCCCTCCCATTATTTGTTGTATGTGAAAAAAATCACAATTGTTAAAAAGTAGCTTTTAACCAATCTTCTGGAAATCCTAGAAATATAGATTACAACCATTTACTATGTCATAAAGTTTAACAGCTAACTTTAGACTGTGGAAATCAAGTTATGTGAAGTAAAAAACAACATCTCAATTGTAATGTTTTCTATTTTTTAGTAGCGTACTAGTTTAATTATGATTTTGTAATTATATGTTCTAATGAGAACTTTGCAATTCCTTGCAGTGCATTAAAGTAGCTTTTCATTCACTGTTTGCAACACACAGTTATCAAAACGTTCTCAAGATGTAATTAGTTTCTATGTTTTTTTATTATTAAAGCCATTGCAGAGAATGTTTCACACAAATCTGTTAGCCGAAAATGAACATGCTTGCTGCTGTGTATCCTATATCAGGATATTCATTTTGGGCACACAGCCAAATCTGGCAGTTGTCTAGAATTTTATTTTCATTGAGCAATCAGTTGAACGTTCATTCAGCATTTTTTCACATTTTGACAGCAAAGAAGCACAATCAGCAGCTGCTTCTCTGACAGGAGTCATTCCTCCACTCATGTTTACTCACTTTGAAATCCTAGACACACTACTACATGAACCATCCCCACAATGCCATTTTGACTTAAAATCTGGCAATTCTATGTCCAATTTTTTTCTTCTTTGGTTATTTTTCTGAGATTGAACCTTTCTCTTTGTCCACCTATATAGATTTCTCAGAAAAAACTGTTTTCTTTCTGTTTATTTACTCTAGACTTCTTGAATGGCCTCCTGACATACCAACCACTTGTACACACTGTTACCAAGCTTCCTTGCCAGAATATCCATTGTTTTCCTTCTCCCAGGAGTCAAGATTAAGCTTCACCAAATTTTCCAAGACTTTTGCAGCTCCACTTTGCCCCACTGGCCACTTACCACATTATTCTTCTCCCACAGTGTTCATGCTATACTACATACCGGACCAGTGTAGAGAGATCTTCAGGTAACCGGTGGTCAGAGCCCATCTGAAACTGGAAGCAGTGTAGTTGCTTTGGTGTGGTATCATGTCTGGGTTCCCAGTCCTGCTTCTCAGTTCAGCTGCTGGTGCCTACATGACTTTTGTTGCCTCATCTGCATAGGTTTGGTGCTAGCTGGAGGATACAGACCAATACTAGTGTTATAGTGAGCCATGAAGCCATACCCATAAACCAGTGAACTATTCTTTTAACAAAATCCTGGACTAGTAAAAATGATCAGCAATATGAGCTCTTGATTTAGTTTAATTACCCATGGGAAAGACAGCATCAGCAGGACTCAAATTGCAGAAGTGGGCTTCTAGAGTCTTCCGCATCATACCTAAGCAATTAAGAACTTCTAGGCCTCTCTATGCTAGTTATTAGTAAGGACAATGCATAACTTCCCAACAGGCATCTCTAAACTGGAATGCTTATCAGTGCATCCAGTCTTCAATGGAGTACCCACTCTGTAGCAGTTTTTATGTACAGCATCAAAACATAAAAAATCTCCTGGAAATGAGGGCAGCTTTGCATAGAGACTGAGAGAACTGCTATTCCAGAAGGCTGTCTTAATTCAGAAGGGCTGTCAAATCATCCTTCTTTACATGAACAAGCAGGGAGGCACCAGAAAGACAAGCAGGGAGGTCAGTGGAGCCCATCCCGTAAGACAGTTCTCACTGACACATGCAGAAGAAGGGCATGGTCGGCAGTCGGGCTGATTGATGACAGATCTTCACAAGAGGATTTTGGTGAGGGAGCAAATTAGATTTCTCTAATGGGAGCTACGCCATTTATAGGAACAAGCTGCCAGTTTTCTGCTCATATCAGGAGAAAAGACAGTTGCCAAGAAAAGCCTGTGAGATATATTTTCCTAATAGCAGAAGTCCAGGCAAGGACTATTTTATCAAGAGAGATAAAATAACAAAAATAATGAACCAGACAAGTGTGTATCTGTGCAAATATATAAAGCCCATTCAAACTGCCAGCCTAGCCTTGGATTATTCAGGAACCAGAATACCTTCAACAAAATCTAGCTCTTGAGAGCAACAGGCACTATCCAGTGCTGAACATTTTTAGCACAAAATTGTTGTCCTTCTGAGCCAGGTAAGTTTGAGGTGCATTTCTTTTAGGCCGGGTAGGTCCTTTTGTCAGCCATGCACAAACTGCTTTGGTAGTGCTGAAGCCAAAAAGTATGTCAGAAATGACTCTGCAGGACCATGAAGCAGTTACTCAAGCCCATCCTGAAATAACAGAGGCTAAAAAAGGGAAATGGCAGCCATGTGGTCTCAGGTTCGAGGATCAATACTAATGCTTTCAAGACTGCCTTTTTAAAAAGCCTTGAGACACTCGGATAAATCAGATGCAAGTTTCATCTCAATCATTACTCTCATATGAACTGAGATTTCTTTTACGAAAACTAAATTCCCAGACAGCCATGAGGTCAGCCTGCAGTAAGTTTCTGCTGGCAGTGATCAACACAACCTCAATCAGATTTTAGGGAAACAAACAAAGATGTCTCACAAAGCTGGTCCTGGTGCTCTGTGGAGATCAGCTTCTCATCCCTCTGTCATTCAGCTCAACCCAGCATCAGTCAGGCTTTCTGCTACCACACTGTGGTGTCTGCATTTTTGGAGGCTAAATCAATCGGTGACAAAATTGCTGAAAGACTCTGATCCAAAGACTAACAGATCAAACTTAACACTGCTGGCCTGAAAGGCTTCCTAAACTAAACTAAAGCAAATCCACTGCTTTTTAACTGTTCTTTCTTCAAAACAGGTACAAACTTTGGTTTGGCTTTCAGACAAGAAGCCCACACCAGAGTCTGAAGAACTATCTTTATGCAAGCATTCTTCACATCCAATATTTTATTTTTTCAGATGCAGGCAAGCAGATAGATGGGGAAGGGTTTTCTCCCACATAGCCGATCATTTTGTTTTCAGTAGTTCTCTGAACCACCTAACTTTTGAGCCACACATCACCCTCGTTAATCAGACGGCAACACCCAGCATCACTCCACTTTTGTCTTAAAACAATCCATTTTATTCTCGCCTCTTACAGCCCGTTTACTTGTATTTTGCTATCACGTATTGCTAGAACATTTTACTCGAGGAAAGAGAACTTTTTTTCCCTAAAAAGAGATTAAAAGATGCTCCTTATCTCCAGTCCTGCCCCCGGAAAGGTGCGCCCAGGCTCGCCCCCCACCGCCTCTGCGGGACCCGCGGGGTCCCTGCTCCCCGCACCGCCTCGCGGCGCCCGAGCCCGGCAGGGGCTGCCCGGGGGCTCCGCGCCCAGCCCGGGGGCTCCGCGCCCAGCCCGGGGCGGTGGATGCCCGGCGCGCAGAGCTGCCGCGGGGCACCCGAGGCCTTCTCCACCTTCCAGCGGGCGCCACGAAGGGGTCTCTGCCGGGAAGGGGCCGCAGGTGGATGCCAGCCAAGGGGCAGGCGCGGAGCGGGTCCCATCCCGCCTGGGGCACGGCCCGGCCTGGCCTGACCGCTTCCCGCCGGGGCTGCCGGCCTCTGCCCCGGGGGCCGCCCCAGCCCGGCCCCGCGGAGCGGAGCGAGCCCGGCCCGGCGGGGCAGCAGGGGGAGCGCGAGGCCGCGCCGGGCGCCGCAGCGGGGTGAGCCGGGGCTCGGCTGCCAGCGGCCGCCGCGGGAGCCGCGCAGGCGACTCCTCAGAGCCGGGGGCGGCCAGAAGAGCCCGGCGCTGGAGCCGAGGATGCGGCGGCCGCGGGTTTCGCCGCCGCCGGCCTGTGCTTAGCCCGCGGGCGCAGCCCCCCCGGCGGCAGCGGCGAGACTCCGGCACCGGCCGCCTCCCGGCGCCGGGGACCAGGAAGCGGCGCTCGGCCGGCTCCCAGCGCCCCCTCCCCCGCCCGGCGCAGCGCGGGCGCCGGCGGCTCGGGCCGCCGCGGGAGCAGCAGGCGCTGGCGTCGGATGCCTGCGCTACGCCATCCCGCTGCTGCCGCGGCCTGGACTCCGCGGGGAGCGCCGGGGAGGAGGCGGAGGGCGATCGGAGGGCAGCGGCCACCGCTCCTTTGTGTCCCAGGTGGGTGCGGGGGATCGGCAGGGGGGCGCGGGGCGGGGGGGGAGAGCGGCGGGGCGAGCCGGGACGCGGTCCCGCCGGGGGGCCCGGCCCCTTCCGCAGGGCTGGGGCTGGAGCCGGGGCCGGCTGGCCCCGAACGCGCCCCTCCGTGCCCTGCCCGTGCCTGCCGTGGGCATGGCGGGCGGGGGACTTGTTTGTGTCGGGGTGACCCCCCTGCCTCCCCGCGCCCCGGCAGGAGCACTCGCTGAGCCTCTCCGCAGCCCGGCCCGGGGGCTGGCGGCTGCCGGGGGGCTTGGCGGCCCCACCGCGGGGCAGGGGGTCGCGGGCCTCCTCCCGCCCCGAGCCGTGGGGCCCGGAAGTTTTTTGCCCAGGCAGCGTTTCGCCGCCTTTGTTGATTGTTTATCGCTCTGAAGGCGGCGCCGAAAATAGGTCAGAAATCACGTCCACCTCGTCCCCTCGGTGAAGTGCCGAGTACCGGCCCCGCGGAGCTGGGGTAGTCGGAGGTGTTGCTGCCTTCTCTTCCCTTCCCTTCCTGAGAAATAACCGGGGTTCTCCCCGGGTTTGAAACGGGGTTTGGGGTTTGTAATTCATTTATTTATTTATTTGTTAAATATCGGTTTTCGTGCGGCGCGGAAAGTTGCTGGCCGACCGATAGGAATCGCTCCCAGCTATTTCCTGGTGCGCGGAGGGCGGCACTGGCGGCTCCCGCCCGCCCGGCTCCGCTCGCCCGCTCCGAGCCGGCAGCAGCCCCGTTCTCCTCGGAAAGCGGGGCTGCGGGGTGTGCGGGGCTGCGGGGTGTGCGGGGCTGCGGGGTGTGCGGGGCTGCGGGGTGTGCGGGGTGTGCGGCGCGGCCGCGCAGCTACGCCGTGAGAGCTCCCAGCAGGTGCTTGCAGCTCCTCTTGCCACCCGCGGGGTATCCTTGGGGGTGAATTCACCTGAGGATGCTCACGGCAGGATTCGCGTGGTCCGTAAGGACACTTGCGGAAATAATCTTTCTGTCGTCTTTATGCAGAATTTTCAATAGAACTTTTTTAAAAAAAAACTTTATTTCGTTATTATGTGTTGCAGACGTACCGCTTTGAAGAGAAACGGCATAGCCTAATGGATTTGAAAAAATTCTAGTTGGAAAGATTTGTGGTCATACTGCTATGATAACTGAAGAGGTATTTGTGCTGAAGTATTTAAGTCCATTTTCCCTTTCTCCTGGTTGCAGTGGGTTTCTCTGATTGAAAGGTGAACAAGCTTCTGGTTTAAATCTTAGTTTTTATCAAGTAAGCAGACATGAGTGTCGATTTTGTTTTACTAGGTTTTGCTTTGTTTTCAAAGGGATTCAGTCAGCTAGCTTAAGGTTGTCTTACACGTGGGCAGAGCCTGAGCTAAAAGCCACACACACTGCTTGTTAGTTTGGTGGACCGGTAAGAAGTAGGGAATGCTCCTAGTGTGACCTTATTACTAAGGAAGGGAAGGTTTTACGTATCCATCCATAAAATATCTCTTACTTGGCACTTGGGGAAGGAAAAGCTACTTGGTCCTTGCTAAAGGATAACTGCTACAGTAAAACCTGGACTGTGTTTTCCTGGAACTTTACATCTTTTTCAGGATGAATGAATTCTGAACTTATGGCAGAGCAGATTAAATACTTTATCAAAGTTTCTATTATTCCATTCAACAGTTCTTTCCCCTTAGAACTGAAAATACTGTTTGGTAGGAAGTGAACAATGATACAGGCTCTGGCTGTATCTTTGCAAATAATTTTAAATGAGTGAAGCACAGAATTGTCATCTTGCTCTGTTTGGTAGTTGCAGTCTGAGTACCTGCATTTAGAGTATCAGAGCATGGTTATAAATCTTATCTACACTTGCCTTGGAAAACTTATTTTCCCCTGTATGTAGCATAAGTCAGTTCTTAAGCTTTCCTTCAGTAATCAATAAAATTAGCAAACATGAATTTGAGCTTGTTCTTTGGGGTAGTTTACATTTCCTTTATGTGAAATACAACCCTATAAAGCTGGTAAGAGTTGGCTGATACAATATGTGAAAGTATTAGTTTTGTTCTTAAATTAACACCTGCTTTATAAATAAAATTGGTTTGCTATCTTCACTTTAAATTATGAGTGACCTGTGTAAGGTTCAGCATGAATAGTAACCAGTAATAGTAAGCGCACACAACAACCAAAATCTGTCTTTAAAACTGTGATTTTCAAAATGTGCCTGATAACACATTTGTTGACTTGTTTTAATTCCATTACTGAAGATTTTAGTTCTGTTTTGAGTTTAGCAAAACCTCAAAAAATGGCACCTTGAATTCTGTTCAGGCACCAGAAGAAGCAAGCCCCAGTATCTCTTTGGAAACCACTGACCCTCAGTGATGACTGTGAAACTGTTATCTGACACTCTAGTTCTGTTGTTGTAACATTTCCCTTGGAAGTATCTGGGTTCCACAGCTCAAGTCTAGGACTGTATTTGCATTTTATCCCACATAGAAGAATTAGCGAATACAATTCCCAAGCAGGGAGTGATGTGAAAATCAAGATCCATTGCCCTTTCTGCTGACTTTGCTAGTCAGCTCTCCACTGTGGAAGAGTCTTCAGGTTCTGGTGGACTTGATTGTTGTGGTCTTAAGATGTTGTCAATACCCTGAGACAGGATGTTTCCAGCATTCTTATCAGGTTACATTCTGGTGTTTCAGTGTGAGCTTCTCTTTGAGGGTGCTGAGAGAGACTAGGATGGGATATGTGTGCCGGAGCAATCTGGCGGGCTGTGTAGCTGGATGGGAAGGCAAATTCTGGCAGAGGGGTGAAGCAGTTTACTGGGAGTGGCAAGGTTTTGAACTATTGCAGGTAAAGATATGGGAGTCCTGTCTGAACACTGGCTCTTGTACTGTTGTTATTTTATTTCTTTGAGGAGAACCTAGATGTCTACACCAGTCTAGAAGATGGGCACATAAATGTTAATTAATTTAATGCTGAGAGTACTTGTGCCTGTGTCTCTCATTTGACCTGGGTGCTGTCCCAAACAAACATGAAAACTAAACTGGTATCAAAGACAGGTATCAGTGTGAAAACTGCAAGAAATTGTTGTGGATTCTTCTTACTGTTGATCTTGTTTCAGTGTTTGAAGTTATTATTGATACAGACTGGTGCTTCTCACCATTGCTTGGTGAACGATTCCACTTTGTGCCTTCTGTCTTCAAACTCTTTTTCCTTTGCAGTCCCCAATCCCTACAGACTACAGGGTAGGTTTGGCAGAATATACCTTCTGGTTAACGGAGGTGGAAGAGTTGCATTTTTTTTGTGGGGGGTTCTTCCCTCCCCTTTTTCTCCATATGGAAAAATACAGACTCACTAGTGCTTTAATTATTTTCATGGCAGGATAGGCAAGTAGCATCTGTGTATTGACCAGCAGTTGATTGTGATGGATATTTGTTTTGCCAGCCTGCTGTTTTATGTCAGGCTCCTCTGAGAGGTCATTCACTCAGAAAATGTGTAGCCAAAAGAGATATAATGTGAAGGACTACAATTCAGTTCCTTTTTCAGTCAAACTATGAGCATACTGTATAGTTTATTGAATTATCAATTATTTAATCTTGCATTCAGTTTTCCATCCTCCTTGAAAAGCATGGGAAATGTGATTTTATTTTTTTATTTATTTATCTTAATTGAAAGTTGGTTTATGTAGCAACCTTCAAATGCTTGGTATGTAGGATAAAGGATTGTATATAGGAACCTTGAAGGCTTTGCATCATGCTCTTTTAAATCAGGAGCGAGAGACTGAGTTTGATTTGTTAAACCCACTCAAAAGCCCCTTTTTCATGTCCTTGAGAGCTGGCCACAGTTAAACTATATTTCTGAATAAATGCTACTTCTGTGTTTTTCTGACACAGCTAGGCAAAGCAGTAAAGTATGTCCTTACATTCTGTTGATGTTCATGCACCGTATTTTTTTGGCCTACTCTAGCACTTTACTAAGCATGTTTTGATCACGTTCATTCATGGGATAGATCTCATGAAGTATCGTATGGAAAACTTGTTACTACAGAAGTATGAATGTAGCAGGTAAATATTTCTGCATTCATTTCTAGCAGAAGCAGTTGGTATGTTGGTAATGCGGTGTTGCTGGTATTTGTAGACGTCTGTCATACAAATTGTCTTCCTCAAAGAACAATACATGGAACACTCGTGGTAACAAGAGTATACAACAAAGAGTATACAATTTAAAAAGTCTGAACAAGAGGAAGTTTGCCATAGTTTAGGGTCAAAGAGAAGTCGGGTGAGCAAATTGTGTTTACTTCAAGCAGGAAATCAGTGACAGTACTATTCTTGGAAAGAACAGGCAGAGAACTTACAAGCAAAACAAGTTGAAAATGCTAGAGCAGATTGAAATTATATCAGTTATATTTTCATTAGATGGTTTAAGTGCTATCTGGAGTGGATTTTTTTTACAGGTTTTAGATTTGGAAATATTTTCAGAGCTAAGAATCTTTAATTATTTATTTATATATAATATATATATTTATATTTTGCAAGCAATTTTATTAAAAGTCCCCCTTAGCAGTATTTCTTACTAAAAATAAGTTTAAAATTGCCTCATTTCTGAATTGCATGGCTTGTATCAGGAAAATTAAACCCAAACTTTTTACTGCTTTAAATTTTCAAGTAAAATGTTACAAATTTCCTGCCTCTAACACTATATAGTTACATATATATATGCATATATATGTATGTATGTAATTTGCTGAATCTCTTATAAAATAAATCACAAACCTGTGCACACCACACCCCCAAATTCTTAGAATTAAGAGTAAAAAAATATGCAGCATTCATCAGTTGTGCAGGAAGCCTTACATTTTACTTCTGACATTTTGAAATAATAAACTGGCTGTTTTTTCAGATCTAGCTCTGTTTGCTGGAATCACAACCTTGTTCACATGTTGTAACCTCATGGATCTATCACTGTTACTCATCATGATATACATCATTCATTCCCTGTTCTATACAAGATGTCAGGCTAGATAAACTTGCCACACTTTCTAGCTGTAAAATAAACTGGAATATCTTGGTGCTTTAGAATATTTTCTGAAGTTAATAATTAAGTTTTCTCTTCAAATTTTGGTATCACAATTGCTTGCAGTGTTTGTTTTATCTTATTTCTGTTTAAACTTACGAGATAAATGTTATAGTATTTCCTCTTCTGCAGGTTTAAGAATAATTATTCAGAGAAACTCCTTTTTTAAGGCTATCAGTTCAGTTGTCAATTGATGATTTTCTACATAATGATTGTATGTTTCCCTGTAAAAAAAATACAGCCAGTTAGTGTTGTTAATGCTGCTGTCTTTTTAGTAGAAGAGTTGTTTGCATATCTAGTACTTCTAAACTACAGTATATATTGCTTGCATGCCTATTTATGTTGCCCATCTAGCTTTCGATAGATAGATAGATAGATAGATAGATAGATAGATAGATAGATAGATAGATAGATAAAGATTTCCAGTAATTTTCTGGGAAAACTTTGAGATTATACCAGCTATCAGATAATTCTGGGGGCTATGGTTTCATGGACATCTGAACTTAAACCCCTCACCTCAGTGAAATATTTCAGATCAAAATGTGCCAAATCAATGAGGCATAGATAGTAAAAAACATACATTTTACTACTTTACATGTAAAACAGCGTGGAGGGAAAAACCTTATAATGATTGAGGTCAACACTAGACCTAAACGTGGAAGTCGGAAGTTAGATCTCCAAGTTTGTGGTCATTCTGTCAGGCTGGACTTCTTTTTCTAATGAAAGCCCTTGCAGATGGGGCAGAAGCTCCAAGCCTTCGGGTTTTACCTGCTGGTAATTTCACTTTGCATATTCTTAAGTTATGGCCTTTTCTGTGGAAGGTACATTGTATGGCTCTGATATTAATTTGGATGTCTGCTAATGCTACAAACGTTTGTTCTGAATTTGGCTTACCGACTAGAAGATCTAACAGATGTAAATGTGCCTTTTGACTCATGAAAGGTGTAAAAGCTGACAGAGTTTAGATGGAAAGATGAACTTTCATGGCTAGTCAGTATGTTCAGCTGTTGATTTTGTCCTTCTCAGATAGGGCAGGAGGGAGCAAGGTCATGTTTGCAAACAAACCAGCTATGCTACCAACAGGTTAAGGAAGGAAAGCTCCTGATGACTTGGTTACTGGTTGTTGGGCCTTTCTCCCCTCGATGTGTTACATTGTATTTAATGGGTTATTTTGGTTGTTCTAGTTGTAGCAAATTTGAAAGCAGCATGTAAGATATTTGAAGATTACAAAACACTAGTACAAGATCTTCTGACTAAATATGACAAGTAAATTGTAGGAGAAAATGAGTGAAGAAAAACTGTTCCATATAAAACATTGTCTAACATTGTTTAAATATAATTGATAACACTTTAAGCTGATTCAGAAATCAGTTTATTGCTTTGTTTTGATGTAACCCTTCAGGTCTGCCTGTGGAAGCTACCAAAGGTGATCATTAGACTTGTTTTATTTTGAATGTGTTGTTTTGGAAAGGGAGCTGTGCCATTTTACGTTGGTGTCAGATTTTTTAGCAGCTTCTCACGCATTGGCGTTGTTCTGTCAGTTAAATGCCACATGGGGGGGGGAGGCAAGAGGGGCATAAAGCCTTCAAGCTGCAAAATAAACAAAAGCAAAGATTGAATTGGATAAGGCTGCTATATTTGTCTCTTCAGTAGGGACTTTAAAGTAACTTATTTTGGCACTATAGTGAGGGGGGAAGCAATACTGGTACATAGAGGGTTGCAGCCTGTGGAGCTTGGGGGGGCAGGCTGTGGTGACCAGGGTGGCCTTGTCTCTCTCTTCCTCTGTGACAGGGAGTGGAAGAGCCCTTCTGCAGCAGAAATTGTACCTGTTCCTGACACCAGATCTGTTAGTGAACAGTGTGTTTCTGGGCCTGTTGGGACAAAGCTGCTGGAAGCTGCTTAGCTTTCCAGCCCCCCATGCCTCCTTCGGGAAAGGAATATCCCTGTTCTAGGATGCCAGGGAGAGTTCCCAGATGAGCAGTTGCCTCTGTGGGGAGCTAGGCAGGGGAGAGGTTGGGCTGGGCTGGCCCTGGGGCTGTGTCCTTTCCTGGAGGGGAGTGGGCAAAAGCATACTATCTCCTTCTTCTTTCAGCTTTTGAAGTGACTATAAGGTAGGAATGGCAGGTATTTTACCTCAGGAATGGCTGTGGGAAGGGGCAGTTGCTCTTTCCCTGCCTCTTAAACCTTGTTGCTTTGCTGTGCCGAGGCTGTGGCTTAAGGAGATGGGTGAGCTGGAGGGACAACTAGCCAGAGGAACATAAGAGTTGTGCGGCTGCTCACCTTCCCTTCCCCATCGCTGTGATGGCACTGCTATTTGTGGAGCTGTGCTTTGAAACAGGATAAGGAAGTGATCTGATCAAGCCCTGCAAAAATAGATTATTCTAAAATGGCAACTAATTCATTTTAAAATGCTGTCCCACGAGCACTGTGTTGGCAGTGTTGCGGGGGTGATGTACTGGTGCTGTGAAGATGGGAATGAACACCTGGGGCAGAAACTTCTGAAGCTGATGCTGGTGTGGAAGACTGTGTAGTTTTATGGGCAAACGTGGCTTAAATTCTTGCCATGCCCTTGCTCTCTTCAGTGTTAGGTGTTAATACTGGCCTACTCTTCCAGATGTATCAGTGCAGCTGTTTGTGGAGCTGTGCTGTATTTAAATAAGTGAAATGTTCTGGTTTAAATAGAAAGGAAAAAAGCTTACAAAGTAACCTCCAAGCTACCTGTAAAGGTTTGGTTTTGGTGATGGTAGGTTTTTCGCCTCCCACAGCTGCCAGTACAATTGCAGAGATGGCTGTTTGTGGGGTGAGTGGAAGCAAGTCTCCAAGGGTAGCAGAGGGAAATACTTTAAAGATTTTGCTGCTGATAATATATAGTGTGCTGTTTGCTCATGGTGCTTGCTGACATCCTTTCTTTCTATAGCATATATGCTGAGCTCTGCTCAATTTGTTCAAGCTGCCATCACAGTTGTCCATCACGGCAAATCAGTGTCTTCTTTTCTTGACACTTTTCTTCAGAAACTTCTTTTTCTCAGCATTTGTTGATCAGAAAGCACACACAGTACTGTTTTTAGTCCCTTTTCTTAAGCAGATAAAGGAAATCAGGTAGTGATTTAATTTTATTTTGGGGTTGGTTTTTTGTGTTTGGGGGATTTGGGGTTTTGGTGTTTTTGTGGTTTTTTGTTTGTTATGGTTGATTTTTTTTGCTGCTATTAACTGGTAGGTCTGATTTGCTGTAGGTTTTCATGGTAGAAAAGGATAGAGTATTAAAATGTGGTGCTTGGCAGTAGCCAAGTAAACTTACAAGGTTAGATATGTTTCAACTTGGTGCTCTTAGATTTAAAAGCAAGTGGTAAAGAAGCTGCTGGAGGTGCCATGTGAGGTTGCAGAGAAAAGTGTGGCTCTTCCTCACCTGGACAGTATGAAGATAAACAATGAGAGCTTAAAGTCTTACACAAGACTGACTTGTAGGTGTTTGTTTGCTACAATATGTTTTTGAAAAGCTTCAATGTACATTCTGAAGTACTTTGCCAAGGCCACGTTAGGCCATTGGTTGCAATGGCAGTCTGCTTAATTGTCCGTCAACCTTACACTTCTATCATACAACCATAACTGAATTGCTTTGTACTTTGTACCAGAATAATATAGATTTGACTGCAAAATCAGTGCATGTTTTGTGTGACCTGAGAGTTGCAGGGAGGGTGTCAGAAGACCTATGGTCAGAAAAAGCCGAACAAAATAAGAATCTATGACATTTCTGTGGTGGGTCTTGAATAAAAGCAGTAGACAGAAATTATGAGAAGATGAAAACAATGGTTTATATTTTCAGAGCTTTTAGATTAGTAGTTTTTTTGCAAATCAAAGAATCAAACTTTTAACCTAAATTAATGTGCTATAAGGGTTATCTTGATTTGTTTTGTTAAAATGGTAGGAAACTGGTAGCCAAACCACGAGGGAAAAAAAGTGAAATCAAGCATTATGTTTTTAAAGATTTATAACTGTAAAGCCAGCCTCAAATCAGCTCACTTGATATTAGGCTATTAACATTTAAAAATATATTTGATACTGTACTCCCATACGTTTCTAAAATAATATTTTGGAAGTACCTAAAATAACAATTCTGTGTAAAATTCCTAGTGCAGTCACTGTTTTCCCATGTTGGCCCATCCAGCCTATCACCATAGATTATATTAGCATAGGAACTACCAAGGAAATGGTTTTGTGACCATTGATCCTGGATCAGATTTACTTTCAGATCATCTCCTAATGTGACTTGGATCAGGCAGGCAAACTATCACATTTCTTAAGTTAACAAGAATACACTATATATCATTTGCGCCTCCTTAGTGTCTACTGTGGGAGGAAAGACTAACTATTTGACATGAAGTCTTGCAAAACAAAAGCAGCATGTCAAATCTAAACTCTATGTACTGTCTTGTCAAACCATGACCTCAGAGCAGATACTGGAAGAGTAACTCAACTCTGTAAATTGTGCTGTTTTATTTGCAGAGGACAATACGGAATTATTACCTATTTAAAATAATTTACTCAGAGTATACAGATAGATTTATTTTTCATTTCTCTTGAAATAAAAGCTTTTTTTACAGTAAATTTGCTTGTGGTGGTAGAGGAGTTGCAACAACTTTTTTGGTCATTATTCTAATTCATAAAGTATGGCAGAGTAATGACATCAACAGTTATTGCAGACATTGTAATGCCAGAATCATCCATCCTTGTGAGAATTATTTTTCATTTAATGGCATTGCTTGTGACATGGAATTAAGAGATACCACTTTCTTCCTTTGTGTAAGTAGGAAAATGAACTATTTTTTAAGTACACTAAAATAAACCCTTAATATTTGATGAAGAGCCTGCTCAGTTGGGGAGAATCACATTATTATAGTAAGCTTCCCTCTCCTGCTTTAATTCATTCTTACCTAGTGCATCCTTCATGTATTCTTGACATTACGAGGTGAATGTATTAAGCTGTGAAGTTTGTTCTCTAAGTCAAAATACTACAGCTTGCAGTTTGCTTTTAGTTTTATATGTTTTTTATGTAAAGTTCCAGAAGACTTATAATTAAATATTTTAGAGTAAGCACTTAATTTTTCTTTTTCCTTGGTATTGCTCTTCTGAAAAGATAGATTGATTGCATTAATTAGAATTTACAAGAATATAAGTAGTTAATTGATTTACAAATGTATTTATAGATATATTATTTCTGCTTTAGTTAGAGATATTTATTTTTCTCATGATTGTTAAGATAGCTTGATGTTTAATGGCCAGCTTAACTGCTGATTTACAGTGTCCACTCTTCTGGGTTCTTAGCAGGAGACTGTAGAAGTACTTGCTTAGTTTTTCGCACTCAGCCAGTACATGAAATCAAAGAGGGACAAAAGGCCGGCTTAATGTGGTAGCACATATCCTGAACTGCTACTGCTTTTCATCAAAATGCTGAATTTTGCTGGTTCATTTGTGCCAGTTATTTCATACCCTTTTAATAATAACTTTTAAAATGTGGCATATCTTTTTAGGGGAGGTCTTTGTAAAAGGCAAATAAAACATTTGGTTTAGTTCGCTCATGTTCTGTTTCCTCTTTCTTTGCAAATTACTGTTGAAACTGTTGATTAATTTAGCCTAATGTGGAAGAGGAGAAGGGATCTTAGAGATGATGTACTGTTTTGTTTAGTGTAAATTGGTAGCTGAAGAGAGAAGACACTGAAGTTAGTGCTCTTACTGGGAGGAAAAATAAAGATGTTTGCTAGCATGGGGTCTGTTTTGCAGCTGCTGGCCAGTTGCTGTGGATATACAGCTTCATCCTGCATATGGGATATGCAATCTTTTACCTAGTCAAGGGGCCATAAAAGGTAAGTGATTATTGTTTTGGAGGGAGAAGGACATATCATTAGGAATGCAAGTTTTAAACTGTGCTGCTCACAGAACTTCTAACATTAAACTTTTTAATGAGGAAACAGAACTAATGTGTCATTAGACAAAGATCAAATGCTGGGATGGACAGGAATGAGCCTGAAAAATATTCAAGATGAATTATTGTATCACATATATGATCTATTAATAGAAAGAAGAAAAGAAATAAATGCAACATATTAATGACTTCCATGCTCAGTGGGAGTAATCAAGTTGACAGCTCAAAGTAGTGAGTATTTTGTTTTTATCAGTATGCTGCATGAAAGACCAGATATTGGTACTAAATTTAAAGCAAAAAAGTACAAAAATTTGAATGTTAATATTTTATTAAACTGGTTGTTTATCTAGCCCATTAAAATGTCATAGATAGCTTTGTTGGAAATGGTGAATCAGACCTTGTAATGGCTGTTGGGGAAGTAATACAGGCTTAAAGAGCCAGACAAGGAGAGAAGTGTAATAGTTGGGTTTTGCCCCGGGCCCACAAAATTCAATCATTATTTAACTATATTTAAGTAATTGTCATTATTTACATTTATGTAATTATTTATAACTGTGAAGCTTTAAAAAGAATGTAATTAATAAATCCTCATGTAAAGCGGTCTGTTCTGTTGCCGTTTTCTGAGTTGTGGTCGTGTTGCCTTTCCAAAATTGGGATAATGAATTGATTAAGATATCCTAGATATCTCCACTTAAGGATTTTTTTTTTCTTGTTTTACAACATGATTATTATGCAATCCAAAAGTCAATTAGCATTTGTTTTCTACCCCCTCACCTTATTAATTACTGAGAGCCAGAGTTTATTGGTACTGCTGGGAAACTCTAGTCTTCAACCAGAACACTGTGATACTGGGTGGTGCACTGCTGTGAAAGTATTTCAAAGGAGAACAAGAAGGTTATGTTTGATGCAGTAGTCCAGGCTTTCACTGCAGGAGATGCAGAGAGAGAGGTGATATGATCAAAATAACAAGCTGGTTCTTTACAGTACCATGCTGAACTAATACATGCAATGAATTATGCTTTTTCAGCCTCATAGTAATTAAAACAAAATATGATATTGATTTGGATGGGTTTTGGCTGTATGGATAGGTCAGACGTATTTCTAATCACATGCATTAAAAAGATGGCAGGTTTTGTGCATAGTCTTGCCAAAGTCTGTGAGAACTCAGAGAAATCGAAATTAAAAGTAATGTCTAGATTTACAGTCAGGTTGTGCTATTGTGCAAGCTCAGAAAGTAGGTGTTTGGAATAGCTGTGCAGGTCAGGTCAAGAACTCTCTTTTCACTGCATTGAGTTTCAGCTGAAGGCTGTGTCCAAGAAACAGCTAAAATTGGAACTGAAGACAGTTCTCAGGTGGGGTACAAACCTGTGAGTCATCAGCACAGAGACAGATAGATGGTGGCTGAATTTGTGTTGGCAGGTGCTGGATCTCTGAGCATAAAGGAGAATGGAAGGGGGAAAGGTTAGGGATGGAGATGTACAAACAACAACTACAGCAACTTAGAAGAATAGGATTACCTGAAGGCTGTTAAATTAGCAGCTGGAAGAAAATGGGGAAAACAGCATCTTGTTTTATTTTCGTTTGTAGGATTCTAAGGCTAGAACAATTTTGGCTATTCAGGATTTTGTGTGTTTTTTCTCCCATTTCAAAAGCTTAGTCCTTTGTAAAAAAGAACTAGTATAGCACCAGATGTATTGTTAAACAAACTGAACAAATGTCAGTGCCATTTTGATGCGGCATTGTGGTATCAGGATTTTACAGGAACTTTATTGGTAATTTGTGGTATCAAAGATGTAATATCACATATGACATGCACAAGTGATTTATAATTTTAAAAATTACAAATAATGTATTTTTTTTATGCTCCACTTTCTCTGTTTTCTTCCCTCTGAAGCTAAGGAAAAACTAGTTTAGTTTCACAATTTGCCTGCACGAGCTGTGATAGGTTTTGTGTTTGTATGTTGCTTAAATATATGTATAGAAAGGACACAGGGTTCCTTTGAGAAGGGATAACTAAGCCTTCTCTTCTCTGTGTCTGAAGGTAATCAAATAAAACAGAGACTTTGCTTTTTTTTAGGGTTATTTTTTTAAATGTCCTAGTTGTTTAGGAATACAGGGAAGATTGACTGATTCTTAACAAACAGTTTTAAGAATATTAGGGGGCATTGATCTACCTGTAATTTTTGCTGTAAGAAATGGTTCTTGGTCTTTGGGTTCTCCCCCTTGTCCCCTGAATTTGTCTCCTGAGGAGAAGGGACTGCAAGGAGAATTCCTTCTGACCTGTTCTTGTAAGTTGTCTCCTCTCTGGTAGCTCTGTAGGACTGTGTGGGGACATGAGCTGTATTTGATGACTCAGGCCAGAAATCCTCCTACCTCCTCATTGCTACATTGCTGCTGGTGAGCTGAGAGTCTCTGGAGATTGAGGCGGGGGGTTGTGGTGTGGCTGGGCACATGCTGGATTTTGAGATTTGGATTTTGGAATTACTTGGTGAAGACAAAGGATAGTTTGGCTGAACATAGCAATGTCAGCTTTGGCAGAGCATGGGCTTCACAGGAAGTTTTATTTTCTCACTTTATTTTGGAAAAATAGGTGTCAGATTGCTACACTAGCAGAAAGCTGAAAGCTGCATTGCGGAAACTGAGGGCAGATTGGAGAATGCTGGTAGACAGTACAAGTGTGATTGTTGGAGAGGACATGATAGGGGCTGTTGTTAGGATGCAGGAGAAGAGAATAAACATAAGTACTGAAAAGTTATAGAGATACTGCTCTTAGTAAAACCATTTTTTGTTTGTTTGTTTTTTAGTTCAAGCAGTATGTTTTTGACAGCAATAGTGAAGAACTTGAAGACTGGTTACTTAACGTACTAAAATGGAGTATTTACCAGTGGAGGTAAGATATTCTTTGAATGTACAACAGTTTTGTTTCTTTGTAGTGTCTTGCAGTTCCCAATACAAGTAGCTAGATTAATGGTGCTGTTACACAAGCATTTATCTGAGAACAAATCTGGTTTAGGGGATTTCTGTACACCTCCATCTGTCTTTTCATTGCACTCGCAGAGGCTCTGATGCAGCTGCTGCAAAGTACCACTAAAATGATCAATTTAGAAAAAAGCAGAATCAAGAAACATTTTTTCCCTCTGATGGTCTTTTAAAATCTGATATCCTGTAATCCATTTTGTATTGTGGCCTCCGAAAAGATTGCTTTGAATAACTAACAAAGTGGTGAGCTAGTCTGGGGTATGAGGTTTTCCAACCTAAGAAATTTAATAAAGCCGCAGAGGTGTGAAGGAAAGTAAAGTTCTGGGCCTCAGTTTAGGATCAAGAAGCTTTATCTGACATTTTAAGAATTAATGTTCTGTCTCAGTGCTTAAATATTTTTGAAGATTGAAATGTTGCTTTGATTGCAAGTGCTAAGTAACTTCCAAAGTTACTAAATCCTTTGTTTGTTCTAACCATGTGTATTAGGGTATTCTTCTCATCTATGATCAGATCTTCTGATACGTGTTTATACACTGTATTAACCTTTGTTGCTGATGTACAGAGAGTTCCTACTGAAAGATTCTTCTGCTCCTTACAGGCAGACAGAACAAACATGCCATTCAATAGCACAGTTTCTGAATGCTAATTATATGCTTTAAAATAAAACACAAAACTCATTAAGTATTAAAATGAGTTGTTTACATTTAATATTATTGAGTTTAGTCAGTAAGTTTAGCTATAAATTTGAATGTAATCTTTACAAATAGATGCTTCTATGTGAGTTTAACTTTTTTTGTTGTGATTAGTGTACAAAAGTTCAAGACATTGTCATTGTCCATCTTTGAATTTCTCCTTTAAAAATTTTAATCACTACTTAACACTTTCTATTACATAGTTCAAATAACACTTTTCCTTTGTAATGGGATGGAATACTGACCAAAAAATAGTGATTTGTTTTTGTCAGCCCAGAGCAGTGAAAGCTTCCCTTCACTCAGGTTAAGGTGTTGTTGGAACAAGCTGATGCCTGGCAAAGAAAAAGCCAAAGGTCGGCTGGTAGACTGCAGTCCCGGGTACCTGTGGTGACATGCGATGTTGCTTTCTGGATGCACTGTTTTGTGAAGTGTGACTCAGTATTTCTTGCTGGACCCTGTGTTTGGTCTGCAGGGGTTAGGCAGTTTTTAGTGGGCTGGCTGCAGATGCTAAGTCAGTTTGACAGAGGAGGCAGGGAGTGGCCTCAGCTAGAGCCATGTTAGACAATAGAAATACCACAAGTTCACTGGACAGTCCTTTGGCAGCAGTGCAATACGTGGCTCTCGGAGCATTTTTTGTTGAATTTACTCATTTATAATTTAGACATTCAAACTTGTCTAATTGGCCTAGTTCTGGATTGTTCTGAGTTTCCCTGCTGGGGACTTGAGAGATCCTGAAGCATTTGGGAGTGACTGCTTGGCCCAGCAACTCCTTCAGGAGCAGTTTTCCCTTCTCTTAGTGGAGGCAAACTGTTCAGGGACATAGGCAGTGCCAATCATTGTGCTGGGTAGTCAGAGACATATGGTGTCTTCCTCCCTTGAAAACGTAGTTTCATCAAAATGCAAGCTGCATGAGTGTACCCCATGGCATCCTTCATGTGTTCTTTTGCTTTTTCTTGAGTGTTTTAAAGTGGTCTCCTTTCTAAGCCATTGGACAGTTTCAGATGATTCTGTGATCTCTGCTCAGTGGCAGATCAGGTTGCATCTGCAGAAGATTCACTTGGATTGTGGTAGGTGGTGCATATGTGGCGTATGGTAATCCCAGAAAATTAGAGTGCAGATCTTGTTTCTAGTTGTAAAGACCACTGAGGGTATCCTTACATAATCCTATAGACGTAGGAGTGGAAGAGGGAATTGTTGCAAAGCCCTGTCGGTTATTGATGCTGCATACTGTAGCAAAACTTGTGTCATCATTCAATTAATCTGTTGAAGTCAGTTGATTGAAATTGGAGCAAAAGGAGGATTTTTAGACAAACTGGCTTAATTACATCATCTAGATGCTGTAGTTTTGATCTTGTGGCAAAGGCCCTTTGTCTGAGTTATTCATATTGTTGTAACTCAGCTTCAGAAGCAAAATTCCTCTTTCTGTGTCCTGTTACTTCAGTAACATGCTGTTTCTGTGTTTTTGTAAAGTGCATGTGGAGTCCTTGCATTGGCTGTTAAACCAAGGTCAGAGTTAAGTTCTTGTTTATAGTTAAAGATCTAGACCTGTGCTGTAGTGCTTGAAGCCTTCCAGCTCCTCTAGGGTGAGTACAGAAAGGTAAATCTTATCTTGAGTCATATGCCAAGATAATTTAGTTGATAGGCTAAAGGTAACCCCTAAAGGTAACCCCTAAAGGTAACTTTGCTTTCAGGCGACTGGTACCTGTGTGGAAACAACTCTTTTTTTGCCAGCTACTCTGTTTCAGTCTCAGTAACACTGTGTGCTGCTTCGCAGACACCCAAGTGCATGTTCAAAATTTTAGAAAAAAAAAACAACCCCATAATCCATTCAGTCTTCAGCTGGACTAGCTTTTTTATATTTACTGATTCTGCATTAGACCCAGAAGATGGACTGATGAGCATAAAGGACAGTGTTTTAGGTTTTTTGGTTTGTTTATTCCTCAAACCGGACAGCACTTGGAGGAACTGGGAAGTGTTGAAGACAAGTGTTTGCAGAAAATGTAACCTATTTTATTAATCCAGTTGATACTGTTGAAGGAAAAGCAGCAGAACTCAATAAAAGTCTGTAAGATTTTAGTTTAAATATCAGCAGGCAGGTGTAAATTAGCAGGAAGGTGCCAGTCTGTGGCTGCAGAGAAGACAGCGAGAATTAACACTTCACTTCTAAGAAAGATTGACTAAAAATGCGTATGTTGCCCTCCTTAACTCCTGTCTTCTGTCTAGAATCTCTCCATCTATAGCCCTACATGGCCTGATCAACCACTTTCTCTGCACTACTTGGTCACACTATAATTCAACTGTCCCTGTCCTTATGTCAGAGTTGGGGCACTGCTGCCTGTATGCACGGTCATTCTGCTGCAGCAAGGACTGGAAGCAAACCATGCTCTCTTTCTCCTAGTTGGCAGTATTTTTCCCCCCTCTTCAGCCACGTACCAGAGCAGAGCTGCAGTATGTAGTTATCAGTAAGTGCCAGGATTGTATTATGCTGATGGTGTGTTGTGATACTTCTCTGATAACAGTTGATTCCTTCATGGCAGAGACAGAAGTTATTGTGGGCAGGATTTGGTACATCCTATATTCTTGTTTACCTCAGGGCATGTGTATTTAAGGAAGCTGTGCAAAATGGTGTATAGCATTGTCCTTTTTAAGGACCAGATAGGTGTTGTCTCCAGCTTGTGTTCTAAAAAGTGTTTTCTGTTTGTTTTCAGTAACTAAGGTGCTGACAGATTTTGACTTCTTCATCCTCTTAAACATGAGTGAAGTTCAGGCTATGGTAGAATTCTCCGTGGAGCTCCACAAATTCTTCAATGTGGATTTGTTTCAAAGAGGGTAGGTAGTGCGTTCTTTTAAACTTTACTGTGGTGCATGACTGCTGTTGAAAAGACCTTAATCTTGGTATTGTCATATAGCATTGCTTCATATATTGATTTTTTGAAAAAAATTATTCCTTATTGGAAAGGCATATACTTTCTAGGAATTAAAATTAAATCCTCATATAATTGGGCTGAAAAACTTAAGTTGTAATAAAAATATTTTTTGTCTAATCGGAGAAGAGGGGTGCTCTGTAGATTTGGAGGGTAGATTATATTCTTATCCAGGCTGTAACTCTTTCGTATCTTAATTTCTGTAATCCCCTTTGTTTGAAATACGTGTTTCTCTTCAATCTTTTAAAAATGTTGCTGCCTCAATTAATTTATTAATTTATCAGTTTGGCAGTGGAGAACTTCACCAGCTTCTCTCTTCACACTGGGCTGTGCTTCCAGAGTTACAACAGACTCCATACTTCTGCATTAGACTCTCTTGCCTTCTCTTATTCCACCTGGTCTTTCTAGAAGACTTTTTCACATTCCTTTAATTTGATAATACCTGATTGTCCCTAGATTACTTTCTAAGGTCCTCCTTTCCCATGGCTATGTAGGAAATAATACTTTGTATCTTATTTTCAAGTTATTAATGACTATTGGTCGTCTAGCATTGTGGTATGCTGCCTTTCTCTCACTCTGACAGACTATGGTAAAAAACATATCAGTGCTGTAGCTACTATATTTGTTTTAGATAAATCTGGTTAAGCCTTTGTTAGTGTTTGCAGAGAGGAAACAATATATATCAGTGTTGATTTATAATAGCTCCTTTTTCCAAAACAGTGTTGAATGATTTCCCATAGAAAAATTTTGGTAATAAGAAAATATATTAATGCTTTTAATCTTGTCATAATTCAAGGCAGGTGGAGGTGAGTATTGTTTTTGGTAGGGTTGGATTTGTTTGTTTTTTGTTTTTGACAGGGTGAGTTGATGAAGGTGAAGTAATAGGAAAATTTCATTGCTTTGGGATGCATGTCGTTCCTCCACCTTATATTAACCCTCTGAGGTGGATATTTTGGGGAGGAGTGATAAAAAAAAAAAAGGTAGGATTGGGAAATAGCTCAGGAGAAAGAGGCTTAAAATACTGTTATAAAACGTATCTTGACTGGTTACCCTGTATCTTTGCTATGTCCCTGTTACTTTTTATCAATATTTTATTAAAGCTAGCTTTTCTCTAAATTTGATCTGAAGCTGGTACTGACAGAAATTATTACCCATTATGCCTGCTACTATTTGCAGTCAAAGTATATGCAGCAAACTGTCTATGTCCCCTTTTTAGTGAAAATTGTAATCTCTCTCTTCACTGGAAGAGGAGGATTAAGGAAGGCTTAAGAGGTCTAGGAGAACACTGAGAATATTCTAATTACTTCAGCAAAAAAGCACAGTCTGTTGAACTGTGACCTTTTTTAATCTCTGAAATTGTTGGGGAAGGAGAGGGTGGAATATGTCAGCCTGAAGAGAAGGAAGTCTTTTGGTTGTCTTAACCTTACAATTAGAACGATTCCTCAGGAAGGTATTTGAGAAGCAAAGCACAGCAATATAGTTACCAGTGCTCTACTTGGCATGTTTCTTTTTAGCTTGATCTTTAAAAAACAGTAAATTCACAGGGCAAGTTCAGAGGGGTGGAATGCTGACATAAGAAGAAAAGGGACACAGGTACATACTACCTCTCTGGTTTCAAGCTGGACCTTTAACTCTGGGATGTTCCCTTTAAACACATTGTTGGGAAGGAGAGGGAGCTTCTAGAATAATTCTGAAGACTGAGTAATATGACTCTTGGAATAATTTATTTAAATTTTGGTAAGTTCTAGTCTTTTTCTAGAGAGCTATCTTTGTATTTATTTGAGAATGGATGTAACATTTACATTGCCAGAGCAGCTTTTGGATGGTGGATTGAATCAGCAGAAAAGGAAATATTTCGTTTTGTTTTTAGCCTCTTTATTTTTGAGCTACCACTGTATTTAGCATGATAGCTCTCACCAGAAGTCAAATACAGAGTTGATTGTATTCTGGGTTTGTTTGGGTTTGTGTGCATTCAAGCCTACGCAGTTTAGCATGCCTGTTTCAGGGTGTTAGAAGCATAATGACCTTCTGAACTGTGCAAAATAAAATGTCAGCTATTGCAACTAATCACATCAAGCTGATTAAGTTCCTTCTTAAAACTTAGTGGATTTTTATCCAAACTACTTGGCTGGAGAGTGAGTCCAGATTCTCACTCTCTTGATTATTAGAGATGTCATAATTTCCAGCCTTAATGTCAAATACTTTACTGAAATCAAGATAAACCACATCTGCTGCACTTTCATCATCTATCCACCTAGTTACATCCTCATAGACGGCTGTCAGGTTGGTCAATTTTCTTTATTTTTAGGTAACTTACTATTCAAAGCAGAGGAGAAATACACAGAGCAGGCATTTCATTCTAATACATGACATGTCTGTATGTCTGACTCCCTGCTTCTCACCTAGTTCAAGAAAGGTTGTTCCTGTGTCTGTGGTGAGTCTGGTGGTTAGCTTCTTCTGAAAATTGCACTGTAGCTGTAAGTCACCGAGGTGTGCAGTGTAATTACAGTTAACCAGTGTTCTTATCTGGTACAATTTTTTCATTATACTTCCTTGTAACTCTGTGCCACTTGTTTGAAACTCAACTTGCTGCAGGTAGCATAATTTTCCTTTTTGTACTAGTGGGATGTGATGATGGAAACTTTTGCCCGAACAGTGATTGATATGGGTATTATGTGACAAAGTTAATAAAAGAAATGTAATTGTTTGTGACCTGTGAGACTAATGATCTGAGATAGTGAGGCTTCAGTCTATTTTGTCATCTTAGCTTATAAAAGCTCCAGTTAGATTTGGGCTCTGTAGTCCTGAAGTTAAAAAACAAAGGGAAACATAACTTAGCTTAAGTGAGATCTGGAATGCAGAAGTTGAGAATGAGTTGAGTGGAAAACTGGTTGGATGATTTGGCTCAAAGAGTTGTTGTCCGTGTTGCAAAGTCCAGCTTGCAGCTGATAGCTAATGGTATCCCTCATGGATTAATTCTGGGTTAGTATAGTGCCTTCTCAGCAAGTTTTTGAATGATAACAGATTGCAGGGAATGGTTAGATCCCCTGGAAAACAGAGCTGCTCTTTGGAGGGAACTAGCCAAGCTGAAGAAATGGGCTGCTGGAATCTCATCAAGTTAAAGGCAAATGCAAAGTCTTCCAGATGGGGTTGAATAACCCCATGTGTCTGTGCAGGCTGAGGGCTGGCTGGCTAGAAAACCATCTGGGGGTTCTGGTGCACAGTGGGTTAAACGTGAGCCAGCAGGATGTTAGAAGGCAGCCAAATGTATATGAAGCTGTAATAGCCAGTGTAGCAGCAGGCATCGTTATGGAAAGCAAGGTCTCCATCCTTCTTCTGTTATGCTTCCTGTCTTCAACCAGTAGTTCAGCACTGCTGTCAGGCTGTATTTCCCACTTACTCAGTTTCCAAAGCAGGACACTTGTCTTTCCATTATGATTTTTCTCATTGAAAAATCCAGGAATAGATGCTTAATACATTTCTATTTCTTGGAAAAAAAAAAAAAAAAAGTCTCATACACTTGAGAGCTATTAATATATGGGGTTTCTCTTTGATGAGAGTTACTGACCAGCATTTGGGATTTCTGGACATATATGATCAGTTTAATATTACTTTCTCTACTGGAAATGGGGAAAAGTGGTTGGGTTGTTTTTTTTTTTTCCTGTTTGGCTAATCGCCATTTCCTGAAATGATTTTTTGCCACACAGATAAATACTTTCTCTGTGTCACTGTGCTTCCCTATTTATATTTCCATTCACATGTTGTCTCTTATTTCTACAAGTCCTTTAGCATAAGTACTCCTCTGCCCAACAGATAGCTGCTTAATTTATTAGGTTTATTACTGAAAGGCTGATTCTGCCTAATTAAAATAAATATTGATAAGAATAACCTTTTAATACTTTGTAAACAAGCTTGTTCCAGGTAGCTGAAATGAAGATCAGTTTTGGACATAGAACAGATTACGATGTCCTCTTGAAACATTTTCATATTAGAGCATCACATTCTTGTTTTTCTTAATGCTGAAGTCATCAGGTCTAGATGGATAGTTAGAATGTATGATGTCCTCATAATGTGATTTTTGACTTATGTTTTCCCAGTGTTTAAAAGTTGGCATAGGTAAGAGGACATCAGTGACAATCTTAGCACATTTCTGTTTGTAACAGAAAGTTGGGATGTTTACTTTTAACAGTTTCTTCTCTATCTCCTGCCATTACCTCCTGATGATTATGAGTGTGATTTACAATGCTGCTTTTCAAAGACTTTGTTATTCTAAGAGCAAGTTGTCTCTTGCTCAGTTTTTTTCCTGTGGACTGTGGATGCTTACCCTTCATATTTACATATGTGTTTTGTATGTGTTTGCATTTTGAGCTCAGATATAAACATATTGAGCATTTCTGAATTCACACAACTGGTTATTGATAGTGCCACAGTACTTGGTAGTGCTCAGTATAAGTTAAAGTGTTCTGCCACTAGATGATAAATCTTGATGTCTAACTTCCAGTAGTTATGTCCTTCTTGTGGGTAGTGAGAGCAAGTTTCCTGATAATCCTCAACTGTGAGAAGTTTCTCTGGAGCTGTGTATTGCTATTTCACCTGTGAATTGCGAATATAATAAATTGCAGAAACCTAGTCCAATGGTTTCTAGTTTAGCATAGTGCACACATTGCTGCAAGGTCTGCTTTGCCTTAGTTTAGAGGAAGGTGCCCCTGCCCATGCAGGGGGTTGGATCTGGATGGTCTATACAGTCCCTTCCAACCCAAACCATTCTATGATAATATATATGATATGAGGTTTTCCCTAGCTCTGTGTGTTTTTACAATCACAATGTTAAATTCTTATTCTGTCACTAATAATTTGTTATTTTATCAGTAATACAGATGCACATACAACTGGCCAAAGCTGAATTTAGGCAGTTTTCCATACTAATGTTTTTATATCTGTGCTTTGTCTTTATTTTTTTCATGGCAGATTTCTTTGATGTATAATGTCTTGTTTCATTGTGAGTTTCAGAAACAGAATATGGTAATGGTTATTTCAGCTAAGTGTAAATTTGTTGTTAGCTCGAGTAGACTATGAATGATGCAAGGAATATAAAGTATTGATGGTAGCTCTTTATTATAGCTTCAGGTTTAAATTTGTCCTCAGTGTATCTAGTTATGTATTGTTGGACTTTATTTTTGGTTAAAAGATTCTTGTAAAATCACATGAAGTGTTTATATTAGTAATGTAAGTCTACCATGCTTTCTAAATACTGCTTTATAAATACTGGTTAACAGATGCAAGAAGAATATTAAATACCTTCCACACAAGAGACTTGAGTAGATTCTCATAGAAAACACATTTTTGGAGGTGTAGCGTATCTGAAGTGAAGTTATGGGTAGTGTTCCAGTAGCCCTGAGTTGCTTGTGAACCTAAGTCCCTTTGAAAGCCAAAGGAACTTAAGCTTCACAGACTACTGGAAATTTAGCCTTACAGTATTCTTCTGTTCCATAGATTTCTGTTTTATCTTTATGCAGATACTGATGTGTCTGAACGCCATTGACATTTTATGTTTCCGTGTGTGGTTGTGTAACGTAGCACAAAAGAAAATACATTGAATCCAAGTATGAATTTTAATGAATCCTGCTATGATAACATAGTAGTTTAATGACAAATAATGCAATAAATGAAAAGTTGTATATTTTTTTGATCCAGTGAGCTGTCTATATTAGTTTTGTAATTTATTATGAGGAAGTTAAAATTTGAAGAGTACATTTTTAGTAGGACCACTTTTCTTTCTCCTGGTTACATGAGGAATGAAAAAATTTTGTCCTTAAATAAGGACTACTAATGTTTTGTGGTTTTAGCATGTGATCAATTAACAAGCTCTTAATGGACAAGGAATATGCAGGCTCACCTGTCTGGTTTTCTTTTTAATACATATATGTGTGTCCTACTTTTCCTTTCAAACTACATTTCTGTATGATGTAGCTTTCTGGAAGTAAGTGTTGTGAATTTTCTTCTGACATGCAGTTTATCTGCTGAAGTGTTGCAGTATGATCTTAATGTATTATAGTCTTTACAAAGGGAGAAGAAAGCTGTCAAATTTGTCTAACAGTTGCAAGATGAGCTCTGTTTTTCAGCTTACAGTTGTACAGTAATACAAATAGCAGTAGTACGGGTTTAAGATTTGGAGGACTGGGCTGTAAACTCAAGGGAATAGTCTGTCTAGGAAAAATACTGCAAATACTCTTATTTTGGTTTTATTTTTTAAAAGTGGATCAGTTTCTCATTCTAGGTCAACAGTGAATGTTCACACACAGGTCCTGTTTGCTCTGAGGTCAGAATGGGTAAGAATGGGAATGAGCATTGGGGAAGTTGCTATGGCTTCACTTCATGGAAGTTACTATAACCAAATAACTGTCCCCATTAGCCCTTTTGATGCAGGATGTCTGAGAGACTAATGACATGGTTAGGTCCCAAAAAGAAATAACAATTCAAAGTACCGTATATGATACTTCAGAATCTTGTCTTTTAAAATAAAAAGCTTTGTATTTGTTGAGAATAGGAGTTATAAAAGTAACTGGAAAATTGTGCACGGCTTCCTTTGAGTTAGCTGAGAATTTAAGGCTTTTGAAATATACTCTGCCTTAGCTACATGAGTGAAACTGAAGACATGGAGAGGTTTTATTGCTTGTCTTCAGAGCAGAGGAAGTTTCACCTCAACATGAGGAAGAACTTTACTGTGAGGGTTACAGAGCACTGGAACAGGCTCCCTAGAGAGGTTGTGGAGTCACCTTCTCTGGAGACTTTCAGTACCTTTCTGGATGCCTTTGAGTGATATGGCCTAGTTTTTTGGTTCTGCTCCAGCAGGGGGGTTGGACTCAATGATCTTTGGAGGTCCCTTCCAGCCCCTAACATTCCGTGATTCTGTGTACAATGCCTATGTTATGAGACTTCTAGCTACCCAGGGAAGCTTATCTAGGGGTTACCTAGAGCCACTGTAAATTTGGCTTCTACTCTGAAGCCTAGAGAATCCTCCACATCTTAATTCCTAGACAACTAGCCTCCCTCCAACTTCATAAACTAAATTACATGCCTGAAGCTACCTGTTTTGGGTGTAAAAATGACAGTACAGGTGTTTATTTCTTCAATCATATTGGTTCAAAAACGTACCTTAAATGTTGTCATCTCTGAATGGGTTTTCATTGCATAGTCTAGACTTCTCACATAGTGGGTACAGATTTCAAATCACCTGATTTTTTGTCAAGTTTTAGCTCTTAGAACCATGTAGTGCTTTTGGAAATTTTAAGCATCTTAACTTTTGCAATTGAAATTACTATTTTGCAATTGAAAGTATTTTGTCAACTTGGAAATAAAGCTGTCAAATGGCATCCCATACCCTCCAGGCATTGAATTTGGCAAAATTCTGGTTTTTAAGAACAAAAAATTAAAGAGCTCAGCAATGTACTTATACCATCTTAATGTCTTGCTGGAGCCTGACAGCACTGTGGTACATGCAGGTGTTTTGTGTAACAGCAAAGTTGTATGTAATTTTGATATGAGTTAATGTCATTTGTCCTCCTTTGAGGACTGTATTTGGGGGGGATCTATGTAATTTCTTCTTTATTTATGCAGTCAAAGAAAAATGTATTTGTAAGATCAGGTACAATTTCACGTTGCAAAGTAAAGATTGTACATCAGCATGCCTTACCATGAAGACTGTCAGCAGAAACACGATCAGTAACTTTAGTGACGGAGTAAATGACAGTGTAAGACAGTATTGGTTACAAAAAGTTTTTCTCTGGAGCAGGTCCATTGTTTTAATCTGTAGGACAATATAGCTGGCTTCTCTGTGTAGTACAGAAGTAGAATGGGAGTAGGTGTTAGCTAAAGACATCAGAATAATGGTTTATTGAGTATGCACCTTTCTAAATCTGAGTTTTAGTGAGTTGAGTGTTCTTTAATGGCACATGACAGCAGTAGCAGTTTTAACTTTGCACTCAATCCATCTTTAGTCATGAAAATTGCTAACTTTAAGACTTTTTCATGGGTTAGCATTCGTGCAGAAGCATATAGCTTCTACATAGGTGTACAGTTCCGACCTGTCTCTGTGTGATGGTAGCAAAAACTAGAGAAAATCTGTGGTTCCCAAGTGATGTGCCCTATTTGTATGTGCTTGGTGAATACACATAGTAGTTACACATAGTAGTCACCATACAGAAAGGTGATTATGTTCGTTCTTTAAGTTAGTTTACCATCTGGAGCTACCTGAAGGAAGGGAGAAAGGTGTTAGTTCTGTGTTCCAGTCTTGACTGCCTCTTGATACAGCAGAAGGTCCAGGCATGGTATCTTTTTCTCTCTTCTGCAATGCATACCTCTTGTACCTATACCTGTCACTGTAATCACAAATAGCAGTTTGCTGGATCTTCACATATTTCAGAGAGTTTCATCTGAGTATGGAACCAGGCTCATTCTCACCAACAAACTCAGACTTGCTGCCTCCATTTCAGTTTGGTGCTCTCTCCAAAATATCTTCCTCTTTCACTCCTTAAACCTCCTGCCAATTACTGTACTCCATATAAAATAGCTTCTCTGATTTTTCTATTATTTTTTATGTTGTTTCATCACCTTCTGCTTGTTCTCCCTTTCCCAGATTCTGACTCATGTTGGCAGTTGAGAAAGAAGCTAAAGATGCCTCTAAAGGTTGTTAGAGGCACTCAGGAGTGGAGCTTCGTGTTCATTCTTGTCTATAAATTACTTTGTTGTTTCTCCACAAAGTTTTAAAATATTTTTTTTAATATTTATTGTTTCTCCTAAAAGATGGTGAATACCATACACTAAATGAGCAAGACCTTTGCTGATACTTACTGTGTATTTTTGTGTTTTTTTAGTGCCAGAAGTAACTTTCAGGCTGTTGGAGGTGATCAGATTGGTTGGGGAAAAGGTGTCATTTGACCTGTGGCAGTTTCTTTGATATGGATGGTTGTATAACTAACTGCCTGAGCATCAGTTTTGTTGGAGGGAGAGGGTGAGAAGATGCACCCAGCATGGCCCCCTGGCAGCACCATGAATTTGCATCTGTTGGGAAGCAGTGATATCATCTATGGATTTGTAGTTGGCTTGAGCCAGTACAACTGCATGTGTCTGCCAAAAGGTGTTATATTGATGGACATCTGTTTTGTTTGCTTGTGCAGTCATGCAGTTCTGTGGTCAATTGGATGGACTTGCTTTTGGCAACAGTGTAGTTGGAGAGTGGGTTAGGCTGGCAAGAACACTGGGCTAAGGGTGGGTATGTTTTATGTAGGGAGATCAGTCGTATGCCAGATGCTTGAACATGGTGGTCCTGCCTTTGGTGCTTCCTGTGTGCCTGCAGTAGTGCTCTTTTACCTCAAGACTAGTCAGCTCAAAATGGTAAGCCAGCAGACAAAATAAAAAAGCACAGAATATGATTCTGGTTTTGCCAGTTTATCTCCTTGGCCCACACCAGAATCAGATACTCTGTTAGTACTGTTGCAGGAGTATAAAATACACAGGAGGAATGGGTTTCCTACTTCTGTCATCAATTAGCATTTGGGTTGATTTAACTGTGGTGCTGGACTGCATCCTGAGATAATTGTCTGTAAAAGTTCCAGCCTCTGTGTTAGGAAGGAAGACATCTCTTGAACAGGAGAGTCTATTATGTCAGTATGATCTGCTGAGTGTGAGCAGCCCAGGGATTAGAATGTTTTGAAACAAAACCTATGTTTGAACTTCTGCATTCATCTCAATTGGCAAGCCTGCCTGTAGGATACAGAGTTAAGACAGACATCAGGTATGTCAGTTCTAATTTCCCTAAGCTCTCAGGTAGATACAGAGCGTGTCTGGCAATGCCAGTTTGCAGCGTTTCCGCCTCCCTTGCTGCTGGCTGCTTTGTGCCACCACAGTGCACTGCCCTCTTGGTTGTGCTGGCTGAGCTGCTGTGCTAAGTTGAGCTGCTGAATTGGTCAAATTTGCAGCATTGCTCTGCAAGCAGTGTGTCAGTGTAATTGGGGGGACAATGTATTGCAGCAGTGTGAGTGACTGGAAAGACATGGCAGAGAAAAAGTAGAAAAAAGAACTTCTTAACCTTGATTTCTTGCAAAAATCCTTATATTGTGAAAGTATAGTCTCATTTTCAAGACATTATTCTTGGTATTTCCTTATTATGAGAAGGGGCAGGATTTCCCTGGTGCCAGCTTGTATCAGCAACAAAGAGAAGGACTTGGAGAAACTGCAGAGAACAGAGGGAGGGACCTACTGCTGATGTTGGCTGGGGAAAGGGCATGAACCATTCCCAGAATGCCGGGTCCCTTTCCAAAGGTCCTCTCTGAAAGGAGGAGGGAGGAGGTGATAAAAAGGCAAGATTGTAGACACCCGAAGCAGCAGAGACCCCCCAGTTTCCAGCTCCCCAAGGAGGACTTGAGTTCTTCAGTTCCTGCTTACAGAGAGCAGTGGCAAGAGATCAGTCTCATAAGGGGAACACAAGGATTCATATACCTATTATGCCCATGGAGAGACTGAGACTCCTCAGTGGACGTGTGCAGTAGATCATAGTATCATCTTGATAATCTCTGCACTTCAATCCTGTTAGTGTGATTAGTGCTTCTTCTATGCACTTTTTCCCTTTTCCTCATCATATGGTTCTGCCCTTCTCAATTTTTTTGTAGTCTTTTTTCGTGCATTCCCTTCAGTAGTCTTGGTTTCCTGCCTTTCCTGGATATGTTCCTACATAGAATTTATTACAAATTATTTTGGATACTGTCTGAAATTTTCTGCAATGCACACATTACAGTGTTCAAAAATAAAACCCTTTGACAAAATCTAGACTTTAAAAAAAAACAAATTTTAAATTTTTGTTTTGCTTGTTTAATACTTTTGAACAGGTTCAGTGGGCATTGCATGTCTTAGGGGTATGCATCTTGTGGAACCTGGCAGAAGAAGAAGGGTTTTGGCTACTTAGGCTGTGCCTGTATAATTTGTTTAGTTTATTTAAACCGATATCAGAAGGTTATCCTCAAGGTGAGACTCACTCATGTGAGTTTGGATTTTTAACTTTGTTTTTCTAAGGGTGTATTTGCTGCTGTATACTAGATGGGCGTAGGTGTTAGGAGAACAAAGATATTGTTACTGTAGGAAGTGTCTCTACCATGGGAAAAGTTAAGTCTGTTGAAGAACAGAAACTTTTTCATTTTCATGAAAGGGTAAGAAATGGTATGTTTGGGTATCTCTTGCTTTCAAGTCTTGAATGCTCCCCTTACTCTGGCATTCATGAGCTTTTAGGATCACCTTAAAAAGAATGTGAATTTTGGAAGTTAGAGAAACAGATCTTGACTTCTGCTGCTAACTTTTCATGGCATGCTTCTAATAATTTTCTGGTAATATCCTTGGAGAGAATTCCTTTAAGAATTATGTTAATAATGAATGCATAAATGCAGTACACAGTGAGCAGATCTGCTTCTCTCAATCTTTATAGAGTTGAAACTCTTGAAGTTGAGGAAAAAAAGTCACTTACAGGAAGTGGCAGTACCATTTCACATTATTTTGGAGTGTGCAGTCTCACAAGTAGCTTAACCTGACCTAAGCCTGTGTTACATCACTGGAGGGAATGGTCCCACTTTCTCCCCTGGCTGTGTGGTCCTGCCTTCTGTCATAGCTCCTACTGGATTATTTTTTTCCCTCTCGAGGTGACAAGCATGTTTATTTGATTTACCATAGAGGAAAACCCAACATCTCATGCCATTTGTCCTTAGAAAACCAAAACCTTCAAGTGGTTTAACATTTGTGAGGCTAGTACGCTGAATCAAAAAGTCAAATGAAAAAATGCATTCAAGCTGAATAAATAGATTTAGAAAGTTGTCTTGTGATGGAATACAGGAAACCATTAGCCTGGAAGATGAGCTTCACAGAGATATTACAATTTAAAGATGCAAGGTAATTTAGTATGATTTATTCCTTATTCCCTTCAGTAACAACAGGAAATAAAATTATAAACATAAACTAATACAAATATATGAGATTAAATAAGAGGTAATCTAGTGGTTTTATATCGTTCTTTAAAAAAGCAGTACTTATTTAAGAGTATTCCCCTTTCAGGTTTTTACATAAATGTTCTTAACCACTGCAGGAATTCTGCCTGAGTGTGCCTGTGGCAATAACATGGAGATAAGGCATTTGTAATAATAAGGCAAAATCCCTAACTGCATTTACTTCCCTCTCTCTCCTGTTTTATGTACTTAAATCCTGTTTCATAACAAGCTGCTGTGACTGACTTGAGGTATTTAGTCTCCCTAATAATTCTCATCAAAGTTTTGGTCTAATAACTATTTTGTTTATATATTTTTTTAATTGGCAGATATAATGTGTGCTGTAGACATCTAAGGTACTCTCAAAAATTAATTCACTTTCAAGGAAACTTGCTTTCAAATAAGTGGTAGTCTTTTATTTATTTTCTGTAAGCTTGTCCTTTCTCTTAATAAAAATATGTTCGCCAGCTGTGAAATCTCTGGATTTCTCATAGAAGGGATTGATAAAAGATTTTAAACTGTCTTTTGGGTGCAGAGATTTTTCTGCTGCTCAAGTATCTGAAATAGAATTTGTTAAATGAGATAAACCCTACATTTATAGCAGAGTGTAATCTCATATTAGTCCATATTATAAGTACTTGCTACAAAGTGATTGCAAGATAATTATCCTTTTGTGTGTTCTATGCCTTTAAGATGAATTTTCATAAATCCATGAAAAAATTAGTAATGCAAGGTCTCTGTAGTAGCAAGGGGCTTAGCTTTTAGGACTGAGGGATGGTGACCAGAAGGAAAAGAACGGTTTCTCTTGTTGTTGGATTCTGTCAATATTTTGCTGACTCAACCTCACCACAGCAAGAGTTTCTGCTGGGGCAGGTTTGCTTCTGTGAGATGTGTGAGCTGTAGGAGATCTGTAGAAGATGGCTCTTCCAGAGTCAGCCTGACATAGCCACTACAATGGCACCGCTGCCTCCAGAGCTGCCTGTTCCTCAGGAGACTCTCTGCATTTTTCTCGCAGTTCTTCATTTCAGTGCCACATTCTTTGTTTACAAAGTGGTGCTACGTCCACAGCTTCCTTTCCCTGTGCACCAAATGAAGGCAGCTTGCCTGAGCCACTGCTCTAGGCCACTGCAGTGGACAGTGTGTTTTCAACAGGGCCTTGCATTTAGTAGATCCCAAACCTCCTGAGGTTTGCATGTGTAGGGTCACAGCTGTTCCTTTGATTGATCAACTGATAAGTGAAGAAGCTGCCTTGCAGGTAACCCAACCATTTTGCAGTCCAGGATATTCAGTGCTTGCTCTTGTTAATGTGACTGAATGCATTTAAATGCAGTGAGTGCACTGGGATTCACAGAAGAGGAAAGATAGGGTTCTGTGTGTGCACGTCTGTCTTTCCTCTGCCTTGTGAGAGGAAGTGCAGAAAATTTCATCTCGATGAATTGTATTATGAAGCTTTTTAAGGACATGTGTTTCCCTTGGAAGGTACTTTAGCTGGCAAAGTAAGTGGTTTTTCAAGTAAAAGCTCATGTAGCAATCTCTGTGAGAGCACATTCACTTTTTTATGCATGGGATTTTTTTTTTCATAATGGTTGTCCTTATGCCTGCATTTGCACACATTACTGAATGTGGTGCCATGTAAGAGCATTAAAAAGTCAAATAACCATTACTTGCAATATTTGCTTTTTATTGGTTGTAAGATACATTTTGGCTATTGCTAAACCTACTTCTTGCTCAGATTATAAATTACATTTTTCAACAAATGTAATTAAAAAGAACTTTCTTATGCCCATCTAAGTGATGTTCCCAGTGAAAAAAGAAACCTGTCAATTTTTCTGCATGTAAAAGCACATTTTCTGACACATGTTAGATTTTGAAACTTGAGGATTTTAATGAACCTCAATCAAAAAGATTTAATCCTTCATAAAGGATATATAGTAGAGGTCTCCTCTGCATACAGGAGAGCAGTAGTGCTAACAAACATTTTCAGAATACCTTTTCCTACAAGGTCTGTAGTAAGGACCCCTCCTTAGAAGTGTTCAAGGCCAGGTTGGATGGGGCTTTGAGCAACCTGGTCTAGTGGGAGGTTGTCACGGTCCGAACCTGGTTTGGGTCAAAGCTGCTGTATCTCAGGGCACAATTGCCCTGTTTGTCAGGATTTTCTGACACCAATTATATGTTCAAGATAGCCTTTTAATTATTTCAGTGGGTCTGTCCCTGGCTTGGGACCGGCTTGCTTCCACTGCATATGTAACCAATTGATAAGCTCCTCTTGGAAGCACACACACACATAGGCAAGTTTTAACTTCTACTAAAATATCCAATAGAACAGTGGAGAGTGGAAAGAAATGTCATAGATGCACCAGGGAATATGTGTTTATGAAAGAAAGCAGTAATAGAGGGTGGTTACGAGCCCAAGCCTTTCCCTTGTGGGTTGACAAAAGTGAGTGCAAGTGAGAGGCCAGTTACACACCCGAGGGGAGAAGGCGTTAGAGCTGAAAGGTTGGATGGTGCTGTTGTGCTCACATCCTCCTGGAGCCGGGGGGTGAGGCGAGTTGTGGCAGCGGTGGCAGATCCAGTGTAGGTGGCACCAGTGGCAGGGACAGCAGGGGTGGCTGCAGCAGCTGCTGCCTTCGTTCTTCTGGTGCTTCTGTGTGCCTGGGCACAGGAAACGGCTCTTTCTGGAGTCTGGGCACGGCACGGGTGGCTGGGCCACTCACCACTATCTCCCTGAAGAGCTTTCTGCCGAGGATCTCAGGAGCGCTGGAGAGACGAGGAGTCTGATGAGCTGTTTTCCTCACTGGACCTGGGTCTGGTGGCAAAGGCCTGTGGTGGTCTCAGGGAGCACTGTTTTCAACTCGGCTCCTTTTGTTTGGTTTCCTTTCCCCTCTTTCTTCTGTCTTCTTTTCTGCTCTCTCCTTTGTACCAGCAGCAGCGGGCAATAAGCACGGTACCGATCCACGATCATCTCTATCAGTCTTGCATTCATTGCTGACAGTCTTTGGCCACCACTCCCAGTGCCTACATGCAGCTCCTAATGAAGTCCCAGCCAGGGCCCCTACCCTGCAGCATTGCCACTGTTTCTCCTTTTTTTTTTTTTTTTTTTATTATTATTTTTTCTGTTAGGTCTCTCTATTACAATCAATTTCAGTGAGAGATGTATTTTTTTTTTTGAAGGCCACTTCTCCACAGAGGTGTCCCTGCCCAGGCAGGGGGGCTGGAATTAGATTATCTTTAAGGTCTGTTCCATCCCAAACCATTCTGTGATGGACACTAAGCTCCAGATATCCTTGGACCTTTTAATAGCGTGGTTATGGATTTGCATGTGATTGTGTTGAGATCAAATGAGATGAATGAACATCAGGAAGTACACACATTTATTTAATGAAGAAAGACTGTATAATCTGCAATTAGCAGAAATCTCATGGATGTTTTTATAAGATCACTATTGATGACTTTATGTACGCTGTCTTAATAAACAACTCAAATATTTAGGCTCACTCACACATTGTGAAGCAAATTCAAAGGTATCTCTTGGGGAATGGATATGGAACTGTTTCAGGACAAAGCTTCTAAGCAGTGGAACCAGAGCAAGAGATCTGGTTTTCATCTTCAGCCTCCTATCTGTGGCCGAAATAAGTAAAGAGAAATGCTGCAAGCAGTTAGAGATGGCGAGGTTGGCAGATTTTCAGAGACCCTGAAATCTATGACATTGGAAATGTAATAGGAGCTGCCTTTCAGAGAAAAAAAGCAAATTGGCTGTTGAGAAATATCTTGTCTGAGGTGCCTACAGGAATGTCTTCCTGAGTTTAGACTTGGAAGAGCCACGAGCTGGAATGTGCTTTATTCACAGATGTCTCTCCAACTTGTTTTGTACCAGCTCCCAACCAGTTGCGCTTCTTTGTTGCCTTTCAGTCACCATGTTGTAAATTGCTGAACCCTGTTTTGCAGGTTTCCTTTAACCTCTGGGACCTCAGAGACTGATTCAGTGTGGCATGGCATATAGTGTAGAGCCTCTGCTTCTGTTATCAGTAAATGCATTTTTCCAGGTTGCCATCAGAGTCAGGTCTTGAGAAGGAGCTAAACTGGTGCAGGGTCAGTTCGAGTATTCCTCTGTCGTGTTTCTGGGACTACAGGTGTGTGTCAGAGAAAATGTGCTATACCAAGGTTGGATATATGAATCTTACTGCGTGAGCACCAGCTATGCCACTGAAGTGTTTGTACCGTGCTCTCCATTCATCTGGACTCCAGGAAGTCACTTTGGTATAGACACACTGATGAAATGGGAACTATTATGCCCTCTGAAAAGTTGTCGTACTAAGCTTGCAATTGTCTTCTCATGCCCCCTTGGAAGATGCTGGACTGGAGTTTGGTCTACCAAAGCTACTTCATCTCCTTGGGCATATTTGCTGTACCATCAGTGGCACGTTCTGCAGCATTGTTATTGTCTGGGATTTTTCACTACCCAGGATACCTTCACTGTCTCATTACATAAGATAATGGAAAATTGATTGTATTCAGATCTTACTTACAGAATATTTTAAGGATATTTAGGCTAATTGAATGTGATAGGTGAGTAACAGGCCCTTGATACTGAATTGTAATGTATAGGCCCCAGCAGATACAACAGAGTAGATCAGGTTTATGGATCAGTTGTTGTATATACCAGAGCTGAACTTCTGTGGTGCACCTGGGAAATAGTTGAAAGTGACTTGGTTTTGTTTGCTTTAGTTTTTTACTTTGAGGTTTTTTGTGTTTTGAGGGGTTTTTTAATAGAAACAAAGCATCGCAACACAAACTAATCAGTGAGTTGAACCAGAGGAGGAGGGCGGGGCTTGATGGGAAGAGAATAGTGAAGCTTGATGTATTTATTTTTTTAAATTTCTTTTAAAATTTACTGTCAAATGAGAAATTTGTATCTTAACTTTAGAAAGCACTTCTTTATTTTATGTATTACAAATGTAATTCTTTTGTAAATAAGGTGCTCTGTTTCAGTATCATAGCACTTCATTTGTAGATAGATCCTTAATATATATGGCATTTAAGATTAGTGGCAATGAGTAATTTGGGTAAATCCTGTGTAGGAGGTTAGGTTTTTTAATTTAAATATCTTGATGCAGTTAAATAATGGTTTCAGAGATCTGGGCACAGGATTTTAAACTAATGTTTAGATATTTGCCCTGAGCTGAACTCCTACATAATTTTATTATTCAGATTAACTGGTGAACATTTTATGTTATAAGGTACTTCAAGTATAAATATGCTGAGAATCAAAGCTACCTAGCTCAAACGGTATGCCTTTATCTTCACATTAACCCGAATTAAAATACATCAGACAGGTGAAGTGTTTATGGGACAAAGGGTAGAATATTCTGCTTTTGATTAATTGCTAGCAAATAATAAGAAGAAAAGGAAGGATGTGCTAACAGCCTTTTTGTTTCTCAAATTGCATTCCTAAGCACAAAGAGTTATACTGATTGCTTTCTTTGAGGCTCAGATTGTAAACAATCACTTAATAGCATCTTTAGGGCAAATGAGTCTTAGTGCATTAAATAGTATCAGATGGCAACTTTTTCTCTTCAGTGCAGAGTTTTTATTTTGCCTTTGTCTTTCATTTTGCCTTATTATGGTCCTAATTCATTAACCTACCTACATTTAGTAAAGTTGTTAAGCCTTAGTTAAACTTACGCTCTGTAGAGCTGTGACATGTTTCTAAACATGAACTGAGAATTATGCAGATTTTGGACCTTTTATATTCTAAAAAAGGGACTCAGTTTAAGGCAAGGTTAGGGTGAGATGAAGCAAAATATCTGGCATGTCTCTGAACTACTGAGGCATAATATTTAATATAAACCATACCAACAATTTTGCATTCTTGTGTTAATACCTGAAACGATCACTATGCTCTGCAATCACAGGTGAGTTATTTGGGTCATGGGAAAATGCAGCCTTGTAGTGCCAGGAGGTCATGCTCTTGATAAATGTTTCCTGTGGATCCATAAAAACTGGTGGAAAGTAACTCTTTGCTGAGGCTGTTATACATTGTAATGTATCATGTGTCCTCAATATAGATGAAATAAGTAACTGATGGTATGGTGGAAGTCACATCTGACCCAGAGAAAATTAGTGCATCACTGTACTAGATGGCATCCTCCTGGATTAATGTTGAGACGTCTCTCTTAATCTCTTCAATTCCCTATGTTCTTGGAAGTTAAAGCTGAGTGCTACATTAATTTATTTTTTTAATCCAATACAAAATTAATTAATTTACTGTTTATGAATCATTAAGAAGTGTAATCATGTTAGACCTGTGGGTTTATAAAAAAACCCATATAATTATCATTTCTAAATAGTTAGGTTTTATTCAAATTTTTAAAGGTAGGAATCATTTTGCTGTCATCTCTTACCATTAGCTGTATTGCCTGTTCATTGAGTATTTTCTCTCATAAAGCATTCTTTGATATATAATTTAGACCAGACTAAAGCTTTTTCATTTTGTTCAAGGATTAAATTAAGATTTTTTTTAAAAATTTATATCTTGATTGATTGATTTATTGTTAGTCTACTAAAAGTTGCATCAGTTGCTAGCAAAGTCCTGGCTGGTCAGCTTTAGTTGAAGTGTTAGGAGCTAAAATCAGAACACACTAGATCAGTGCAGTTTTGATTTGGATGGTGGGGATGAAGAAGATGAGCCGGAAGACTGTGTGCAGGTATATACTGTGAGTGGAACACAAAGGGTGAAATGCATACTCCTAAGGGCATTTAAGACCATGCTTATGTCTAAAAAGGCAGTTTTAGCTTCCTGCTCTCGACTTGTGAAATGTTCTTGCTCCCTTCCTTTTGTTGGTGTGTTTGTGGGGCTGTGTGGTAGGTCACATCAGCTCACTGAGGAGCTGGAGCTAACCCCTTCTAGCAAAAAAAATAATAAATCTGAGATGGGATGAGAAGAAGAGAACATGTCATCTAAGTGTATTTATGGGTACTTGTGTCATGAAAGGTGTTCCATAAAATCAGTATGGGTGACAGGGATTTAATGGATGAAAATCAAAGCAGGAAACAGTATGGATCTGGCTAGAATTTAAAACTGTTTAAAGTTGGGGACAGAGACAAAGAAAACAAAGACTTCTGTGTTGTTCAGGGTTTTTTTCATTTTAGGCTTTAAGCCCAAAGGCAGTTCCTGCCTTTAATAGCATAAAGGCAATAGTACTATGTTTTAGCCCTGCAAGTACTGTCATATTTTGCATAGTGTGACCCTTTATTTGCACTTCTTAAAATCTGGTGGCCACAAGTAATGTAGAGGGTGTCTGGTGTGTTTTCTGGGGATCGTGGGGGAGGATGTAGGGGGGGAGATACAGTTTCACAAATACTTCCTTCAGCAGCAGAACTGTCCATAGCAGTCCTGCAGATGTGCTACATGGTAGATTCTTCTGAGATGGTTGTAGTATTGCTGACAATCCTGATTTTTCATTCGTAACAGTTCTCCATGTGTAGTTTACCATGTATCTCCATAAATATTTGCCTCAACACTGTGGGGCATGAAAAGATTAGGTCTGTGTTGAGGCTTTCTTCTTTTATTAGCATGTTTGGCTGCTGCTATGGTTGATGATTAAGAAAAAAACCCAAAAGGAAAAAGAGTCAAAGAAAGACAGTTTTCAGCTTCATAGACTTCCCTGCCCTGTTCTTTCCACTTTTCATTCCTACCTTTGTGATTCTATAAATCTGTATATGGTAAATGAGATGTACTGTGCATGTGTTGCAAATCACCGTCTTCTGCTTTAGCTTTTACCAGATTCGTGCATCTATGAAAATTCCTCCAAGAATTCCACACAAATTAGAAGCTAGCTTGTTACAAGCAACTGGTAAGTGCAAAAACGTGTAGTAAATGAGGTCATATTTTGCCTTGCTAATTAAGGGATCATGCTTTTTGTCTCATGTTATAACTAATACAAAAGTGTTTAAAATTCTCTTATTAACACAATAAAAACATAAGTTGTTTCATGATGACCTGCTGAAAAACTAGCTTGTTCTTAGCAATGAGACTGAAAAGTTGATTACATAATCTTGTTACTATTTTTCCTCTGTTAATTCCCTTTGATGGTAGCAAAACATGGTGACTCCTTTAGTTTAGTGTCTTCTGTTTTTACTGCTGATCTACTCAGTCTTCTGCATGTTTCAGACTAAGGACAGATCTCGTTTAAGTAGGTATCCTCAAGGTAGTGAACAACTTCAGATACAGACTCTTGGATTGTTACCCCCATTTTTTTGTTAAAAGAAGATTCTGAAAGGATCCAGTCTTGCTGTTTTCAAACTTGGCAAAGTTGAAAATTGGTTTATCCTCATGAACAGAATTGCCCACTCTTTCAGCCTGTTTTGTTTTTTGGTGGTTTTTTTTTTGAGCCTGGCACTCACTTTTGGTTTCTTTGTCCAGGCAAACTGAACCTGTAGAAACCTGTTAGCACACTTCTAATTCTGTGAAGCCCACACCTCAGCATGCTGTAAAAATATGAAAAGCAAAAAATGATGAAGTTTTCAAATACCAGGTGGAGTTCCTGGCATTACAAGGAGGAAAAGTCTCCTACAGTCAGAGAATACTGTGATATGAGATTATTGAAACCTGAATTTTTGAGGGAATTTTAAAGTAACTCTGAATAGAGCAGCAGTGTAGGTACTGAATTTTAGTCACGCTTCATGAATATTTCTTGCATTTGTGTGAAAGAAATAAATAGTTCTTATAAGCTGAGATTATTCCACTTCAAAGACAAAGCTTAGTGTAATTTAGAGAATTGAGCTCAGCTAAACTTATACTTTAGTAAACAGTAATTCTTTAATTATATGTTTATTATTGCTGAAAAAAAAAGTGTTTCCATTTCATGGTGTATTTTAGAATGGTCTTCAGTTATTTTTTCAGAAAGCTGCAATCTTGTTAGTAAGTTGTGGCATGTGTTAGCTCCTTTATTTCTCTTTACTAGGCATAAAAGATTTAAACATTAAGGCTGCAGTTTGATGTGAATTTAGATCAGCAATGCTGTCAAAAAAAATAATCAGCTGTGATTCCTCCTGGCCACTCCCTTCTTAGCTTCATATTGCTCTGTGCTCTCTTGACACAAGTGTTTGATTTGGTCTGGGAACTCAACTGAGGAACTCAATATACAGGAAGTCAAATGTACACTCTTCGTTTTTCCCTTCTTCCTGTTCTTTTGTATCTCCTTCCACCTCTTGCCTAGTCCTTGCCAGCTTTTAATGAGGTTGTGTGGTAATTTAAATCCAGTTTTCTTCTTTTTCTGTTTCCCACATCCTTTAGTAGTTCAGTAGAATTGCTCAGGACCCAGACAGAGCGAGTGTCATTACATATGAGATAGGGAAAGCCATTTGCTTTAGCTGTAGTCTTGTAGCATTTTTGTAATTTAAAGAGAGATGTAGTCATGGTCTAGAAACTTAAAAGAATAACTTTTGTAATTCTAGCTTATGTGAGGTTGTTTCAGATTTGAGGCTGTTCCTCTTTCTATCAGAAACTTAGGCTGGTTTTCTGGAAAAAAATAATAATTAAAAAAAAATTAAAAAAACAGCCCTAAACAGCAGGTTTGGAATGAGTTGTCAGTTTTTAGGATGCAAGAATAAATTAATCCCCCTCTGTTTTTTCCCCTCCATCGCTGAGATGGCCTTTAGGTGAGGATAGAAGCCTAGAAATAGTCTTGGCCAGTCAGTGCATAGTTGACTTAAAAACTAGTAGTTCTGGCTATTGACTTTACATTTGTGAGACCTTCCTCCCACATCCTTGCAGATGTGGCTCAGCCTATTTCTGGTGTCAGATCTTCCTCTTTGATGCCTCTCTCTCACTGCTGAGAGTGCCATTTAATGTTACACTGAAGTCAGCAGGACTGAGGGCTGTAACTCGGAGCTGGACGCTTGCATAAGAAGTGGGACCTCAGCCACGTGTCTCCATTACTTCTTTTGTAACAGACTGGAGTGGGAGATCCTTTGTGCTGATACTCTGTGGTTATATCAGATTACCTGTCATGTGAAACCATACCTGCTGTGCCCTTCACCTGTAACAGATGACACAGATGGATATAAGCTGAAAGTGGCATTATATATAGGGGAATTATTCTTTAATGATTCAGCCTTTGTAGGCATTTTGTCCAGGACACCTAAATTAATGATGTGGAGGGAAGCACTTCAACAAAACCTGGTATTTTTACTTGTTTCTAGTTTTTAAAGGGAAGCTGAACTAAGATATGTGAGTATTATAGAGTGGGAGTATTTGCCAGGTGTAGTGATTTTCTATGAGAGGCCTGTATACCCCAAATCTGTAAAGCACAAACATTGCAGATATTTTTTTTCTTTAGTGGATTTTTTTGAAGTGATTTATTAAGAAGAATAAAAACAATTTAAAATCATGTTTTGCCACCCCATTTACACCATTTCTAAGACTTTGTGTTCTGGAAGAGGTTAATGTTGCTGAGCCTGCTTGTAGAGGAGTGATAAGAAGGTGTCTGTATTTATTATGTTTGTTCTTCCAGGTTTCATCTTCTTTTATGTGTTGTTTCACAGGATAATGCCCCTTCATGATATTTGCTTGCTGTTATATTAAGTACTTCCTCAACAGCTGTTTTAAACCATTCCTTTTTTCATTTATTCTATACATCTTTCAAACTTTTTTTGGCAAAGGATTCCCCAACCATTTATGACACTTTTCTGAACTCTTTTTGGTGAGCAGCCTCTGGACTAAAAGCAGAAGTGTCATATTGAATGAAAAATGCAAGGTTCAGGTAATACACTTGGAACTGGTCTGGCCAGAGTAATATGCAAAGATATGGAATGAAAAAAAGAACCACCTCAGTTCCTGATTAATGCAGTGACACAGTAAATGTCATTTAACCTCTGTCTCATCTGTAGGTAATTAAGAGTTCTCAGTGTGCTTAAACTTGCAAATCAGCATGAATGCTGGATGAAATGAGACAGATTTCAGGATTTTTATTACAATTTTTGATGACTAGAATGTCTTGGTCCAATTTGAAACAAAGAAATTACATAAAAATATTGGTACAATGTTTCTTTGAAACAAAATGCACTCCTTCAAAGCCCAGCAGTTGCTGACTTGAAATGGTAACTGCTGATTTTGTTGGTGTTACAGTTTTAATGGTGCTCGTGAAACTGATAGGACACATAGTTCTGCTTATTTGCTGCCTCAGGGTTTTCAGATTCTAGGGCGATTATATTAACTCTTATTTGTCTTTTCAGGTGCAGATCTTGCCTTTCCTGCTTCAATCCAAGACAATATAGTGTGCAGTAAAACATTTCAGATTCTTTACAAAAATGAGGAAGTTTCTGTGAACGATGTGATGATTTTCAAAATAAAAATGCTTTTAGATGAGAGGAAGGTAATCTGCCATTCAGCTTTACTATGTTCAGATAGCTAAGTCTTCATTACGTACAATTTGGATTAGTATAAATAAGGGACATGAAAAGAATTCATGCTTCTACAATTTCTTTTTAGATTGAGGAATCTCTTAATGAAATGAATTTTCTGCTAACGTTAGATCTACACTTCACGGATACAGACTATTCGTAAGTTTAAATATAGATGATTTTATTAAAGCAACAGTATATGTTAAGTTTTTAATCTGATTAAATCTGTATTATTTATAGATGTAGTATGTTCATATTAGACATGTATGAGGGTAAAAAAGAAACCCAATGCTGAAGTCTGCTGAGGTTTCATAACTGGTTTGTCTCATTCTGATAATTTCTTTTGTATTTTTTTTCCTGGGGAAGTGTCATTGCATTCCAAGGTATAATCGTATGATAATTTTCTATCCACATCAGTCGTTAATAACTTGCACTTTCAGTATTGTTGTTCTAATTGTATATTGTTTATCTTTGTTTCTTTTTAGACCAGATGACCTGAGCACACTACAGCCAATTAGTAGCCGAACTTTAAAGCTGCACTTTAACTTACACCGGGGCCTTCACCATTACGTCAATGTCATGTTTGATTACTTCCACCTTTCTGTCATATCGGTTGTAGTCCATGCTTCTTTGGTTGCTCTGCATCAGCCACTGATAAGGTGATCTCTTGTTAATAAAATGCAATTAAATTATTGAGTGTCAAATTGGAAATGTTATAAAAGTACAACACTTAGGAAGGAGCTAAATCTATGGCTAAAACAGTTTTCTTTAGGATAATTTTGGAATTCAGGGTCCAGAGGAATTAAAAACTTCTAGTTTTTTAAGTTCCCTGGGGCAAATTATGACTTTGTTTTTGTTAGAAATAAGAGTGTGTAGTGTAGAAGAGGGATAATGCCCAAGAGCAGAGAAGTGGAGGAATGTATAAATAACTGTATCTAGAAATGTATCTTTAGATGCATAACTATTTATACATTTTCTTAATCAGTAAGATCTGCTGCTCACTCTAGTTAGTGACTGAAATAGGTGCCATTAATACAAATAGGGCATCTTCTGTTAGCTACCTCCAGAGTGTTCTGTTCCTACTGTGTCAGCAATTATGTCTGCAGATTATGCATTTACCACTTTCTAAAGTAAATGGAATTGGAGAATTTAATTTTCCTCTTTTAAAAAGCTTTTCCTAATTTTTTCTGTAGCCATTTTATCTCGTTGACTTGTGTCACTGTTTGCAATCCCAGTTTACCTCGCTCATCTGTCGCAATACTGTGAAAAAGGGCCATACGGTCAGTCACACACCTGAAGTGTTCATTACACATCTTTTTCTTCAGCACATCTATCTTTGCCTTCCTTCATGGTCTTCAAATATTTCATGCTACTTCCCTCAAGTTTCTTCGTATTCAGATGTCCAAACCTGTAGCCTAAGGTATTCCCACTGCTTGTCCTCGTCTTCACATCATGGAATGCTATGTCTCTATGTATGTTAGGTGGCTGTTCTGTGCTGTAGGACTGTGCTGATTTGAAGGATTCAGCTGGCTTTTTTTCTTTTTTGTCTTTTTTCCCCTTCCAAGTTGGATTCTCTTAGTGATGTGTTTTAAGTGTGGTTATATAGTAACTGAACTATCACATCTGAAGGTATGGAGCAGCCTTATTTGGGAGAGAAGCAAATAGTGAGGAGGTGGGAGTTACCTTAAGCTGGAAATGTTGCTGAAAACTTTATCTGATAAAATAGCAGCATATATGTAAAGTATAAGTTGTCACACCATACCACAACTAAAATTCAGGCTTTTCCCCTGTATTCATCCCTTACCTGTAGGGTCGAATTTCACTTCATTGTGAGAAGAAAAAACCCAAACCAACAGGTTTTGCTACTGATTTTCAGCCAGAATGTGTTTGCCCCTGCTGACTTTTTAAAAGGTTGCAGAAGATCTGGGGTTTCTCTCACAATTTTTTCTCATTTTTTGGCTTTCAAGTGATGATATAATAATGCTATTTAATTTTAAACCTCAACTTAATATAGCTTATGTAAGGAGAAACTGAAACAAACCAGCAGCTTCCATACTGCTTCTGTTAGCTTTAGAGTAGGATGTTACTAGTGTCTGTAAAATTACTTTAAGGATCCAAATTGTCCTTTAAATCTGTTTGGGGTGGGGAGAGGAAGCAGCTTTCAAATTTACAGTGTTTTCTCTCAGCTGGGCTGTCCCATATTGTAATACTTGACAAATACTTTATTGTTGCCATATCCACATTCCACTTGCTTTCTTGGAAAACCTGAACATTGCAGACTTCACTCCCCTTCATCCTTTGGGCTTTCCTGGGTGACAGTTTGCTCTTCTGTTTGGGTCACTCTCACATTATTGGCATCCCTTCCTTTCTAGGAGGGTCACTTGCAGAGTGTTTTCATTTTCAGAGTAGCATCCAGGTTCTCCTTCTCTCAGGAGCAACCAGTATTAACACTTCCCTTAAAAGAGAGTAGATAGTTGGTTACAGCCCTGAAGTCCTGTTCAATCTACTGTTTTTATTAACCTGCATTGCTTATTTCTACCCATTATCTCAAAGGCCCTATTTTCTGTGTTCATTCATCTTTCATTGATTTTTCCTAGCTCTGTATCTTCACATGGCTGCTGTTGTAGGCTGCTCTGTTCTCCCAGAGCTTCAGGATGGGCTTTCCTCCTCAGTAGGCAGAGGTCAGGTATTGCCTAGGAAAACAGCACAGTAGTTTGTTTTCCACAAACTACTTTCCAACTGCTTGCTACTGCTTCACTTCTGGGAGGTAAAGTCCCCACAGCAAAGTTGGTGGACAGTGAATGGCTCTTACCTGTTACAGTTCAAAATTTCTCTGTATGGCTTAAACTTTCAGGAATATTCTTTAATTTGTTGAGGTTTGCATTGGAAATAAAGAGGAAGAGCCTCCACAGTCTAATGGCACAGTCTGCTGACCTTCATGGTGAAAGATGGCAGCAGAAGAGTGGAGTGTAATAATTCTTTAAATTCCTCCAACTAGCTGGAGATATGCTTTAAAGAGAAATGCTTACTAGCACTGCTCCCCTAAAGCAGCACCAGAGACTAACTGAGGTATCTGGGCAATCCTGAGGGTTTAAAAGGGCAGCCCACCATGCTAGGAACTCCCATGATACTACTGAGAATCGTTGCTTCTATACTTTTCAAGAAAAATCAAGACTTTAACTATGATAGATTTGTGACACAGAGTATGTTAAAACTATCAGTTCATTTGTGCTTTTTGCAGTTTTCCTCGCCCGGTGAAGAATACATGGTTGAACAGGAATGCACCAGCACAAAACAAGGACTCTGTGGTTCCTTCTCTTGAAAGTGTGGTCTTTGGCAATAACTACACAAAACAGTTATCAGCAGATGTAAGATTATATCAGTATAACATTATGTTTTTATTTTGTCGGATGGTGTGAGTGTTATATTTTCTGCAGAAATACTACTTGATAAATTATGAACTTTTGCGACTTACTGTGCTGTACCACATGATATTAAAAATGAGGAAAAATTGTTCCAAAAGGCTATGTTACATGCCTAAGGAACAAACAGATAGAAAGCTGACAATATTTAGTGTTTAGTCATGTTTTTAAGATACTGCAATCCATTGAAAATCACAGAAACATGGATGCGGTTTGTGAAGAGAAAATTTGTCCGTCTGTCTTTTTTGTTATTCTGTTAACACTTCATTTACTGTACAGGATTAATGTGCCGCATCTTTTTTTTATTTTTTTTTAGGGTTGCAGTTTTGTTGTTTCAGAGTCTTTCCTCAGCCATGCCTATAATTTTCACTATACGCTTTGTGCCAGTTTGCTGCTTGCTTTCAAAGGGTTACATAGCTATTTCATTATGATAACAAAGGAACTCCCCTCTTCTCACCGAATTGAACTGGGTATGTTGATTTGAGTAAAATGCATCACTTTCCTGTCGCTCTTTATTAAGAATACCCCTCTGCTAGACTAAACTGGCATTAATTTCCTACGTCTTGTATATCTAAAATCTTCTTGCTGGAATTTAATAACTCAAGGGAAAAAAGGAAACAAGTACTGTCACATTACTAATAAAGTGAGGAGATAACAGCCTGCATTTATGCAAATATATTTTTTCTTGTTGGTCTTGATTTGCCCTGCTATTTCAAATCACTGTGTCTAGTAGTGTGAAAGTTCCAGAAGCTCTTAATCCAAGTAGCATGCTGCTCTTGTTTGTTTGTTGTAAGGAGATATTATGTATTTTATAAATTAGAACTCTGTATATTTTGATTTGAGAAGACTATTAGAATGGAAACTTACCTGAAAAAAGACCTACAAGAAGAAATTGCTACTGACTCAGTTTGTAGTGCAACTTTATAAATAGTCGTCGTCACTTGAGAATTGAGAAAAAAATCTGACTAGACAAGAAATTAGGAAAAGATCTGAATAGACAAGAACTCTGTGTAAAGCTGAGTAGACAAATTATGCTTTCAGAGAAGCTATTTATTTAGAAAAGTTAAACTCTTACAGGACAGTTTCATAGAAAGAAATTTAAGTTCTGTGGCAAAGAAGACTTCTAGTAACTACATTTGATAAAAGTAGCTGCAGAAATACTACATGAAATGTAATTTATGGAAATGTACTTTAGATTTCAGCATGAGGTCCTTAGAGAGCCCAGCCTCAGCCTGTGAACTGGGAGAGTGGCGAAAGTAAAAAAGGAGAATACATTGGGATTGTAAAATATGATTCAGACTTTTTCTTCATCAAGCGTATACCTTTTTAGTCATGTAAAGTTCTATTTAAATCTGAAAACTAGGTATTTTGCAATTTACATTTATTGTAGACAGCATTTATGATTTGTGTATTGTTTAATTTTATCAATGTCAAAACTAAACATTATGAAACAATAAGTTTGTAATTTGAGTTATGAATACTATTTTTAAAATGTGATATGGTCAATTAGTGATTCAGACGAAGAATGTTTCACTTCTATATCATAGACTAGATATAAGGAAAAACTTATTTAGGATGAGAGCGGTGAGACAGTGGAGTGGAACTGTTTGCCCAGAGAGGTAGTAGATACCCCATCCCTGGAAACGTTCAACGTCAGGTTGGATGGGGCTGAGCAACATGATGTAGCTGAAGATGTCCCTGCTCCCTGCAGGGGGTTGGACTAGATGACCTTTCAGGGTGCCATTCAACCCAAACCATTCTATGAGTCTATGATTCTAAAATACAAAGCTTTTGGGTTTTTTATTTTATTTTTGAGGAAGGGAGGGAGTGCATTACCAATCTGTGCATAGGAAAATACCAGAAACTGAAGCTTTTTCTTCATAGAAGCAAAGATGCTGCTACAGTTATGGTGCAAGTAATATTTCTTTGCCAGTTATCTTAATCTTGATATGAAAGGAAACACCCTATGAAAGGAAGAACTCAAGCCTTACTCTTCCTTTTAAGGCCAAAATGGGCTTCTTCCCAAATACAATCTGTTGGCACTACTGTTGTTGTAAGGATAGGCTTAGACTAAACCTGATACTTAAATGTTTCAGTTAGGACCTTTTATTCCCCTGAAACATTCCTACAAAACATATATGTAGTAGAAAAAAGCCAGCCATTGAGTTGCATAGTTGGCTTCTATCTTTTAGACCTCAGTGAACATTTTCATAAGCTTCAGTGGAACTTGAGTCAGACCTTTTGTCATTTCTGAGGGTAATTTAGCTTACCTTTAGGAATGCAAGCTCGAACAGAAATGCTCAGAATAAATATATGAAGAAAAAATTACTGCTTACATTTAACTTTACGTTCATTGTGCATATTCTGCTGACTGCTTGTTTCCTGTGGGGCTTTTTAAAATTCTTTTTTAAGTCTCTGCTAGAATTACTTTGTTTTCTTATTTGGAAATATTTTTATTTATTTATTTATTTTAGTTGCTTTGTATATACATTGATTGAGACAATTCATGTAACAGAAAGGTCTAACAGTGTAAATATTAATTATGCTACTGTTACCTTTTGCTCATGAAAAATAACTAATGCCTGCCGGTAACACTGACTTCTCTAAAATCCATCAACACTGCAAAATGCTGGTTTTGTGATGTCTATAAAACAATGAAAGCTCTCTAGACTTCACAAAGTGCACAATTGTCATTTGTGTTTTTTTTTTTAATTTTTAAATTAAGTGAACTGTTTTATAGTGAAGATTTTACGTGTGAAATTTAAATGGGCCTTGCAGAAGAGAATCTCAAGTCCTGTTTAAATCCCAGAATCATCACTTTTTTGTTTCATGTTTAATTATTATCTCTTTAATTGTGTTTCTTTTATTTGCTTTGCTATTGCTCTGTCATATAATTTTAACACAAGACAGTGATTTTGCTGAAGCATGTGCAGGCAACTGTCAGTCTCAGTAGCTGTAATTGAGCATTTAAGTATTACTGGTTTCAGGAGAGTAATCCTAGCTTAATGTACATTATGGGTGATATCTAGGAACTACACTAAAATTATATGCTTTCATGTACTGATCTAACTGCACTAATTGCTAGGCTAGCAGTAAGCTTTTTTTACTAACTTTAAGGCAAATAATAAATCACAGATGAAAAAAGGAGTGTAGTAACTAGTCATATGTGTGCAATCCCTGTAACTAGCCAAGGCCAGCATGCAGGTCCTTTATGAACGCCTTCTCAGAAGAAAATATCCACGCACCCAGAGAGACGCCTACCTAGGTATGTTTCCAAAGCAGGTGATACAATCCCTCACAATTGTATTAATAATACACCATTTTATACTCATTATTATTAATAATATAAAGGATTATATTATTTTTGTAAACAGGAACATTATTTCACCATTCAGCCTTAGTGAACGTATGTTGAACAGATGAAGTCTACAGAATTGAGCTACTTATTTCTAGGTTGAAAATAATAAGAAATTATTAGTGGCTTTTATTTACTGTTGTTCTATTTTACTAAATAAAAATGACTGAAGAGTTCAGTCACTTGTCACTATCTAAATAAAATAGCTAAAAATGATGCTTTCTTTTAATTCGTCACAGACTCCATTTTTAGCTAATTGAAGACAAGTATATTTTCTTAATGAGAAATCTTTCAGATTGCTTCTGGTATCTCAAGGCTTGATTCTTCCAAACTCTGCACAAGACATTCTCAAAGCTTGAGGTGCATTTGTCCATATCTAAATGGCCAATTCTCCCTTTGGAGAGTGTCAGTGTTGGTCTGATGCTGGACAAAAGACAACAGTGTTTCAGCACAAGGAAGTTTGTGAAGGGAAAATAATAAAATGGTAGTTCAGTCTCATAGTAGATCACCATTTTAATGACCTCTAACTGCATTTTGGTTTTGTTTTAAAGAGATAAACAAAAAACTATTTTTAGCCAGAAAAATTCTATCAATATTTACTGAATGAATGTTACTGCTGAAGAATGTTAATATATAAGTTCCTTTTGTCTTGTTTTGTTTCTACTCTGGTTTTGATTGCAGCTTTTTATCTAAAACCTTGTAGCTGTAGTGTATTTCCCATAATGATTTTAGACTTCAGAGTTTAGATCTTGTTCAAAGCCTATTCTTAGTTGCAGTGTAACAAACAAGATGAATAATCATGTGTCCCAAAAGTAGTATCATGTCTTAAACTGTTTTCATATACTTTCTGAATAATTATCATCAAGTACTGTTTAGCTAATACAGGATTATGTTGTTGCTTTCAAAAGCATTTTCTAGACTTGTTTCTGAGAACCTAATGGGTGTCTGCCACTTGAATATTTTCTCAGAACTTTGAGATGTTTGAGCTAATTTTTTTGGCATTAAGTTTAAACCTAAGTATAATGCGTGCAATTAGTTGAGAATCTATATACCCTTAACAAAGCTAGGTGGTATCATTCAAAGACAAGTTCAGTAAACACACTGTTGCCATTCTGTAAACCTACATTAATTATCCGTATCCTAAATTTATTATTGTGGGTTTCAAGGCCTGTGTTGTTGTTGTATCCTTTCAAGAAACATTGTCGGCTTTTTCCTAATTCTTGTGTTTAAAAAATGAATTTAAATATAAATATTTGTTACAGACAATCCTTGGGTTTACACATTGGCCTGCTGTTTCTTCTATTACAGATGTAGAAGGAAATCAAGACATCATAATTAATTATTATTTAATTAATCAGATTTTCTTGAGTAGAATAGGAATTATTAATTTGGAAGAACATCTTTGTCAGAAGGAATAAATCTGTTTTCTTTATAAGAAAGTCATTGAAGGTTCAGATTCACTTTAAGCTGCAAAACCATGGAAGATTGATTTGTTCTTAATATTGATCTATTGAAATACCAATTAAAGAAGAGTTTTGTTTGAATTATATATTCCTCAGACATTGAAAGAACTGCATTTATATCCATGTAGCTTGCAAATCACACCTGTAGAAAAATGGTATTGAAATAAGATATCTCTAGAAAGGTCAGGTAGAAAATGAATCATATTACCTTGGTTGTGAACAATGAAATTGCTCCTGAATGGCTCAGCAGCCTTCAATGGATAATCTTCAAACTGTATCAACTAAGTTCAGTATTTTTAAGTATAATTTTGAATGGAAAATTGGTATCCTTGACAAGATATCATGATAAGTGATCATGATACTCCACTGGTAATTTTTTTATTATTGATCATGTTCTGTCCACAATTTCAGAAATTACTAGGAAAGTATTTTAATGGGAATTTATCATGTACTTGATTTAAAGTTGATTGTGGCACTTTTAATGGGTTTGATGGGTTCTTTCCATTCAATGTTTTAAAAATGTTTTATGAGATAATTGGTTTTATTCTGCAACGTGTAAAGTACGTTTTTCATGGATATGTTCTCTCATTTTTCCAGAAAACGTAGATGTAGACATTCGTCTTAAAGAATTGTGTGAAGAAGTAAAGGTACTTTTTTTTCATGTATTAAGTAAGTGAAAAAAACTATAAAAGTAGAGTATTCTGATTTTGTATGTGACTTGGGAATAAATGTTTTGTTTCAGTGATAACAGCCTTTGTGGTTTTTGCCAACACTTATTTCTCCTCTTCCTCATTCAAAGAGACTCCAAATTATTCCAAAACCTAACTGTTGATCTCGTGGCTCAGCACGCCAGTATTGGCCATGGTAACTTTTGTACATCATGAAACTGAAGATTATAGAAAGGTGGAGCACATTTTTAATTTTCTGCATTTATAATTTGAATTCTTCCTTTATTATAATATCAAGTAACAGGAGAGCAAGCAGCAGTAGTAAGTTGTACAAAAGCAGGTACTCCAAGTCATTCCCTCGTCTGGAAGGACTTTTCCTGTTGCTGTGTCCTCCTGTTTTCTGTGCATTCTCAAGGAAATGCTGTCTACTTCAGATTACTTAGATTTGTCTCCCTCCATAGTCAGAACTAGCCCCAGCTCAATAGCTAGTTTCGTTGTCACAGCGAAGTTTCAAGCACAGGTTTTAAAACTTTTTTGAAAGATTGTCCATGCTTTGCTGCAGAGTTGAGTCATCTGCTCAGCATTTGCAGTACAGGAGGCTTTCCTTTCATTACTGTAGTAGTAGTGTTACTGCAAGGCAATACAGTAGTAGCTACAAAAGGATGTCGTTTGTGTTAACTGGAGACAGCTAGCACAGTTACCTCTCCAGGGGCAACTAATAATCTTTATATATATATATATAAAAAATTATGTTTTTTACATTTACTTCTGTGAATTCTTTAGCTTCTCCCTTTACTTACTAAAGTATGTTTTTATTTTTTCAGTTTCCTTGGTTTTGATCTTTTGTGCTGTTCTCTTAAAAATCTTCTCATCTTATATGCACTTTGATCTGCTAAGTTGGTGTTTCAAGTATTTGCCATCCTCTTTCCTACTTGCTCTCTAATATTGCTGGAGTTGGGTCTTTACTATCTTTGCTACTTAAGCCCTTTGCTTCAGTACCTTGCGGGCCTGCAGTTTGTTTCTGAAAAATTAAATTTTTGTAAGATGGCAGGGAATGTAAGCCTAGCAGTCTACAGTTGACTTGCAAGGAACTGTATCACAGGATTATAGTACGTTGTTAAGAAAGAAAAACTTATTTTACATTCAATTTCTCTTTGTGTGACCTGGTTCTAGGAAGCCTATACTGTAACACTTATGTTTAAGGTGTATCTAGATACATAGCATCATATAAATGTTACTGTGTGCTGTGACTGTCCTAAAATGGAGATGTCTTTAGTAAGTTTTTACCATTGTGTCTAGTTTGGACTAACATGCCAAATACTGATTTTCTGTTTTCTAATTCCCAATTCCTGTTCCTTTCAGGCACACTATATTTTTGAATATTAGAAAATACAGCAGTTATGATTCATAGTTGTGATTGCCATAAAGAAAATTGTTGCTTTAATTTGAGATGAGAAGTCCTAATGCTAAAAGACAACTTTAACACCACATGAAATAATCTCTTATTGTTGTAACATTGATTAATTCTTATACTTAGGCAAAAAAGTTCTAATTTGCAAGTTACTTTTTAAATTAAAATACTAATATTTTTTTTTTCCTATACTTTTATTGTCTCATTTGTTAATTGTGTAAATATTTTTTCCTAACTTCAGAAAATGGAAAATCCTGATGAACTGGCAGAACTTATAAATATGAATCTTGCTCAGCTTTGCTCACTTCTGATGGCACTCTGGGGGCAATTTCTGGAGGTCATTACCTTACAAGAGGAGGTCACAGCACTGCTTGCACAAGAGCATCACACATTAAGGGTAAGTATTGACTCTGGTGGTAGGAAGTCTACAATGTTCATGTTCTAGCGTGTTCTACCAGGACCCATTGCTATGGAAATGTGTAACAAAATGATTCTCCAGTTCTATTTTTCTAGTGTTATTTGGGAAAACTAGTTGGAATCATGAAGGCACCTGTTGTATTGCAATTGTTAGCTTGTGTATCGTGTTAGAACTTACTCTTTGAATATGATACATAAAATATTCTCTTTATGTTTAGAAACCAACTAATTAATTGATTTTTTTAATAAGAAATGCAGTTGAGAAGGCAAATTAAAGTCTATGGAATAAGATGTATTTGTGTGCAATGATGTATTTTCTGCAGGAGCCATGCCTAGTGCCCACCCTGCATTTACTTCCCTACTGCATTGAGGCTGCCTGTTTGCGTCATAAACCAAAATGTGCTTTCCTCTGAATAAAGAATTTATAACATTCATAAGCTTTGTAAAGGCTCTTAAGTGGGATTTTTTAAAAATAGAGATGTATTGGAAATTATTTGGGATGTGTGTTCATATGTATAAAAATACATATAGTGAGTACCTGAGTAAGATTCATTAATGCAAAACCAAATCAACAATGATGCCCACCACCCTTACTCAGCAAACACACAGATTGATTTTCAGCTGGCCTGGCATCTCTACTGTCTGACATCTAAGCATTTATCTCTCACACATGTGATAAAATAGATAATTTTAAGAGATTATTTGGGTGTACTTCTTGTAAAACCATTTGCAGAGAGCTTGTCAGAAGGTCTGGTTAATGATAATACAAGTTAAAAGTGCTTTGTAATAGTCACAATCCAAAGCAAAGTCTGTTTAAAGGTTTCAATTCTCAGATATTTCATTTGTCTCAGCAGCATTTCTGTCACTTGCATCAAAACCCTTTCTGTTTTGGTCCTGGAGGGGAAACTGGTTATGAAGGATACAGACTGTGGTCTTATGTACAGAGTCGATAAAGCACATTGTTTAGTGAAGGAATCATGGCTGTGGAAGTGGCCTATTCTGGAGACTAAATGAAACCTTTCAGGAGGAGCTCAAGGCTTATTTGTTAGATAAGGCAGATGTAAGAAAGTGTGATCATTTTACTGGCTATCTAAGAATCTTACCTTTCTGTGCTTTTTGTGTAAATTCTGAAATCCTTCAGGTTAACTGGTGGAAGGTATGAAACAAGAATACTCTTTTACTTAATCTGCACTTGCATTCAGCTGCTGGTATGTTAGTATTTGTACAAGTATACATTTAATAAAAAGAAAACAAGTATTAATATTTTTACTGTTGCAGTGTTAAAGTACTGGTAATTAGAGGTACTTGGCTTCTTAAATGTCATTCTTTTAAAAGTCTCTGATTCTCTCTAATTCTCAACTGTGGCTATTCTAGGAAATATAAATCAAAGTAGTGAATTACACTGCATGAATTGAGATTTTGTGCACATTAAAAGTATTGATTTCCAGTTTTCACAAAATTAAAATAGGAGTTCCGTTCCTCCCTTCTTTTCTTTCATGCCTGCATTTTTTCCCTTTCCAGTTGTTGTCAAGCTCAGTCCTTCTGTTTTTTGTTACTATGTGTAAACAATCTTGTTTCAAGCACCACATTATATATAATTTTTGCTTTTTAAAATATTTAATATGTATTATTCAATAAAAGCTGTAGAAATACTACTTTCTGGAGGTATGAATCTAAATAAGTTGAGCTTATTTATTTTTTAAATAAGTGGCTAATTGCTGTTTCTTACTGAGTTCTACAATTACTGGATACTACATTACCTGCCCAAACATCAAAGTCTGAAAAAGTTGCAAGATGTGAGTAATCATAAACTTAACCTTTTTATTTAGAGCCTGATAGCAAAGAGCAAGCAGGCTGACTCTAAAATAATATGGTATCAAGAAGGAAATACTACCTGAGCCAACTTAGAAAGAACAGCAATGTGTTTTACTTAGTTTTATAGGCACTAATTTGCAAATGTGACACTTGTTTTCTTAACTCCAAGATGTGAAGAGCTTGTACAAATACTTTACAAATACATGTAATTAAAGTAGATGTAAAAAGATACAGCTACACTGGGCTTCCCACATGGCAGTAGAGCAGGAACCAGCATCTGTAAATTCCGTAAAACTTTAAATTATTTGAGCCCAGATGTTTTTAAGAGCACATTTGGCTGTTGATTTGGGATCCTGTTTTGCAGTACTTAGTAGAATGATATGTAATTTGTATGTAATTTATATTGTGAAGTTTCATACAAACTTATTCTGGAAAACCTGCAACAATCGTGCAATCAGGTGTTACTGGCACATACCAAATGATGCAGACTATCTAGTTAGTGAATGTACTAGAGATTTGTGAGATGACCTGCTAATTTTCCTCTTGAGAGAATGTCCTTTCTGGAATAAAGGTTTTGTATGATACAAAATTCTGTCTATCTAAGTTAGCGTTTTATTTTGGAAATTGATACTCTACTTGATGCTAAATCTCTTTTAATTTTACCTTTTCATTTTTCAATATTTATAGATTACACCCTCCACAGGAAATTTTTCCCTGGGAAAGTTCAGTATTGATCGAAGATCAATGTACCCTTTTAGGGAGTCACTTATCTGACTGATTTAGATACTTTTGTTAAAATACCCCTTAGAAAGGCATGTCATCTGTATTTGGTCAAATGACTTTCACCCTCTTTGCATAGATGTCTATAAAACAAGTAATTCTGATTGTTGCTAGAAAATAAGGTTCTAATGAAATAATATATTTTAAGTATTTAAAATTATTATTGTACTTGTTTTACTTAACTGTTTAAATATTTTCAAATATTTTAAATATTAATCACTACATAAAGGGATCAGGAACACTTTAGGTGTGCTAGAGCATCCATCAACTACATTATCACACCGATAAGGTTGAAAACAATGTCTTACTGAAAAAACTGCTTGGAGTATGTTACTTGATATTACAGAAAGTTTGCACACTAAACTAGTTCACCTTTTGTGTTCCATAGTGACATCTTCTGGTAGGTCTGAACATGCTCTTCCAGAATTATTTTGTTTAGTTTGATTACTCCTAAATATAAGAACTGAGAACTGAGATCTCGGACTGCTACTCATAAATGTTCAGTGATTGTTTAGCTTCCATGGCAGTTTTTCTATCTGATTTCCCCCCCTTGTCTGTTTACACTTGGAGGACTGTAAAACCCGTAATTTTGGGAAGTCTGTAGGGACTGGAAGTAGCTAATAGAACTTCCTCCTGCAAAGTCATTGTGAAGTCTGCCCAGGTCAGTAGCTCCTGAGTCACTAGCACCAGCTGGTGGTAGTTCTGGTTCTGCAGAGCCTATTAAGCACTGATTAAACATAGTAAACTATTGTTGGTTTGCATTTTTTTCTTAATACTGATTCATGTGGACTTTTGGAGTTTTCAGTTAGTTTTATACTATTAACTGTTATGCTAAGAGCTGGTGGTCAGATTTTCTTCAAAAGCACAGGAGGTACTTTAACAATTGCAAATGGGATTTATTGCAAACAAAAAAACACTTCCTTTTCTGTTCAAGAACATGGCAGAATTCTAAAGATCTGGTCTCTGTATATCTCCACTTTATGTGGTAAAGTGATTGCTCACATCTAAAGTCAAAACCAGCATGCTTGCCTCCTGGGAAACAGCTCTTTTCTTGGCTTAAACCACAGACATCTACTAGTTGGGCAATATTGCTGTTACTGTTTTATTTCCTATTATCTGATTGATTAAAATCTTTAATTTTTAATTGCTTAGTTTAGAATGATAACCAGTCCAGTCTTCGTGATCAGTTATAAAATCTAGTTTTTAAGCTGTAAAATTATCTCTAAGTCTGTTGTATAACAATCTTCTCCCTTTCTGGGGGAAAGGTTTGGGATTAGCTCTGACAAAAGCATGTTATCGGAAGGTGGTGTCTGTTTATAAAAGCCACCTGGGAAAACACCAGAGGAGTACTTTATAATCCCACGTGTGTATGCATAAACGCCTAACATACATCTGCTTTTCTTAAAAAATTATCTTGTGTGTGTGTCTGGTTATTGCTGAGAATGGGAGTTGCATTTCCAAGGAAGCACCAAATGTAGTATTTTCATTTTACTTCAAAACATTTTCCATGACTGTTCACAGATGATGTTGTCACTGAGATTAATTTCATTTAATGTCGCAAATTTAGTTCTGGGAAAATGGAACAGGACTTTAAGCTTCTAGTGCAGGTTAGAGATTAGGGATTTAATGTTTGTGGTTTGGAATTGTGATTTTTTTCTTAAGCACCATAGAACAATTCCGGTTTTGTTTTTATTGGCTGTCTATATAATACATAAAATTAATAATGTTGTCTAGGAATGCTCATGGATTTTCAAAAATGGTATGTAATAGAAAATAAGCTCTACCTTTATTGGATCTTGCAGGTGCGCAGGTTTGCAGAAGCATTTTTTTGTCTTGAGCATCCTAGGCAAGCTGCCCTTGCCTATCAAGAACTGCAGTGAGTAGCCTTTTGGAGTGCACAGTATGTAGCATGTAGTACTGTTATTCTATAGCTAATGTTATGTAGAAGTACTGTCTTGCAAAAATACTTAGATAACAAGTTGAAGAAAATAATGTTTTAAATATAGATTTGAAGTTTTTTAATGAAAGTTATGTAAGAAGTTACTAAATAACTATTAAAGCTATTAAATGACTAATTAGCAGAAAAGCTTCTACTAAAGTGAATTAGACTACTGATAATTTCTGTTAATGTAAAAATAAATGGTTCTATTTTTTTAATGTAGGACTACTTCCTTTTTTTCAGTGCTCAAAGTCATCTACAGATGTGTGCAGCTATCAAAAATACTTCCTTCTGCAGTTCTCTTCCACCTCTCCCTATTGAATGCAGTGAACTAGATGGAGATATGAACTCCTTGCCTATCATCTTTGAAGATCGATATTTAGATTCAATTACTGAAGGTAAACACACCTCACAGTGCAGGGTTTTTTTTTGAAGAAATTAACAAAGAATACGTAAACCTGAGTTTTTGTCTTAACATTTCTTGCTAGCTTTACAGTACGTTGATTTGCTAGGAAATGTTTCTTCAGCTTGAATTTTGAGGATTTGTAAAGTTCTATAATTACTAGTGTTTTATAGCTTCAGTTAACCTGCATAATATTGTTGTAAACAATCCTTATTTTTTTCCCTTTTATTTTTTTTTTGGTGAAAGATCTGGATGTACCCTGGTTGGTAGTTCAGAGTCTTCCAAGGTCAGAGTCCAATAAAATGGATAAATTTGAAGCTGAAGAAGGTTTTGTAGCTGGTGTTACCAGCCCAGAACTGAAAATAAGACCTGCAGGTGCCTCCAGCCTTTGGCATCCAGAAAGTGAAAAGATGCTAACAAAAACTTTGAAAGGGAAAAGTGAAGATGCAAATAAATCCAAAGTTAAAGTTACTAAGCTCATGAAAACAATGAAACCTGAAAACACAAAAAAAGTTGTGAAACAGAACTCTAAGGACTCTGTGGTCTTAGTAGGCTACAAGTGTTTGAAAAGTGCAGCACTGGAAGATGCCTCTAGAAGCTCAGAAGGCAGGCCTTCATACAATGCTGACGAAGGGCTGGACCCTAAATTAGGAGGGTTTCCTTGTGATACAAAGACCTGCAGCAGGCAAGCAAGTCAAAGAGAACTTCCATTTTTGCCATCTGAAACTGAGGAAAAGACTGCCAAGATTGAAGGTGGCCAGTCAGGTCCAGGTAACACCATGCACTGTGAAAATGTGGCTATTTTTGGTAGACTTAGTATCTCCCAGACAGGTGCTGGAACTATACAAGCAGATAGTGCTCTACAATCCAGAGGTACACTTGAAGGTTGCCATGCAGGTCAACCAGCTTCCTCAGGAGTTAGGACAATTGAGGTCAAACCAAGTAATAAGAATCTCTATGAAGGGGAGAAAGTAACTGTTCACATTGGATCATGGGCTGAGTTTCCGCAAGGTGGAATGCAAGGAGAGAATTTCCAGACCCCCAATATTCAGTCTTCAGAATCTGGAAATAAATTGAATCCAGAAGAACAGGAACCAGCACTTGAAAAGGAAAATCAGAGAAACTTCCAACATACCATTGACAGCTTGACAAAAATTAAAAATAATCAGCCTACTCTTTCTACAAAAGAAAGTCAGCTTTCTGCAAGTGGAGATGTGGCTAAAGTACCAGATGTTAGCGTGACATATGCCTCTTCTAGGTTTTCAGATTCAGGTGTAGAAAGTGAACCAAGTTCTTTTGCAACTCACCCCAATCCTGATCAGGTTTTTGAAAATGTTCAAGGGCAAAGCACATACAACGGTGAGAAAGCACTTCCTCAGCTTTTACTAAAACCAGACTGTGCTATAAAAAATGCAATAGAAAGTCATTGCACTGAGAGTACCAGTGCTGTAAGTGAAATACAGTCATCTCTGACATCCATAAATTCGCTGCCATCAGATGATGATGAGCTGTCACCTGATGAGAATTCGAAGATATCTATTGTACCTGAATGCCAGCTAAGTGACAGTAAAACAGTATTGGATCTTGGAGCAATTGACTTGCCAAAATGTGATGACAGTAAAAAATCAAACACGAATTTGCAACAACAGTGTGTTGCATTTTCAGGGCACTTGGATAACAAAGCTCCGTCTTTACATTCCTCGCTCTCAGGAACAAAAGATCTTTTACACTTAGTTGTTTCAGATGCGGATATGTCTACTGATATGAAAAGTCACAGCCCACAGGCAGACTTTGGCACAACCTGCAAGGACTCTCAGGACCTCGAAAGGCATCTTAACACTACAGAAGAAACAGTTAAGTTGCATTTGGAAATAATTTGTACGGGTGAGCCATCCATTGTTTCAAGTTCTTCATCTGTAAATGCAGAGGATGAGGTTGAAAAAAAATATGAAGGAAAACATGATGAGCATTTAGGACTAAAGGAGACAATGGAAGAACTGTCAGTAGCTAAAACTGAAACTGGTACAGATAATCCTTCTCCAACCAGTAGTACTGACATGGTAAAGCAAGGGCTTGTCGAAAACTATTTTGGCTCTCGAAGCAGCACAGATATTTCAGATATTTGGCCTATGGACAACAGCAATCCTGTTAGTCCGCAAAAGGAAACGTATGAAAAACAAATATTTTGTTCTTCCCAACAAGATGAGGAGGAAGAAGAGGATCAAGAAATGATTGAAAACGGGTATTATGAAGAAACGGACTATAGTATATTAGATGGAGCTGCCAGTGCTGACCAGGATCGTGGCTCAGCAGAAGAGACCCTGAGATCTGAAAGGATTGATAGTGGGCATCTGCGAGATGTAATGACGGTGCCTCCTGTCTGCACTCCTGGCTGTCTGTCTTTTCCTTCTTCTCTGAGAGACTCTCCTTGCAATGTTATCTGTTCTTCAAGGCGTAAATCTGATGCAATTACACAACAGCCAGGCAGCACATCCTATAGCTCAGCCTCATCCGTTTCCTGGTATGAAAGCTCCCCAAAACCTCAAATGTTAGCGTAAGTGATTGTTTTAAAACAAAGATTTTACTTTTATAAATTATGTTAATATAGTATAGAGGGGAAAAAGAAGCATGATTAGGTTTCACAGTGCTCCTAGGACTGTGGCAAGTGTATTCTGCATGCTCAAGTAACATCACCTGTTAGATGTTCATATAGAAAGTTTGTTAGCAATTAATTCCTTCTATCAGTTATCTTTTAACTTTATGTGGTTTGACAAACTTCAAGCAAGATTTTTTTTTGTTTCTGTAATAGTTTCCTTATTTTAAAAAAAATAATAATTCTGCTGGAAATGATGATGTAATGGCTACTGAGCATAAAAATACTGTTTTATGAAATAGAAGGTATTAAAAGAGCAAGCATAGGAAAATATACTTTGAGTTTAAAAACATAAAACAAAAACATTCTGTAACTGGTTGTCCATCTAATTAATTAAGTGAATGCTAGTCAAGGTGATGGCCTTAATTTTCAATCTTAACTTGAAATACCCAAAATGTAACACCTCAGAATGTCACGCTCTAAATTGCACTCCATTTTGGATACCAGGAATTCCAAATGTAGAGGAACTTGAGGAATCCCACATTGTACCTCCTCTTCCTGTAAACATAGGTGTTTCCCTGATAGCCCTTTGCTGCTACCTGAACACGGGAAGAAGCAGCTTAATGTGTTGTATTGGAAGTAAAACATTGCTATCAGAAAGAAGAAATAATAATAGAATAATTTTGGTTGGAAAAGACCCTTGAGTTCATCAAGTCCAACTGTTAACCTGGCACACTGCCATTTCTACCACTAAACCATGTCCCTAAGGACCACATCTACATGTCTTTTAAATACCTGCAGGGATGATGACTCAACTGCTTCCCTGGGCAGCTTGTCAAAATGCTTGACAACCCTTTCAGTAAGGAATTTTTCTTAATATCCGATCTAAACCTCCCCTGGCACAACTTGATGCCATTTCCTCCTGTTCTGTCACTTGTAATGTGGGAGAAGAAACACCCACCTCCTTTCAGGGAGTTGTAGAGAGTGATAGGGCTTAGAAGAGTGGTAGAAACAATGAGAGGGCTAAGCAGGCACAAGAGGTAAAAGGCCATATAGTTTATGGTAAGCAGCTGAGAACAGGAGGAGGGAAAACAGGTTAGAAGTGGATAGAAAAGTAGCATCTGAAATACTGGAGAGTGGGTACTGGAATGGAATGGAATGGGAGGGATGAAAAACAGGGACTGTTAAGAGTGCTCTGTAACAGTAACAAAAGAGGGAACTCAAGAGTAAAATCAAGGACTTGGCCTTGGGGAAAGCAGAGGCTCCTGGAGCGTGGGATATCTGGCATTCCAGAGGGCATGGTCTGCTCCATAAAGAACCAGCTTTGTGAAGTCAGAAAACACGCCTTGAGTAAAAACTAACTTCTGCTTTGGAGTGATAAGACTAGCTGGCTGCAGTGGTTTCTAATCAGGGTGGCTTCACTGAGGAGTGCTCCTGTCAGTTAAAGAGGTGTGAGCTTAAGATAAAGCTGGGAAAACAGAGAACAGAAAGTAGAATGGGAGGAAAACAGTGAGCAGGGGGAAGAAGGTACAGCTTGGTTTTGTGAGGGATTATGTGGAACACAGATGTCGTGGTTTGGGCCCAACACGACAACAAAAGGAACAGCCACCTGGCTGCTCACTCAGGTCCCCCACACACACTCTGGGATGAGGAAGACAAAGCTCCTGGGTCGAGACAAAGGACAAGGAGGGTTCTTCACCAATTAAGGTCCCAGGCAAAAGACTCAACTTGGGGGAAAAAATAATAATTTAATTTCACACTAATCAAACACACACAGGACACAGACAACACACAGAGCAGGGCTTGCATATGTTACCCCACCCCTCCCTTCTTCCCGGGCCCAAATCACTTTGTTCCTGGTTTCTCTGCCTCCTTCCCCCAGCGGCACAGAGGGACAGGGGATGGGGTTTAGAGTCAGTTCTCAGGCTGGTGGTTCCTGCTGCTCCTTCCTCCTCAGGAAGAAGGATTCCTTACAGTCCTTCCCTGCTTCCCCACGCGGTCCCTCCCATGGCAGAGTCCTTCGCGAACCTCTCCTTCACGAGTCCTTCCCACAAGGTCCGGAGCTGCTCCAGCCTGGGCTTCCCGCAGAGTCACAGGCTGCTTTGGGAACAAACTCCCCTGGTGCCGGGGTCTTCCAAAGCTGTGCAGTCAGAGTCCACTGGCAGCAAATCCACTGGCCACAAAATCCAATTTCCACTGGCCAAGTTCACCCCTCCTGGCGCCCCCAGGGAATGTTCCACCACATTCCTCTACGAGTGCAGGGGGACAGCTGCCATCTCGCCATGGGTTGCAGGGAAACTTCTGCTTCTTCCCCTTCTTCCTCACCGACCACCAGCACCGCTCTCCTTCCCCAGCACAGCTCTTCTCCCCCAGTGCTCACTCTGCTCAGGTGTTATCTCAGTTCTTCCATATTTTAATTGCTGAGGCGCATCTATTGTCCCTCTAATGGCTCCTTGGCTGATTTTGGAACAGGGGGAGCTTCTGAGCTTCTTACCGGAGCTGCTCCTGGGGCCCTTCCCCCACTACCAAAAAAAACACCAAACCAGAACACCAGATTAAGGAGGGAAAGAAGCATGAGGAAGCATAAAGCTTGAAGAGCTGCAGGGAAACTGATACACAGTTAATTAGGTTGGAAGGTCATACACAAAAAAACTAAGGGAAGGGGAAGAAAGGGAAGAATGCAAGGAATTCCTAGCATGTAGGATACTCAACTATTAGAAGCCATGCCTTCATAAAATATCTGGAAGAGCAGAGGTCTGGATCTAGCTTCTTCTGAAGCGAGTGCAGGTTATTTAGCCTACCAGAGGAGTTTTCTGGTGAGCAGTTACAGCACTGGCTCCAGCTCTCTGCTGACCTAGTAAACAGGTTTTATGGTTGGCAAGAATTATCAAAAGTCCGTGGAAATCTTTACCTTGACTTCTGATTGGTTGTAATTCCTGTAACTTTGTTACTGCATTTTAACAAAGCTGTTGCTTGCTCAAAACCAGAACCAACCCAGAATCTTCAGTGGTTTCAGAAATACTTCAGTTTGCAGATGTTAAAACAAGAAAAGAGAGTAGAACTTGGGGTATGGATTTTGTTACAGAGGAAAAGGGGCTGTAGGAAGCTGCAGTAAAGAGTATTTTGAGAAACTGGCTTGTTTTGTGACAACAGTAAGTTGATACATGTATTTACCTTCCTATCAGTAACATAAAAGACAAATAAAAAGAGAGTAAAGAACTGTAATTATTAGGAGACCCTACATTTGTCTGGCAACTGTAAATGTTGTTTTATCATAAATATGGTTTTGTTCCAGTTTCCTACAGGCTAAAGAAGAACTGAAGCAACTTAAACTTCCTGGATTTATGTATAGTGATGTTTTCAAACTGGCTTCTTCAATACCTTACTTCAGTATGGAAGAGGAAGACTGCTCAGAAGAAGGAATACATCTTATAGTCTGTGTCCATGGCCTAGATGGTACGCTGGGAAATGTCATACTGAATGAGATAGCAGTTCAGATTACTGGTCAGGTTTAGCTTTTGTGATTTGAACTCTGAACTGAACACTTCTGAAATAGGTTCACTGAATGGAACAGGGAATCTGACATTGTACTGCTACATTTGGCAGTGTGTTCCCTTAGAGTCATTTCAATTAAGAATTTTATGTAATATTTGTCTTTAGTAAAACTTCCCTGCATATAAACCCATATTATGCCATAGTTCAGATTATGTACATCTTCCAGGTTTTTATGTCTTACAGATATTTGTCTCTATTGTGGTAATATAATTGAATTAGTAATAAAACAGTTTTGTTTAGAATTTGTAATGTTACATTGTCAAGGAAAAACTAATATATTTAACTTGTTCAGAAAAATTAGTATATGTAAAATGCAGTCAAATGTTTATAAGGTTTTAAAAGGCTAGATTACTGAATCACAGAATGGTTCAGGCTGGAGATTGTGTAGTCCAGCTCCCCTACTCAAAGCAGTCACCTACAGCAGGTTGCCCGGGACTCAACTTGGTTGGGTTTTTAAATATTTCCAAGGATGGAGACTCTACTGTAGTAGAAATTAGAAAATCTCTTGCTAACTGAAAGAAGGATTGGAAAGCTTAAATAGCTTGAATATAGCCACCTACCTTTTAGTTCAAAGCCTATGTGCATGTTAAGAAATAAGATCGCTTCTAGTTAAGATACTCATAACTTTCTGCTGTCAACATTTTTCTTTTTTTGAGAAGCTTCTTAAATTAGCAATGTAAGGAAATAAAAACCATCACTGGATAGAATATTGGTCACTGACATTGCACAACCTTCCTGTTAATTTTTTAAATTCCTAAGTTAAAAATAATTCAAATAACGTAGCTTTTCTTTCTGTGGGCATAGAGAAGCCTTTGTTAAGCACTTTTAAAATGGAACTCAGAAGTATTCCTTACTAGTGTAAATGTTCAAGTGTTATTGTGTGCCTAGAACTGACACAGTAGTTAACTTGCCCAAAAAAACCTGTTGTTTAAAAAAAAATCTTTGAAGCCTTAGAAAAAAATCTGTATAGTTAGAATTTTTCTTATGAAATGGCAAGTTCCTTCAAGTTCTTTTCTATTAATAGCAGATTTAAATAAAAATCCTGTTCTCTAATGAAGTCAGAAAGGGTACTCTTTCTTCAAAAGCATACATGATCATTGACGTAGACAAATCTTCAAGATGCTAGTTAAACTGGCATTTGTTGTTTTAGGTACCAGTCTAAATATATCTTTATCTGTTGACAGTCCACACTGCCTTCTTACTCTGTAAAAATGTTTATGACCTGCCCTTATTCCTTGCTCCTTCACTGAATTCTTCAAACTAATGCTGAATTATTTTAATTGACTTTTATCAAAAGTTAATTAGGTTTTCAGGAATGTGATGCTCATAATGCTGTGTATTTGTGGGATGCTAAGACAAAATCAAGTATAACTTCCTAAATCCTTGCTTTTTTAAAACGGTGTCTGCACTGAATGTCATTTTTATAGACCATTTTGTCACTACATTTGGCATTGCAGTTTATCTTCCCGAGTCTTGCTGCATTTCATTTAGGGCTGAGAATATGATTAGCTGTGTTTAAATAGAAAGTTGTGCTGTAGGTTCATTTCAGTATTCTGAGTGCTTTTATTGCAAGTTCACTTCACAGTATCTAACTCTTGATTGTCTTTCCTTTTAAGGTAACAGCGCAGATCTAAGATTAGTGAAGACTTACATTGAGCTAGGGCTGCCTGGAGGGAGAATAGATTTTCTCATGTCTGAAAGGAATCAGGTATTTGCCAAGAAAAAAAATTATTTTGTAAAGCAATAAACAGCATAGATCTTTAGACGTATTTATGAAATGGCACTATCCAGTTACAGTTTACCACATTCTGTATATTATTACTGTATTCTTATGGAATCTATTATTTGACATGTGGCTTGTGTTAAAGTAATTACAAAACCTAGTATGATATTGAAGATAAATATATAAGAAGTATCATTTGTTGCCATTTTTTGTATGTACTGATATCTCTGAAGTTCTCAGCATAGTCATTTAAGATTTTAGATAAAATACCCTTGATATTAGTGGCAAAAATGGTGATAGTGGAAACTGGTGTGGCAAGAAGGGAGATGTTTTATTTCACAGGATCTGAGAAGTACAAGATACCTGTCTCTTGTTCTTTTGTCAGCATACTGTAAGATCCACATAACGACATTGGTCAAATACAAAATTCCCTCTTGTGTTAAACTTTTGAGAATTTCATTATTTTCAGATGAAGTAAACTTGAAAAAGCACAGAAGACCAATTTTTATGTGTTGTCTAACATTCTGTATTAGACATACTTCAGAGGTGAATTAGAACAAAGACTCTTCAGTGTCTCAAATGCAGTGTGTTTTTCTGGCAGCAGCTGCTTGGATGCTTTGTGAAACAGGCTGGACAGGCACCAAGCCATGCTTTCTCTTCTCTAGCCCTGTAGTTTTTGGCAGAAAGCTGTTCTGAAACTTTCTGATTTGGGGAGTCCATTGAGACCACTGCACCAGATAGCTACTGTACTTTTTTCCTTAATGATGGCTGATTCTTTTTGAATATTTTAACTTTAATAGTTTCTGGTCATCCATGATATCCCGCCTTGCCCACTTTCAAACTTTTGTCACTTGAAAGGGGATGATCAGAACTCGACAGGCCATTGGAGATGTTTGTGCACTATGGACTTACAAAATGCTATATTGATATTTTCTCTCCTTTCTTTGCCGATGTAGCTGATTATATAGAATGCACACATATATATTATTGTTTGCATATATGTTTAGGGCTAGTTTTCTCTATTTTTTGCATTTGTTGCCATTTTACTACCCAGGCAAGCAGTACTAAAAGATTCTTCTGAAATTTTGGCTGGTTCGAGATTTGTCTAGCCTGGATATTTGGTTTTATCTTCCAGCTCTGACATCTCATCTCCTTCTTCACTTTCCCATATAATTTACCAGTTTGTTGAACACTGAAGATTTTAGCACAGATCCTTTGGAACTTGTATTGAAAGTTTTAGGCAGCCTACTCCTTTTTTAATTTCTTATTGCTAATCATTGTAGAGAATCAGCTATGAATTGAGAATAAGGCTTCAAAGAGTTGTTTTGTTTTGAATAAGCAGTGCTAATGTAGACTCTGCTGTTGCAGTAATTGTCTCATTTCTGTGTCATGGGCAGTGTGATATAGTTCTGAATGTGTAGTTTGGTCTTCTCTTTCAGTACAGATAAGTTATGTGATGGGGAAGGCTTAGAAGTGAGGCTGGCTATGTAATGTTAAGTTTTGTTTTGGTGTATTAAAAAAAATAGTCTTACAGTAAAATGTATATCACTTTATTCCACGTTACAAGAAAAAAAACCTTGGAAAAATTATATTAACTAGCTGTAGTGTTTGTATTCAAAGTTAATATGGATTATTTTATTTGTGTGCTGTTGATGAAAACACTGGGGAATAAGAATTCAGACTGAATGTAGAATATATATATTACTGCATTAGAACATAGAGTTATTATTTTTTATTTCTTTTATTTTACAGAATGATACCTTTGCTGATTTTGATTCCATGACAGATCGCCTTTTAGATGAAATTATACAGTATATACAAATTTATAATCTAAACCTTTCAAAAATCAGGTAATATCTGTTCTATACTATTTAAAGAAATAAATGTAAAAGTAGAGTCCTGTATTGTTCTGAACTGTGATGCTCAGGAGCAGACCAAAAGAGAGATGGGAAAGAGAAATGCAGGGAGGGGGAGGAGTAGGGGAAAGGAAGACAAAGGAGAGAGAGGGAATTCCCAGTTGATGGACTGAACAGTGTTTTAAGCTCACCTAGTCCTGTTGCTGGTTTTAGGGCAGAGTTAAGCATTTAAGGAACTTCTGTCCTGGGCTTCCTCAGAATCTGCATGGTAGATTTCTGCAGAAGAACAGATGTTTTGAGAAAGTAGAAGGAAACTGTAATAGTGCTGTGTCAAGATAAAGTTGGCTTTCTTCTGATTTTATAGTCTTTTTGCCAAGTAAGACATAGCAGGCCATCTTGTCATTCCTACAGGGAAATTTCATCTTATCTGTGAGGTTGAAGGGCAGCAACGTGGAAAAAATATTTCATCATTTTGACATTTTCTGATTGTTTCTTCTGTTAAAAAGCATGTTTTACATCTTAATAGAATGTTCACCCCAGTCTATGCATTCCTGTTTCCTTTTTCAGTTGCTTCCAGGGAATACCTGTTCCATTTATTTTCTGAATGGAGGGTACACCATTTGAGCAGACTATCTTACTCAGCTGTGCTGCTGGAGTTAGGTGGTCAATAGAGTAAAGGAGCAAATTCAAGCCTGGCTTAATTTATTTAGGTATCCTCAAATTACACATCTGGAAGGTTTTATGACTTTCTGGTCACATGCATTTCCTACAAGTTTCTGCATACTCATGTGTTTGGTAGGCCTTACTCACCTAGAGAAAACATCTAACATGTTTGAATACAATCTCACTTTTTAAACGAATGTTTTTATTTTGAAAGAAGTAAGATTTGACATGGCTAATGTTGTCTAAATTTATGATCTTTTTTTTTAAAAAAAACACACTGTTGGATCATATTTATACTACACAGACAGCATGTTAGCACACTTGGTGCAGGAGAGGGGAGTTCTGTAGCCCACCAGCACACACTGGTATCTTCTCTGCCATGCTGTGGTCTGAAGGCTGTAATGAGCAAACCCACCCAGTTACCTTCTTGTTGTTCATACCTGAGAACTGAATTCTCTTTTGCCTCTCTCATAAGATTTTTCATCTGTGTATTTTTTTTCAGTTTTATTTATTACTTAACACTTGAAAGAAAAAAAAAATTACCGGTTTCTACTTCAGTTTCCTTTCCAAGGTGTATGCTTATCTTTCACCCTGCTGAAGCAGAAGTCTGCATCTCTCAATTTTAGCTTTTGTCATGAGACACTTAAGCCTATCAGCAAATCCTGCAGCTGTTTTCTGGTAGCTACATGAGAGAGCTTTCAGTAAGAGATGTGTTTACATGCAAGTCCTTGAAGGAGTGACCCGGAAAGCCCAGGAAAATACTTTTGAGGAATCGTTTGTTCAAGTAGCCAGTGCATTCCTACCTCATTTTGGCTGTCCCACTGTAAAGAAAGCAGACTTTGTGCTTTGTTACTTTCCTGAATTATGCTGATTTCTCCTTGTAAAATCTTCTGGTCTACCAGAGGAAATGTGTTCTGTACAAATGCTGCTTAATAGCTGAGCTATTAGAAATCAGTCTCCAGACCTACAATGATTTTGTATGGCAAAAAAGCTGACACCATTGTGTGTCAGAAATACCTATGCCCCTCTTTTGCACTCAAAGTCTTGTTATGGGCAAGAGGGAAGGCACCCCTAGTACTGGCTTTCTCTACTGACTTGCAAGATTGCACTTCTGCAGTGATCATTAATAGATGATTGCTGAACCTCTGGCATGAGATACCTGTTTCTGCACTCTTCTACACCACACTTTAGTCTAGTGATACACATTTCAAGCCACACAGAATAACTACTTGTTATTAATAGAAATTATAGTGAAACTAAAGCAACTTTAGGCCTGGATTGTTGTTTCACTGCCAGGAAATTGTCACATTCAAAACAAATGAAAATCAGCTCAGGCCAATGGAAGTCAAGAGAAGTTATGAGATGCTGTTCCTTGTGCCTGCAACTAATAGCAAAACTGTATTTATTGTGGTGTATTCTTTTACTGAGATGAGAAAAGGCATTCCCTGAACCATCACAACCCAGAGCCCTACTGTATTGTCAGCTTCAGTGAATCAACTACTCTGCTAAATGCAAACAATCCAGGAGGTTCCTAGAGTGCAAGGATGATAACTTCCTTTTCCAAGTAATCAAGGAACCAACAAGGAGAGGTGCTGTGCTGGATCTTTTCCTCACCAACGAGGTGAGATGAACCACTTGGTGGGTAAAAGATTGGCTGGATGGCCACACACAGAAAGTTGTGGATCAATGTCCAAATGGAGGCAGGTGATGAGTGGTGTCCCTCAGGGGTCAGTATTACGACCAGTGCTGTTTAACATCATTGTTGGAGACATGGACAGTGAGAGTGAGTGTATCCTCAGCAAGTTTGCTGATGATACCAAGCTGTGTGGTGTGGCTGACACCGAAGAGGGAAGGGATGCCATCCAGAGGGACCTTGACAGGCTGGAGAAGTGGGCCAGTGCCAAATTCATGAAGTTCAACAACCCCAAGTGCAGGGTCCTGCACCCGGGTTGGCACAACCCCAGGCACAAATACAGGCTGGGGGAAGAATGGCTGGAGAGCAGTCCTGAGGAGAAGGACTTGGGGGTGGCAGTAGATGAGAAGCTTGACATGAGCCACCAGTGTGTGCTGGAGCCCAGAGAGCAACTGCATCCTGGGCTGCATCAAAAGAAGTGTGGCCAGCAGGGCCAGGGAGGTGATTCTGCCCCTCTACTCTGCTCTGGTGAGACCCCACCTGGGATACTGTGTGCAGTTCTGGTGCCCTCAGCACAAGAAAGATATAGTCCTGTTGGAGAGGGTCCAGAGAAGGGCCACCAAGATGATAAAAGGCCTGGAGCACCTCTGCTATGAAGACAGGCTGAGAGAGTTGGGGCTGCTCAGCCTAGAGAAGAGAAGGCTCTGGGGAGACCTTATGGCACCTCCCAGTACTTGAAAGGTGCCTACAGGAAAGCTGGGGAGGGGCTTTTCATCAGAGAAGATAGTGATAGGACAAGGGGTAATGGTTTTAAACTGAGAGAGGGGAGATTGAGGTTAGATATTAGGAAGAAATTCTTCACTGTAAGGGTGGTGAGGAACTGGAATGGGTTGCCCAAGTGAGGCTGTTGATGCCCCATCCCTGGAGGTTTTTAAGGCCAGGTTGGACGAGGTTTTGTGCAACTTGGTCTAGTGGTAGGGATCCCTGCTCATGGCAGGGGGGTTGGAACTTGATCTTTAAGGTCCCTTCCAACCTTAATGATTCTATGATTCTATGAATCAACATTTTTGTTACTGCCAAAGCTGATGTTAGTTATTGCACCAGTGCACCACCCAACATGCATTACTGTCCTTTGAATAAAGTCTTTGTGCTCCGTACAGGTGTGTAGCAAGCAGGAACTGGAATCTTGTTTCAAACCAACAGCAATTTGTCTTATGAAACAACTGTTTGGTAAAGAACTGCTGATACTTTAGGTTGAGGGGACCTCTGGAGATCATATGGATCACTTACCCACTCGTACTGGTGCCACCTTCAAAGTTAATGCAACTTGCTTAGCATTCAAAGTTCCAGTTTTGAGTATCTGTGAGGATAGAAGCCTTTCCAGGTCATCACATAGCTAGGAAATAAACCACATGCTCACCTCAGTTACATTATTCAGCTTGGCATCCTCTTCTCTAAGTAACATTTTCACAAAAAAAGGAAGCAATATTTAATGCAATGCATGTATAAAAACACCTGTTTATTGTTTCATCACCTTTTTGATTTTGGGTTCTGATAGATTTTTTTTTTTCCTTCCCTACATAGTTACTGTTTGACAGGATTTTTCATTTGTTAGCACAGAATAGAGAGGTTTTACTGTGTCTAATTTTCCAGAATGATCTGAATTGGTAGACTTGTGCCATAAAACACATATAAAAACTGCAGTAGAATTCTATTATGTGTTTTAATGATTTCTTGTATGCAAAGGATGGTAATATTGCCACCTACTGTTCAGAAATGCATTGGTTTTGCAGAGCATCCCACCATTGCAGGTGTCTGAAACAATGAGTACAATGGTTTGGTTTTGTCTTACACTTTCAAAACCCTCTTTGAAGGCTTTTCCTTTTTTTGATTTAAGCAAATGCTTAAACCTTTCTCTATTATAAAATAATATTAAATGCTTCTTATGTGTTCACCTAAACATCTGAATTTGAATACAATATATTAGTGTAACCCTTGCTATTTTTCTAAGTCTTTACAAATTAAGAACAAGTGTATAATCTTTGAGATACATTCACATACTTAACTGTGAGCACAATTTTTTCCTCAAATGACTTTTTCATGGTTTGGAAGTTTTGGTTCAGGTATCACCGTAGTCTTGAGGATTGTAAGATTGATTGATGGATCACTATTGTTTTCCAGTGACAAAATTGTCCTTTGTTATGGTAAAATAGAAGAGTTTCTTATCCGTTTATGACATTTAGTAAATAGTGGATGAACTGTCAAGAGAACATCTCTGCTAACGTTCAGCTCTTCTTTAGAAAATAATCTCTTTACCCAAGGGCAATTCTGTGATGCAGATCATCTTCAGGAAAAACTCGATCAATTTCTGTAGACATCTACTTGTTCCTAAAGAAATCTACAATTCTGTTTTTCTTGTGTGAACTTTCGGATGTACTCCGAGGGAATGGTTTTACATTTTAGTATTCAAGAGAGGCAGCAGCTCAGTATTTTGTTTTTGCAAATGCACTGCTGTTGTGCTGACAGCACAGAGGATGAATATCTTTAATTTCTAAATTAGTTGGGCAAACAGCAAGCTGCTGCAAAGAATTCCTGAGATTGCAGCCATTTTGAAAATCTGGTAGTAAAAGTGAACAGGAAGGATATATATATATATATATATGCTTACACAGTGTATTGGTAAGGAACAAATAGCCTGTTCTGTCATAGAAATGTATAAAATGTCAAGAGTTTAGGAGCACAGGGGTGGCCCTGCCATTCATTAATCTGATTTTTTTTTTTTGATTTAGCTTTAAAATTGGAATTGTTGGGGTAAATACTTCTTGCTTGCAAAGCAATTAAACAGTCAAGTACTTTTTTAGCACTATATGTTACCCAGATACTGCCGGTAGCTTTGTTTTATTTATTTTCGTTGCTGAATCTAGTGTTACAGAGCAAATGGGAAGGATGATCTTATGGGTGTAATGTTGTGGCATGTATATGATCCAAGCATAGTAGTTCCACCATATATTTTTGGATGGCAGCCTGTTCTCTCCATGTCCTGAGATTACATTTGTAAAATGTAGTTTTGTGAACCCTGGCTCTACCGTATCCTCTTTAAGCGCCTACGACAACAGGCGCTTCAGATTAAGTAAGAATTATTCTTAAATACCTGAAGCTAGAGAGTCCCATCCATCTTTTCCCGTACTTGCTTAACCAGGGAAACAGCTAAATGTAATATTCTTCTGGCAGACAGATATTCTTCAATTGCCTCCCTCAAGCTGATGATCACTTATTTTGGTCCATCTGCAAAGCAGATTTGAGATGTTGCATTTATTTTAAAATAATCAGATTCAGTTAGGTAATGGTTTTTCCTCTTACAGGACTACTTTTGGAATTCTTCTCCACTAGTTTGTTTCAGTAACTGTCACACATTTGTCATACTGAATGCCAAAATATGCCAAAGGAGTGATTTATTCAGTGATGCACAGCTCATAAAGTATTTTCTGAATACTTGGTACTAAGGAAAATACAATCAGAAATAATCTTGCTTTTGGGTGGGAGGTGCTGGTGGGAAGATAGTTTGTTTTCTCTAGCTTTTAAAAAACTATATATAAAATAATTATGGAGGAGCTCAGGACATGTTTGTACCAAGTTTGTACACCTTGGGAGATACAGACAAGCTATATTTTCTGTGTGACCTAAAGTACAGGCTTCTGAATGTAAACTTTTCATTATTTTTTTTTCCTGTGCTTTTTACTTCAGCTTTTTATTACACCAGTTTTATTTCTTGCTGTTTAAAAGAAAAAAAGATGGCCATAAAATTCTATATTATACTGTTTTTCTTTCTAAACAGCTTTATTGGACACTCACTGGGTAATCTAATAATCCGTTCAGTGCTCACAAGACCTCGATTTAAGTATTACCTCAACAAACTTCATACCTTCCTGTCCCTGTCTGGACCACACCTTGGTACCCTCTACAACAGCAGTGCTCTTGTTAATACAGGTAGAGTATTCTTTTCAGTAGTATAAGTTCAGGGAATATTTTTGTCTTTGAAGTGCACTTAGCAGTTTCATGTGGGTGCACATTTCTGCATTACTTTGATTATGAAAAAGCACACGTTTCCCTGTCATAAGGAGAGAGCAGCGTTATAAAAGCAAAGTGTCCATAGAAAGATATGATTGGCATAAGAAGGTTTCCTGTAGCTTTGATTCAGGTTTTCTATTACACTATAAAGAAGCTCCAGTTTTAATGCATTGAGCTCAATTTATTATAAACTGAGTTTTAATCTGCAAAACAAGTAGGTAAGATGCATTAAAATAATTCTGCATTGCTAATAGTCTCTTTTTTCTCAAAAATGTCCTGCAGTAAACCTTACAACCTGCAGTGTTTTTCTGCAAACATGTTTGTACCTTGGAAATGTCTTTTCCTAAAGATTACATGTAGCTCTAGGAGAACTTGTAGAATCTGCTGAGTTTTGAAATAAATGTTAGAAAATATTTTCAGGTAGTATAAAAATTTTAAATTAAAACTTGTTTCTAAGATTGCCACCTATCTCAGAGAGCCCAAACCAAAAATAACTAACATTTACTTTTACTAAATACAAACATGCTCATTAAACCCTTAAAGAAACACGCTAAAAATCATTATTGACTTTATTTAGTGCCAATCTATTTATTGATTGTTTTATTATTTGGTGTCATACAAAAATGAAGAAAAAGTTTTAACTCACATGTGTTAAACTTAAGAAAAGTGGAAAGGAATTACTGGCTAGCTGGAGTTAATGTTGGAGCTTACAGAAGCCAGGAGAACATGAGAGCTCTTTGAATTTGGTTGAAATTATACCATATATAGCCTTTAATACACTACCAGTGAGGTTCACCTCAGGATTAAGTCATCTACAGTATAATTCAGTATGGGACCTACTGCATGTATATCTGTGGACAGTTTCTTTCATGCATTTTAATCTGTAACTGAATCTCATCCAAATCACCCAGAAGTGTTTACATTACTTTACTTTCCTTTTAGAAATTGAAGTTTTCCAGGATACAAAGAAGCAGGGCTGTTGGCTTGTTTATATACAAATGGCTTTCAGTTAACTAGGGTTAAACTGATCAAAGTTTAGTCCAGAATATATTCACTGAAAAAAAAAAATAATCTCTTGTATAGTTGAAGAATGTATAGATGTCCTTTTCATATAATAGTCTTCGTCTGCACATTTCAAACTCTGTAAGATTTTGGAAAATACCAAAACAATAGTAAGTAATGGTTAGTGAAGTCTAAATAAATTACTATGTTGTACGTATACTTTAATGACCTACAATAAATTCCTTCAGTAAAAGGTAACTATTGCCTTCAGTGTTGAATCAACACGTTCTTGAGGCTGTCAGGGCTTTTTTGCTTGCTTTTCTTTTGCTTGGCAAGGTAGAGAAAGTATTTTCTGAAAGGCTAAGTTAGCCAGCTGGCTTTGCTCATTGACTGACTCACTGAGTGTACATCATCATAGAAAATACACTACTGTGAATTGCCTCCCAGAAAATGTTTTCCTTTGTTCAAGTCATATTTAATTAATTCAGTGGTTCTGTAAAGTTATTTTTAGAAATCTGAGAAGTAATACTTGTTTTGTGTTATATATTTCAATGTCAAAATGCTCTAATATTCTGTAGATTATTGAAATAAGAGTTTGTCTGTTGCCTTATGGCTAACTTACTAATGTGTTTTCACTTTTTTGTAAGTATAGTTATTTTCTCTAGAAAGGTGTGTACATTAGTGGAAATAATGGTCTTCATGCTTTATTATATATAGAAGGGAAATAATAATGAAAAAAGATTTTAAATGTTTCTAAGCTTGACAGTGCAGATATGAAAAATGAAACTAACACCTGAGGAGCTAAATATATGCACTTTATGTACGTTTACTTATGTTTAATTACTTTTCATATTTTATTGTGGATCTATACTTAAATTGTACCTCATCACACAGGTCTGTGGTTTATGCAGAAGTGGAAGAAGTCTGGTTCTTTACTGCAGTTGACATGTCGAGACCATTCAGATCCACGACAAACATTCTTATACAAACTTAGTAAAAAAGCAGGTAAGCTTTGTTAATACTTACTGTCTTTTAAAAGCCACTGTACATAAATGTGAATAGGAAAGCTAGGGAAAAAATTTCCAACAAGCTCCTGTTTCAGTTTATGTAAGAGTTATCTATCTATCTATCTATCTATCTATCTATCTATCTATCTATCTATCTATCTATCTATCTATCTATCTATCTATCTCAGCTTCCTTTTTCAGCCACTGCAGCTAAGTAATTTCAGTGTGGTAAGTCAGGTATGTATACACTCATTTAGGATTACCTGTTTCTGTAAAAATTCTGCATTAAAGTTTTAGCTAAGCTGACCTCTACTTCCTCAGTAAGATGGTCAGGGAAAACAAAAATTCATTTTGATAAAGAGAAGTTGTACTTAGCATAATAGCTGAATTACAATTTTAATTGTTCATACTGTGACATTCATACATGTTTCTGTGGTTTGAATATTCTTATTTCAGCTGTCAGTTGAGAGCCAGTTTTGGCAGCAAATGTTCCATTTGGGGGGTAGTTTCTATTAGGCGTTATACTGTTATTGAAGATTCATCTGAGAGCTACTTTTAAATGTGTGTCAGGCAGGCATTTGTGGAGCCAGAGAGGCTCATGCTGTTTTGTGAAAAATCAGAGCACATTTCTCTATAAAAATATTTCTGGGGTGCCACAGCTGAGATTTTGTTGAGACCAAACTGGCCCAAAGATATGGGCAGGAAAAGACTGACATCTAGCTCTTGAGATGTTTGAATACAAAACTTACAGGACTTAGAAGCAGAAAAGAATAAGGAGCAAGAAGAAAAATCATGGATAAGATAGAATCTTGATCAAAAATTGATTTTAGAAAAATTTGGGGTTTTCCTCTTCTGTTAAAAATCTATCAAAAAGCAATTTTATTGCTGATAAGGTGATATTTAAGGCTGAACTGGTATCTAAAGGTGAACTGTGAAGTTAAAAATCATTGAAACAACTGGACTACCATAAACTGAAGTGTTGTTAGTGTAGCTTTTTAGTCTTTTGTAAATAAATGTTTAATCCTAAGCAGAAGTTATGAGCTTCTGAAAAGTAACACAGGTGATGCTGGGTAAGACTGTAGGACTTGTAAATGTCACAATCACATTAATGTGTTTGCTATAAAGAATTTTATATTGCTTCGTTTTGTGTATATCTATCTCAGCATGACTAAAGACACTGTTATTTGAGTATTGTTGTAAATTCTAGAAATGTCATATTTTCTTATGACAGACCTCTCTATATGACAGGCTTTTTAAATTCTGGAGTGGTACCAGTTAATTCCAGAAATTCTGCAATCATGAACACATTTCTGGCAACTCCTTCTCAGTGCTGTTTCTATCACAACAATACATCTAGAAGGACCTATGACAAACATTTTTACCAATCTTGCTTATTCCTCCGTGTTTGGGGCCCTGATGGGCTTTATGGCTGGCTATCACCTCGGTCCTTTGGATCTCATAGTCAGAAGCAGCATCAGTCAGTTTCTCTGCTGCTGCCAAAATTTCTGGTATCTTTTTCTTTCCAGAGATCTCTCTCAAAAGAATGTGTTCTGGGTGGAGTTTTAATGCTTTAATGGGGACAGCTTGCAGAATTCCATCAGGAGAAGCAGGTTTTGTAAGTGACATTGCAAGAAGAATTGTATTTTGAGCATATGCAAATTTCTCACCTAACAATAGTAGGTTCAGACCTTTTAAAGAACCTTCACAACTGAAAATTAAAAATTATAAATATATCATTAATAAATCCCTCACATCTATGTGTAGGGATTTAGTGACACACGTTCTGGAATTTGCACATCTCTTGACTTCTCTTTCCACTGAAATATTTTCTACAAGTGATAACTGCACCTTTCTGGCATCAAATGTAAAAATCAGCTAAATTATGAAATGCCAACTGATTTTTGGCACATCATCAAATTAATGATAATCAGAAGGTTTTTCTTTTAAGGGATTAAGGAAGAATATGTATTTAATCAACATATTAAAATACATAATTGATTCCAATTGGAACACGTAATTTTTGTGGAAGCAAAAGGCTGTAGCTCCAGTGAAACTGAAGGTGCTTTCAGGTGTAACATGAGGACTGTCCCAAGCACTTCTCCCAGCTTCTCTAACTCACCTTGTTTTGTGCAAGGTAAACAATAGAAGCTCTTAGTTGTTTTTTTTCTCCTTTTTTTCACCTCTTCAATTAGAATATTTTGTTTCTTACCTTGCCTACATTTTATACTTGGCTAGTTATATTTTTCATTAAAATTAACAGATTCCAGGGAGTCCAGGAAAATAAACTGTAAATTCTTGTTTTGTAGCCATTACCAACCAACAAATCTGCAGTTCCTTGTTCATGGTACTTAAGATGGGTTTTTTATGGGTTCAGAGACCCTGCCTTATATATTAAGAAATTAACAGTGAGATAACAGTTTCATTTATACGAAGGCTGGTTTTGATGTTCTGATCATCTAAGAAAAATGTCAGTGACATTAACATTTGGCTTTAGTTTGGTTCCAGACAGGACTTTCATGTGCAAGTACTTTGTTCAGAATGTCAGTACCCTGGTCAGTACTAATATTAAAAACTGAGTCCAGTTCCATCAGTTGGTCTTTGCCTGCAGAAACTTGAGCTTGTCATTCATCTGAAACAACATTAACTGAAGACCCTGGAGGTAGATTGCAATTTGTTATAAATTGTGATTGATCATTTGCAATTAAGGACTTGGTGAGTAGACTGACTCCAAAACTTCAGAAATAATTCATTCTCTACAATGAATAATGTGTCAGAAGCATGGCCTGCTGAGACTGACTTTCATAAAGCAAACCTCAAAATGCGTTTTTTTGATCCCAGTTATTAATTGTTCGCTCACTGACAGGAGTGGTTCCTGTAACAAACTTTGGACCTGCAAGTTTTTCTACTTCTGAACTTCTGTTTAAGTCCCATTTATCAGCCTAGAATATGCCCACATTAGCACTCAGGAATGCATTCAGAAGCAAATCTCTTCATGATCCCTGTTTACTTCGGAACACAATGAATGAGCTTCGGCATCCAGTGCACACTGCATCCACAGGACCAGACAAGAGCTAGTCCAAAGTAAACTCTACTGGAAATGGGCATTACAATGGATGAGGGATTCTTAATACCAATGAGTTTGCTCTGCAGTTCCGTTCCTCTTATGCCCCAGAGTTCACAAATGGTAGTGTACAGCCCTAGGCTCTTCCACATTCCTGTGTCTTAGCACTTCCACAGGTCTTGATCAGTGGAATTCTGATATGCTTGCTTATTGCCTTATCTCCCCCCTTTAAAAGTGTGCATTTTCCTAATCTCTGAAAGGAGGAAATGACATCTGTTTTGGTTTTCATTTATGTCCCTGTTAACACGGATGGTGAATAAGCATGGTTGGCATGTTTTCTTCTTTGAGATGTCTGTATATACAGGATGTATGCCTAGCTTACTTGTGCTTTTTGACTTTGTGGAGGGGGAAAAAACATGTCAACTGTTCACGTGAAGGAGTGCCTGTTTATAACTCATGATTGAGGATGAGTCTAGAATTGAAACAACATCCCTATTGGAAGCATGTCATGGAGACTAACCAAATCAGTTCTGCTAAGAGGAAGAACTTCCCAGCCCTCAGTAGCTGTGTTCCAACAATGTTGGAAGAATCTGGTGGGGTTTTTTAGCATCTGGAGCCAAGTTCCCTAAAATTAAAATCTTCAAGGCAGAGTTTGAGCTGACATGGAACTCTTGAGTTCATGTAAATCTAGCTCCCTAATCAGTCTGCAGCTGCAGCTCATACTGCTCAGACTGCAGCTGAAAGTCTGAGCTTTCTCGCATCTGTACTGTGGCATCTTAATCTGAGACCTCAGCTGATTCAAAATGTCAATGCTTGAATTTTTGGGGCAAGATTTGAGTTCTGTGTCTGATGTGTTAACTTCACAAAGCAGTGTGGAAGGCCAGCTGCAGGAGATGGCTGCATTCCAGGGCGTAATTTATGAAGTCACTGTTTCCAGACTGCATTTTTGTCAGAGCTTTCTGATCGCTGTTTCCAAACAAGCATGTAATTGGACAGATTTGTAGAAAATGTTGGGAGTATTTTACCTTGACAAAACTGAGACATTTCCTTAAAGTCAAAGCAGCCAGGTATGACCCTGAGCTATGTGATCTAACATCAAAGTTGGCCCTGCTTAGAGCTAGTGGTTAGGATCTCCAAAGATCCCTTCCAAATTTTTGTCTTCTAGGACTCTGTGTTTGCTATGTTACTAAGGAAAATGGCAGCTTACTAATGGCAACAGATTGTTGTACTTTTTTCTACAGCTTATTGTAAGTTATTTTTATTTGATCGTGCTCAAGAACTCTTGTGGCATCTTGTGGCAGTGAATATTGTCCATTGCAAATAATTGAAGTCTTGTTTAGATTTAGTTAAAGGGCAGGGGTATGAAATTTTGCATCATCCTTCTTATTATACAAGTCCAGAATATCAGCAGCCTGTTGTACCTGGGGCTCCATCTCCCATTCCTTACTTGGATGTTGGTGGTAGCTAGAGGGCAGACTTATCCTCTGATTCTGTTGTCTGAATGTATGTGAAAAACTATTCCTCTGTGCCTGCTGTTAGTGTCTATACCGACTGTTTCAGACAGATTTTTCCACTTGACATATTATTTGGAAAAATCGTCAATGAATTTATAGACATAATTAATTCAGTAATGATTAGTGCTGTTATTCACTGGTGGACATGAATGGCAAAATGGTTAAATGGTAGAAATCGTGCTCTCTGTGTGCTTAAATTCACTTAGAGATTGAAGTTCCATTAGTTGGTAACAATCATGATAAAAATTTGGAAAGCCCATTAAAGGTTTGTTACTACAGAAAAGAACATTCTGTTATGTGGGACAAAGCTTGATATTTCAGCAGTGATCTTTGACTTGAATTGTTCTCTTCTCAAATCCTGTTGAAAAATTTAGACAATACTTTCTAGTTAGTGACAGCCTATTTTTTTTTTTTTAGAGTACTCTGCAAAAATGCACGATCTATTCAGTAAATGATGTGATCAGTTCAAATCTATTTTGGTCCGATAGAGATAAGTTTTAATCTTTCAGCATTTTTGCCTAACTACAACAATCTGGAGATGTTGAGCTAATTAGATTTGGGGGTTTCTTGATTCAGCAGCTGAAAATTTTGCTGCACAAGAAAAAACGGTTCATTAATTATTTAGAATAATGTTCAGTTTGGTATTTTTTTGAATACTTAGAGTATGCATGACAGATGTTTTATTACAGTGTGGTGTGGATCATAAAGATGTGGGTCATGGATTAACTCAGCTATATACTTGTTGACAGTTTATGCCTGATTTTGTAATTTAATTAAAGGCAGAATGTATGTAAAGTCTGAGAAGTAGATGAAAGAAAAAAATGTAAAGATGACCAGTGGGACAATTTTTACTGCTACATAAATGAAAGACAGTGATAAGTTGCTTCTTTGTCCACAAGTACATTTAATTTAGGCACAGTTTAACACTGCACACTTCCATATTAGAGAGGATTCTGTGCCTGTGTCCTGACTAATAGACCAGCCCATAGGCTGTCTGAAGAGCAGACAGGGTGCTGTTGAACACCATGGAGTTCCTGCTCATTGACAAATGGTTTGAGTTACCTCCCACTGTAGAAATCCAAGGGGTTGCCAGGCTCTGCACATTTATATACACCATTTTGACTCCTCTTTTTCCCATCCTTATAGTCATATGTGGTCTATATGTATCACATGAACCATGTCAGAACAAAGAAAGATGTAAGACTTGGACTTTTTTCTTCAAAATAGGCACAAAGAGCCATCCAAAGTAAAAACACCCAAGAATTGTCAATAAAACTAATGCTTATAAAATACCGCAGATGCCTTATTCGCTCCCACTGAAGACTTTCCTCACTTTTTTGTAATGAAAGTTTCCTGACATTTATCATGCCTAAAATTAAGCCAAAGACATTATTTTTATGAACCAGACTTAATCGCATGTGAGGATGAAGAGAGCCTATTTAGACATTGATTGATGTAGACTGGTGTTCCTCTAAAGATTCCGCAGGACATCTCTTCCTTCTTCAGGTCAATCAAAAGATCTAGGCAGTCCTGTTCTTTGTACCTTTTACATGAATGCTAGAGAAAGTTGGGTATCAAAAAAACTTAACACAAGATAGATAAATTCCCAAGGAATTTACAAAACTATTACAGATGAGCCTCCAGAGAATTCCTGTCCTTGATTTAATCCATATGCATTCCTTTCAACTCAGTACAAACTTTTGGAACTGGCATCTGCATCTTCATGCAAGATTTGCTGCGGTCATTTTTCATCAGATGTCAAATAAAAGACTCCAGTGATTTAGCTGATCTTTTGAGACTTGTTTTTCAGTGGGCACAGGCAAAAAAATCCCAAACATATTTCCTATTTGAAGAGGACAGGAACCAAATGCTTTTTCTGTGTCTTTTCATAGACTTACAGAGTTCATTATATTTTTCATTTTTCTGTGAAGTCTGGGAGGATCCATTTACTTTTTCACCTGCTAGAGTTGTTCAGCATAATTTCTGTAACTAATTTGGTTTGGAGATGTAGTCTTCATCCCATGGAGTGTACAAAATACTGAAAATTAAGAAATAACCTCTGAAAAAAGGAAAGGTTTTTGATTTTGGGCTTTGACAGCTTCAATATGTGTGTTAATACTTAGTATATATTCAGTCTGAACACAACAGGGAAATGAGAATCCAGAACTTTGTCCCAGCAGTATAGCTTTTGAAAAGCAGATAACAATTTCTTTTCCTACACAATCAAATATCTTCTTTTAATGAAAGAAGAGTTTGATTTTTGGACATAAACACAGAAAATGTTTGCTGCAGATTCCAAGAAGTACCCTTGAAGAGCGACTTTATTTGTAGTATTTCTATAATTCTCAGAATGGACTATGTCAATTTTTGTAAATTAAAAACTAACCGTTACAGAATCTGACTATTATTCTCCAGAAAGCAAAAGCAGGGCAAAACTGCTAAGCACTAGTGCAAATAGGTTTGGATTAAAACTACCATGGATAAGATGTAAGCAACTAATACCTAGGGGATTCTCAGACAGCCTGAGTTGGTAGCTTTTCAGTATAGCTTACCTTCACATGCTTAAACTGTTTGAGTGTTTTCTGGGTTTGCCTGACATTTGCCTTGATATTTAACTGTAGATGGGTATGATACTCAGAAGTGGCTGTCTAAGGCAAAGTCAACCCATTTTCCTAAAATGCTTTGTTGAATTTGGTCTAAGGTAGATGAGCTGCACCAGAAACCTGCTGAAGCTTTCTAGGGAAAACATAACAAGTCTTACAGACTGTATTCTCCATCATTACTGGGGGTTTCTACCTTTCCATCATCTTAGTGCTAGAGTGCTTGTCCAAGAAGTAGCAAGCTGGGTTTAATTATAAAGGTTTAATTATATTTGGAGTGTTGTGTTGGATGGACCCTGCACCTGTGCTGAAGCTGACCAAGCCTTGAGTGAGGCAGTGCCTAATAGAGGCATCTACATACACTAGGTGGGCTCTACTGTGTACTTGTTGGTGCTAGGCATTAATCCTGCTGCAGCCAGGCTGCCCACCAAAACATCAGAGAAGGCACCATCCATCTTCATGTTTCTTTAAGCAATGCAGAGGCTTTACTCCGTTCCGTCAGCCAGAAAATTACTTCATTCCTAAGAAGCACAACAAAGTTTTGAACTATACTCTGTTTAAATGGGAAACTTCACAATTGGATGTCAAACCTGTATGTATTAAAAGGTCAGTATCCAACGTTTTGTTATTCTGTAGCTCTACCTGCTGTAATTTATTTTTCTGCCTTTTTTCAAGATCTTGTAATAAAATTGTGCCAAATTTAAGTTGTAAAGTGTTTCATTACTCTGTATTAATTGTCAAGGGATTTGTTATGATAGATACCTTTTTCTCTTTCCCTGTAGGTCTTCATTACTTCAAAAACATTGTGTTAGTAGGCTCTCTGCAGGATCGTTATGTTCCTTATCACTCAGCTCGCATTGAGATGTGTAAAACAGCTTTAAAGGATAAACAATCAGGTAATGAATATCCTGCAAAACAAACAGACCACTCAGGTTAAAACTCATAGGTCTCAAATTCATGCCATTTCATTTTTGGGTGCTTAACTGAGGCACCTCTTATTACATGTTTAGACACTCTCCCCTTACTCTGTAGTAATGGAGAGAGAGAATCCATATGGGAGCTGAATTGCTTTCTGGATCTGTCCTGTTCTATTACATGCAGAAGGAGATGAGACTGCATCAATTTCTGGCTTACAGACTTTAGCAGAAAACTAGGTGGGATGAAGACAGCCCCTGCTGTGCTGCTCCATGAACAGGGAGAACAAATAGCTTTAATTTTTTGAGGGCATCATGTTGTAGCATCAAGCATGTAGGCTGTGTGTAGCTGAGCCTTAACACGAGCGCTGAAAGACACAGTGGTTTCCCATTTCAGTGATGGTTGGTTGTTATATTCAATGTTGAGGCATCCTAGCACAATTGCATTCTAGCCTTATATATTGACAAATACATAGAGTGATAAATTAATACTAATGAGCACATTCTTACTATAAATGTAAAAAATACTAAAATGAATTGCTTAAAATTCTTTTTCCAAGACTTAAGGGGAAATTAAACTTCCAGTACATTATATCTCAACAGAACAGCAGCATAACACATATCATTACCTCTCTTAATCTGGAATGTATTAATTTTGAGTTCAAGGTCAAAGAACTGTATTTGTTTCTGGTGATTCACACAGTACTTTTCTTTCCCCTTTATAGGACCAATTTATGCTGAAATGATCCAGAACCTGCTTCTGCCAGTTCTTCAAAATAAGGAATGTAATTTGGTTCGTTATAATGTAATTAATGCATTACCCAATACAGCAGATTCTCTCATAGGGAGAGCTGCACACATTGCTGTTCTTGATTCAGAAATATTTTTAGAAAAATTCTTTCTTGTTGCTGCCCTAAAATATTTTCAGTAGAGAAAAGCATTGTAAGAGACTTCTTTATTACCTCATTAACAGATGAATCAAATAATGTGTGGTATAAGTATAGCTGCAGCTGTATTTTAAGAGATATTTATACTTTTTATATGGAAGATAATTTATATCATCCACACTTACGGCTTTTTAACATCAACTTTACTTTCTAGGTAATGTGGCTGTGCAATATTTTTTATTTTGTTCTTTTTACTTTTCTATCACTTTTTCTTAATTTTGGGTACCTAATCATTTGGAGATTAAAGCACAGTGCATTTTTGTGGTTGGTTTATTATTGGCTCTTAGACTACAAAAGTCAATGTTCCTTGGTTATGTTTTACAAGAGGCTTTAGATGCCAAAATAAATTGGATTTAAAAATTCTAATAAGGTCTTACACATTCAGTTGTCGTATTTTAGCACTGTAGAAAGTTGAACTGGAAACACAGCGAGCTGCTAAAATATTGGGTATTTGAAAAATGACTATATCTGTGGGGGTCTCACAAAGACTGTTACCGAGTTGTCTGTTCAGATCCCTACAGCTGAACAGTTGTCTACAAAACCATCAGCATTGTTGTTAAATATGTGATGCCTCCGGGAATATGTTTTCTGCTGATCTCAAAAACACGTTAGTTTACATACTGAGTTTTATTACTGGAACCTGTTTTCAGAAGCAAATGGCAACTAAGGATTTTTGAATGTTTCATGATAGCTGCCTTCAAATAATTGGGGTTTTGCAAACTGCATTAAAATGGCTCCTTGCTCTGTCGGTTCTTCAGATGAACATGGACAGTTTTACATGGACTTCTTCCTTGTATGTACGTAAAATAAGTAAATGTTATAAATTTCTGCAATACTTTTATGAATTTAAGCAATTTTTAAATATTGTTAAAATGTTTTATTGACTACAAAGTATTGTAAATATAAATCAATACATCTTCAAATGGGACAATATTGTAAACTTTACCTGTTTAGTGATACAGATAAAATGTTTTTGATATACAGGAATGTTAAAGGTCTATTGACTTTCTACTGGTGCTGAATAGCATTAAGTTTGGTTTCTCCTTCCTTCCCTTTTTTGGTTTCAAACAGTAATTCACTCAAGGGGGGGAGGAAGAGTTACATGTGCATTCACTAATTGTAATGAACATTTTTTGAAAAATATAAATTTGTTGTATAATGCATGTTTATTTTTAGCATTGTGTTATTGCATCTGGTGTTAATAAAATGAACAAATTACTCTAATGGAAGCAATTAAAGAAACTGAAATGTTCTGCTAATTACAAAAATTCTGGGGAGGCTTTATTGTATATAATTAACAATTTTGTATTATTTGAAATGAATATAGCAATAATAGTTTATAATGAAGTGATTTTGCATTTGGTTTGTTAATATGGTCTTTGTGATACATTTTTTTCTCTGTAGTGTGCAAGTTTCAGGTTACCACCTATGGTTTGGCAACGTACACACTTAAAAGAGTATTTTATTGGAGTTGTGTTAGGCAAGTCCTTAGGACACAAAGATATCTTAAATACATTCCCACTCTAACAATGCTTACCTTTGTTAATTTATTTATTTTACGTTATGATGGTGCTAGTATCTTGTAAATATTTTAAGTATGTTCTGACATCTCCACTGTTTTGTTTAGTAGTTGGCTAGTTGCTAAATTTTTAATATCAGTTTAGCTAGACCTAAAAAAAATCTCCTCAATTCATATTGATCACATTAAACTGCTCTTAGGACAAGAATCTAGATGTTTCTGTCACTACTGAAAAGTGTCTGTCTTGCAGCAGCTCTGGAAACGAAGTGTAAAGCATGTTTTTGTGGTTAGCAAAGCAGAAGTATCTTGGCAGAAATAGCAACTTTTTTTTTTTCCTCGTACAGTAGCTCCCATCCAGGTAAGGAGGCTTGCATTTTGTTTCTTCTGTGGGGAAAATGGATGGTGCGGGAAATCATCTGATATTTGCATGTAAGTTTATCAAGGAACAGGGCAAATTAAGAGAACATTAAGTTAATTTTCTCTCCCCTAATGTGTGTTGCCCAGTAGCTTTTGTGGGGGCTGTTGGACATCTTGAAGTCTCAAAGGAACAGCTGCTACCTGTGTGCTCTAAGACAGTGGTGAGTAGCATGATGACCCCAGCATGTCCTTGAAGCACACGCTGTTGCACTTACAGCTGCTCTCTGAAAACATGCCATCTTGGATGTTTAGGACAACTGTGCATGTGTTGCATGGCCTACTCCTGCACATTTCTGCCTTCTATTTAGAAGATAGAAAAATGGACTTTCATTATACATAATGGAATGTTACCTGATGCAGTAGCAGCTGCAAAGTGCTCCATCTCACCTCTCCTTTGTTTGAATCCTGGCCTCATCTTCCTTTGTTGACAGTGACTTCTGCTTTAGGCAGGTATCCTACAGCTGCTTGAAAGAGAATGATGTTGCTTACAGAGTGAGAGACAAAAATGAAGGGTTTAACATTCCTTTAGAAAGCTGCCAGTCACTTGTTCCCTGAAGGCTGCAGGCTGCTACTGGGATCGCACAAAAGCTCTCAGCAGTATCATTAGGAGGTCACTGCATAAAATGAGAGACTGTCCAAACTTTTGTTTGCAAATTGGAAAAAAGAGCTCAGTTTCTACTGTGGAAATCACCAGGCTCTGCTGCAGAAATGAATTCCACATTGATGGAAAACTTACTCTGTAACTTATTCGCACAGCCCTGACCAGGTGTGTTGCTTAGATAACCAGATTTCTTGACATGGTCAGAGAGGAAGAGGGGGTGTTTAAGCAGAAGCAGCGCACTTGCTACTTCCCAGGTAGCCCCCACGGCCAGCATACATTCCAGCTCTTCTGAAGAGTTTGTGCTAGCTCAACTTCTGTTCCCTGCTTTTTAGAACAGCAAAACAAAGCAGCATATAGAATCATTTTCAGATAAGTGATCAGTAAACAGAGGGAGGAAAACAAAAGAAGAAAACATTGCATTTCATCACAAAGTGGAAAATTCATGAGGCATTTATGTTTACCAGTGTTCAGATTTATTACCTCCTCATTCGCAAGATTCACAAAAAAATTTGCATATTTACAGCAATACAATAAATGAACAGGAAAAAAAAACACTTTGAAGACCTCATCTTTTTTAGGTGAAGAACAGTTCCTAATAAATCTTAAATTGCTATTTCATCCTTACCGTTTGAGATCGCACAAAAGCATGATTTTTCATGTATTTGCATTAAACTGTTAAGGAGCAGAGCTTCTTATTACTTGATACCTGCAGACAGCTTGGTGTATTTTTAATGTAAGGATTTCATGATAGTTTTACTGGATTTAGCACACACATTATGAGTTCTTGAACTTGGAATACATCTGGGTTTTTATTGCTGGTTTTGGGCAGAAGAACATTTTTTCTATGAGCCACAAACATTCCTCTTTATTCTCTCTGATCTACAAGCCCGACATTTTGCTGTTAAAATAAAGGGTTTCCCATTATTTTCAGTCTGTAATGTCCAATTAACCATGTTATAAAAAGCTGATTGAGAAAATGTCATACATAAGGCAGTCAGTTAAATTTAATCATTTGAGTGTGTAGGCATTGCCAGATGCACTGCAATAAACTCAACAGTGTTGCTGCTGTTAATTTACCAAGGAGATTTATGTTCTTAAAACTCTTCAGATGTGAACACAAAATGCTGTTTTAGATTCTGATCTCCAAGAATTGCTGAGTGAAAGTTATCTTTTGCAGCTTAGTATGTGTGAAGAGGGTGTTTTGAGTTCTGTGTTGCAGCAGAACAAGGTTACCTGGAGATGCTTGAGGAGTGACAAAAAGCAGATGTGGTCACATTTCAAAACATTAACTGGAGATCCAGTCCATGAGTCCAGGTGTTACGTACCCCAAGGTTAAGTTTATACTGAGAGCAGAGCATGTTAGAAGCACCTTCACCAGGTGAACTGGGAAATGGAGAAGACAGGGGCTGAAGTCCTTGCGGTGCCGCACCTGGGCTTGGTTGCTTGGTTTCTGGCTGCTTTTCCTGAGGGGGTGACGAGTGCCTGTCAGAGTGCAGAAAAGGCACCAGCTGGTTGTAGGATGGAAAGAGGTTAAGTTTATTATTACATTCATAAAATGATTACAATATTCAAATAATTTTCTGGTAACGTTGAGGCTATGCAGCCTTCAGATTTTAAGGACAAGCCCTGGGTCTGCACCTCCCTATGGCGTCAGCCTAAATTCTTTCGCGTCCTAAGTAGCCTCTGTATCTTACTTTGACGACTTTATTTTTTTATTATTATTTAAAAAAACACAAAAAACCACAAAAAAACAAACAAACCTAAAAAATCTACGAACCACAAAAAAATCCAAAACCCCACGCCAAACACACTAGAGGGGCAGGGGTGTATACATATATATATATATATATATATATATATTGGAGGGAAAACGAGTCCTTCCAGCCGTGAACTGTTTACCGCAAGGCACAGGCGAAGATGCTCTTGCTCCAGGCTGGGGTGCGGGGAGGTGGGAAGAGGGAAACGGCAGCGGATTCCCCCAGCACCTCCACAGGCCCGGAGATGGGCTTGGGAAGGACCCGCCGCTCCCACCTTCCCCCGCAGGCGGGCGGGGCTCCCGCAGCCTCCGGACCCGCCCCGCCCGGGGACCCGCCCCGCCCGGGGACCCGCCCCGCCCGGGGACCCGCCCCGCCCGGGGACCCGCCCCGCCCGGGGACCCGCCCCGCCCGGGGACCCGCCCCGCCCGGGGACCCGCCCCGCCCGGGGACCGGACCCGCCGCCCTTCGCGCCTGCGCGGGGCCCGCCCGGGGGCCATGGCTCTGAGGCTGCTGCGCGCCGCGCCGAAGGCAGCGAGTAAGAGGCGGGCGGAGGGCGGGAGGGGCCTGGCTTTGGCGCTGCGGGACTCCCCGGCCTCTCCTCCCCCCCCTGCTCGCCCAGGGCGGGCGGGAGCGGGGCCGGCCGGGGCCGCCGAAGGGCGCCCAAGATGGCGACGGTGGCGGGGTGGCCTCGCCCCTTTTGCGGGCGGCCTGGGGCTTTCCCCAGCGCTAGCGGTGATATTCTCCCCTGTGCGTCACACCTGGTGCTACGAGGCCTGACTCTCCATTCGGGAGGTTTTTGTTTCCCCAGCGTTGCTGCGAACCTCGGCAGTACAAGGTTAAGCCGTGGGTTTAACGTTTGTAGAACCGCGCGGGGGAACTTCCTGTGGCCTTGGAAGTTACTGCTCTGTGTCCTGTCTGTGAGGAAATTCAGGTGCTCGGTGCGTGCAGAGCCCGGGCGGGGGGGACAGACGAAGCAGCCGGCGACGCGGCCTCCGTCCCGCCCGCGGGGCTGCTCCGGCCGGCCCGGGTGGCTGCGGTCCTGCGGGCACGGCGTTCCTGGAGCACCGGCACCGTGCGTGTCAGTGGCACAGCTGGGGGAAAAAAATGTTTGTGGCCCCTCCTAGGCTCCGTTTGGCCGTTTAGGCTGATGGCAAGATGGGCTGATGCGCCTGTCCCCCCGAGGCTTCCCCAGGGGTGCGCGGCTCTGTGACCGCAGGTCGTGCGCTGTGGGCCACTCGGAGAGACAGGGTGTTGCGGGCGCTGACTGCGCAGCAGCTTTAAAGACTTGGGATTCTCAGGTTTTTTTTTCCAAGTTCAGCTGTACAGTTAGTAAGTTGGATGGTTTTGTGACTGCCCATAAAGGATGAGGGACTCAAAAATCAGTTTGTAGAATGTGGTTTGCTGGTAAAGTTGATTGTTCAGTTCATCCATACCAGAGGTACTTAATGTTGAACTTCTGTCACCTCAGTGTGAAGAAGAATGTATTTTGGTCCACAATAGCAAGTATTGCAAGTAGAAAAATGATTTTTGCCTCTTCTCTGCTAATTGAGATAACCAGTTTCCTATCAGTACCTTAATCCGACTTTTGTTTGAACTTGGATTCAGATATCAGCTTTAATTTAATTTTCTAACTAGCTTCTCTCAGCTCGCTGAAGAATGACAAGATGCTTGATAGGGGTAGAAAGATACAATGTTTGTGGAAGAATTAGATTCTTCGCTGTTGATAGTCCATTATGTCATGCTTAAAGCAAAAAAGAAATTACTCCTTTGGGGCATTGGCAGCAGTTGACAGGCATGATACAGTTTATGTGACTGTAGGATTTAATGTTAAGGTTGCAGTATTTTAGGATGAATGAATATGCTGATTCTGGGAATACAGGTGGATTGTTTGGTGTATGTATATGTGAGTCAAATCATTATTTATGACTTAAAATATATGTGCATCTTCATTTTTATATTGCTTGAAATAACTTCAGGGGTGGATATTGATAGGCTTTCTCCTACATTTATGTTTAAAATGTTAGTATGGATTTAAAAGGAAAATTCATGCTTTTAATTAAAGCATTTGCATGCAGTTACGTAGTAGAACTTCAAAGTGGTCAAGCTTTGTCTCGCTTTTGACTACCAGCTAAATTATTTTACCATCATAAGGGAAGCCCAGCTATTCTCTACAAACATTCTGGAAAACCTGTTACTAAGGGAACAAGCTTTTATTTTTTTCAAACTTTCCTTTGGGAAAGCAGAAGCTTTTTCTCTCTCAAAAGATGTTGAAAATGAGCCAAGACCTGGGACTCAGCAAGCTTTGTGGGGGATTTTAAGACTTCTCCAGGAAGACAAAATGTACTGGTCTGTACTAACATAATTACTATTTAGAGCCTAAAATACAAGAAAATAATGGTGAAAATAAGACCAAGTGGTTTAAAATACACTGTTTATGTGAACTGAGTTATACAACTAACACAGTTTTGCCTGCATATGTTTCTAGGGCCAAAAATAAGTATCTGTGCTGATTTCTTAGGCGTTCGTGAGTTGAATGTTAAATTAGTATTTGGGGTTTGTTTACTGGACCTTTGCTTCATAGTTTCTGAAATGAGGGTTTTTCAGAGGTGCTCGGAACAGTTATAGTATTAAACTCTCACATTTGTGCTGCTTGTGCCTGTTTGTTTGATAGAGTCATCACTGCTTTGCAGCTCTCTGAGGAGCACCAGCTCTAAGACAGGAGGAAGATCTGAACCTGCTAAGCAGTCACCTAAGAAGCCGAAGTTACCAGTAGGTCGATTTGATGAACCAGAGGAGTCCAGTATAGAGAGGGAACCCCTGGAAAGTAAGTCATGTTACACAAAATTGAAAGCCATGTTTCAAAGGCAAGACCCTGAGATGCTGTGCTGATGGCAGTTGAAGAAGAGGAGCAGGCATTCAGCACGCTTCAGAATCATTTTTCTAAGCTTAATTGTTGTGAAGAAACAGGCAGGGCGGTGGACACAAATTGCAACAAATGGTGTATGAGGGGAAAAAATCTTAAAGCTGGTCAAACATTGTAAGAAGTCACACAATTTACGATCTCTCTCTTCTTCTCTGAATTGGGTCCAGATACTTGTCAAAGGTGTCTTCCAGCATAAACTGTTCCATGATTCCAAGAAACGTAGCTGGTATTGATCTGTTATAGTACAGCTATAAACGATGGTAACAAAATCATGAGGGCACTAACTACTTTTTGTTATCCAAAAAGCCTATTCTGTTTTTTTTTTCAGACTTGTAGTTCATGATGTATTTCATGGTCAGGCTTTCTCTTAGTCTTGCAGGTAGTGTTTTGAAAGCCAGCAACAGATAACTGAGTGTAATGAGCCACGCAGTGGGGTCAGGGGAGATCTAATGAAGTGCTAACTGTGTTGCATTCCAGTGACCTTAGTGGGGCAGAATTTAGATAGCCAGGCAAGACTTAAGGCACCAGATGCATCGCTGCTGAAGTCACTAGAAATGTGTACTTTATTTGTCAGACAGGAGAAAGACATAATCTCTTTCCCCCTCTTTTTAATTAACTATCCTTAGCTACAAGTGCTAGTCATACTTTGTCTTATTCACTGTAGCATGCTGTTCTGTTACTGCTTACCAGTAGTGATAACCCATGTTTATCTATTTCGAGGTCTCTAGGACAAGCTTTTTTAATATATCAATAGATTACTAGGAATATCCACATGACAAAATGACTGAAAAATGACAGTATCATCTCTGAAGTGGTTTCAAGCAGTTTCAGATTGTGACTGACTTGAAAACTGACTTGGAGTTGCTGTGTAAGCAGTAATGTAATTCTTGTCCTCCTGTTGCCATAATATGGCTTCAGATTTAGCCATACCTGTATATTTTTTACATATAACACCAGGAACAGTTTGTTAGAATGCTGACCACCCATGGTGTCCTCAGTGGTTATTAGGAAAATAAGAAAAAGTTTAAGCTGGCTATTTGAATTCCCACATCTGTATAGCTATCATGGAGAAACCTTCTGAGCCTCTGCATCTACTGTCAGCACATCAGTAGTGTCTGGATGTTGGGATGGTATCTACAAAAGAATATTAGATGCATTTGTGGTCCTTGTACTGCCAGAGGTGCTCAAATACTGACATTTCCAATCCTGGTCTGGATGAATTTTTAAACAGGCATCCTAATACGTCATTCTGTATTGCCTGTAGCTACATGAGTCTCCCTCCATCACTGTCCTTTTTCTTCCCAGGATTTCTGTTGTCTTTTCTGATTTTCAACCCTGCTTCTCATTACTTGCGTTGCCCACCAGGGCTGAGTGGGGGATATGATTGAGGGGGCCCTGAGTTACATGTCTATAGGGGAGGCTCTGGAGAGTCAGTGTGGCAAGGGGATGTGTGGGGTACAGTGAGCTTCAGGGAGCCCGGCAGTCCACTGCGGGATGAGAAAACACTAAGCCTGAGATGGTGCTATGCCAGAACTCCTTTGTGGCTTGGGGATGCCTAGTGGGATAGCCATTGTCCCTGAAAAAGGGAGCACTGAGTAACATAAGGATGTTGACTGTGAGGTGCAGGATGCTCCATGGTGTTCAAGTACATGGCATAAGCCAGTAGGGTGCTGGGAACAGAACAAGTACAGCTAATGTGTAAGCTTAGCATGTCACTAACCAGAAAAAGTCCCATTCATACCTCATTACAAAGAGTTTCCCTCTTCTGAAAGGGCATCACAGTGACTTTTTGAGCTTAGGTTAAGTTTTAGAAGGTAAAAAAGTCTTAGTTTTAGCTATTTAGGATTTTATAGTACCTCCTGTGACTCTGGTAGCTAGTCTGGTGTTAACTGAATATCAACTTGCTGTTTCTTGAAACCATACCAGCATCCATGAAAACATGGTGTTTTAAATACAAGAATAATAGAAAATTCAAGCTAAAATAAAAAATGTAAATGCTTAAAATTAGAGTCCTAAACAAAGAGAAAGTGACCTGGTGTTTTAGATGTAGCAAACGTGTACAGCATACCTCAATGACCCAAATTCTCACTATGAATTTATGAGAAACTATAGTGCTTTACTGCCCTTGGACATGGAGTTGCTCTTTTATTTACGTAACTGAATATGATCTCATACATATTGGTGTCTGTAGTCACAAAACTCTGAAATTACTGTTGTATGGCTCTGGGAAATGTTTAACTTAAAGGTGCCTTTAAAAACAAAAGAGCCTTTAAAGTGCCTTCTAAAAACAAGATGGATTTTGTATTTGAAAATGAGACTAAGAGGCAAATACTGCTGATGGTGACATCTTTATATTCGTTAACATTATATGAATTTTAATGAACTTACCCTGTGATTTTAGAATTCCCTGATGGCATCAATCCTGTTACAAAAGAGAGGGGTGGACCTAGAGGCCCTGAACCTACACGCTTCGGAGACTGGGAGAGAAAAGGACGTTGTATAGATTTTTAATGTATAAAAGTGTCTGTATTGACAATAAAATATTTGTAGTTGTTGAAAAATATAATGTACAGAAAATTCTGAACTGGATTTGTTGTGAAGGTTCTTGTTTTTGTCATACTTGTGATGAATTTTCTAAGGTACTATGTAAATAAACATGGCTGCAGCTCAATTTCAGGAGCTGTTATTTGCTCAGTGTGCACCCAATTTTTAATGATGTTTACACTGTGCAAGTATAAATGCAAGTATAGTGATGTGAAATTGGTAGTCAGAGCCTCACTGCGATGTGTAAGGGCTTGGAGTTCTTTATGTATTTAAATATTTATGTAGTGACTTAAAACTGCTGAAGGAGCTTTGCAGTTCATGAACCTAGATACCGTTCTTCAAAAGCACAGCCACCCCCGAGGAGATCAGTACTTAGCTGATGTTTGCATTTAGAATAGTGCTGTGTTGGTAAAAGCCCCCTTAATCAAGAACCACCACCTTGTGCCACCGTTAGAGTGGGCTGGAATTTCTTTCCTGTTTGTGTAGAGGGGACAGACTCCATTTTGCCTCATCTCAGATTGATGGCTGTAAGTGGCATGATGGACGTGGAGGCTCAATTCCAAGAGGGTCAGTTCATGAGTGGAAGTCATGTAGGGGTGCTCTGTATGCAGTTTCAGAACACTGTTCTTTATCACCTAGCTTATCTTTTATTTGCATCTTTTCCCTGATAAATAGAGATGTCTGAAAACTGGCTAAATGCTGCTTGGGGAAAAATAACATAACTTGATGATACCTTCTGGTCAAAGGGGACTGATTACATTAGATTATATGATATTGCAGGTCTTTATCTGGCATTGAATTAGGTATCTTTCAATCCGACAGAGCTCAGTTCTTCATTCAAGAATTTGTCTAGTTATAAACACAGTAGTGGAGTGCAAATCTACCACTTGTGTGGGTACTTATTAAGAAGAATCATCTGTCATTATTAAAATGAGTAAACATATGCTCTGTTCATTTCTGTGCAAGTTCTTTTTGATAGCCTAAACAAATGGATCTTCTCTAGTCTTAAGCTATGATTGTTTTCTTCATCCCTTTGTGTTTCCTTCCTGATGTTTTGCTTATTTTTCAACCTCTTTTACTTTATATGCTCTAGCTTATTTATTCAGAATCTGTAGTAGCTGCTTTTGTCACAGCACCACAGTGGGCATTGAAACTCTGTAAGATCCCAGGACAGTCTCCCATTTTACAGCCTGCATTTCTTTTTCCTGTGTGGATATTTTTGCCTTTTGCTATACCAAAGTCAGATTTGCCTCATGGTTTCCATCATTTTGCATTAGTCTGTCTCTGCAAGAATGCATGGCTTTACCCAGCTTTGCCTTTTGCATGATTTTTATTAGAGCATCAAAGCATGCTAGTCCTGTCACAAATCTCTGTACAACCTCCCTAAAACTCACCTGACTTGTGGCCAGTGGGGAACCTCCTATTTGGAGCCTGGCAGTGTGTGTAGCCAGTGTGCATTTTGATGTAGTATCACCCTTGTTGTGAATTAAGGTGTTTTGACTCACTGCCACAATGCCCTACAGAAGTATTCAGTCTGATCAGTTAGGTTTATCAACCAATACCTCACTGAAGAGCAAAATGGGATTTACTAAAGCCTGTTTTTCATAAAATAGGTTAACTAGTGGTAATTGTATTTTGAACCTTCAGTCTTCTGTAAACTTAAATTCTGCAGCATGGTTTGGATATTGGAAAGTTGCTCTGTATTTATACCAAATTCATTCCAGTTGCCCTTCTGTAGTGCAACAGTTACGTTTTCCCAAAATCTATTGAAAGTTTCAGTTACCTGTAGGCATGCTGGGACAGCTATTTTTAATATATGCTATTGATTAAAATACTTCTAGTCATGCTGTGCCTCTTCTATTGCTTAGTGGGCAGGAAAATACTGCATCAGACAAAACACTTAACTTTTTCAAATAGGAGGCAGAAATTTTAATCGGAAACTGTCTTTTCAGCATTGTTATTGGTAGGCTAAACATCTCAAATAGTGAAGAGGCATTGCTGCAGTTATTTTATATTGGCATTCTAAATCTCAATTCTCCTTACCCATGGATTGTTGCACGAGTTCGTTATTTTCTTTTACCAGGTTTTATCCTTCCTGGTTCACGGTCCATGAATGGTTATCTAATTCCACTTCTTGGCATTCCTGATTCTCAATCCCAATTGCCACCTTCAACGCAGACTGCAGCTGCAGTCCTCCCTGGCAGCAGAACTGCACCTTTCTGGCCAGCTCATAAAGATCTGGTCTTGCTGTTCTGTGGTCTCAGTGAGGTACCCTCAGACTCCCTGCTTTGTGATTTAGTGCTGGCCCAAGTGCTCGCCAGGCCCTGCCTGTTTCCGTGCAGGTGCCGACTGCAGCTGCTGGAGCCACAGGCAGTTGTTTCTGCCCCAGCTCAAGTGAGTCCTAAGTGCTCCTTGCCTGCTTCTGTGGAGCACCTGGATTTGGAAGCTACTTCTGAGAACGCTGTCCATACCGACAAGAAAAAGTGCTGCAAAAAGGCAGGGATTTTGCTTTCTTTCAAAAAATAAGAAGGCTCTTGCTAACCAACATAAACAGCTGTCAAGGAGTAGGCACTGAGGAAACAGAGGATACCACTTCAGTCTTGGGGAGCTTCAGGCCCTCTTTACCACCTCCCAGGTCAGTGTCAGTAACCACAAAGTATTTGCTTCATTTGGTGAGAGAATGTGTCAGTAAGAGGTAAGAAACTGAACATCTGGGCAAAATAACACATAACAACCAAAGAGTGAATGCCAAGGTGCCTTTCTGTGTCATCTGGCATTTACCAAAAAGAGGAGTCCTAGGCTCTGGTAATAATTAAGTCCAAACTAACATCCTGTGGTGCTGCAAAATCCCTTGTTCAATCTGTCAAAACCAATCATGGTTTGAATGCAACAACCGATACAATGACATTGTAGGGCATAAACAATAATTTCTGGTTTGTTTTCTTGCTGTGTCTGCAGTTAGGAAAGAAGCACTTCAGCACTTTTCCAGTGCTGTCTTCCTGCACTTCCCAGATGATTAATACTAGATTCACTGGGATATACAGTATTAGGGTAAAGCTATGGCTTGTGTCATTAGCCACAGGTATGTTTTTATCACAAATACTGACTAAATTTACTTTTGTAGCTCCTCTTGTTAGCATAACAGCGTAAAGCAGCAGGGTTTGTATTCATTTTCTGTTAAATTTCTGGGAGACAGAGGGAAATTGTTTTGCCTGTATAAACAAATTCTTGTAGTTCTGAAGGTGTTTGCTGCTGTTTTTTGTTCTCTGTACTAAAAAGCTGAATGTTTCATTTCTGCAGGAGGCTTTCTTTTAAACTTTTTTTCAGTTAGCTTGGATAGATACATTTGGTATATAATTAAAATTATTAACCCTTTTTCTTGTTTGAAGGAATTGCTCTGTCATTACTTTATTACAAAATAAATAAGGGGCACTGTACAGATAAAATGTTTGCTGTATATTGCCTTGTTTGTAAAGTATGTATTTCAGTCCTGATTTTACTAAGTTAAAATGCAAGGTTTATTATATAGTTGAATCAGAATGAAATTACCCTTTATGGCAGCAGATGTTTGTAAAGGACCATAGAATATTGTTATAAAACTTCATTACTTTTTCAGTTGACTGCAGTAAATGATCCCCAATTCCAGTTGTCTGTAAGGATGCATGTGTTACATGTCTTTTTATGATACTTGTTTTGGTACTGTTATTTTAAAAGGACTACACCACCTTGTTCTGAAGTGTCAGGAAAACAGCAAGATTGTATTCATTTGGGAGAGAATAGCATTTGAAAGTTCTGTGTGGTTCATATCAGACCAGCCGAGACGTGCAGTCTGCATTCTCATGTTGGTATGGCTGTGCTCCCTTTCAGACCTTGGTAACTGGTGATAGGGGATGGCCATGTGTTTTCTTCCCAAGGACTGTTCTTGCAGAAAGGGAGGCACAGTAGAAATCGAGTCATAATGATAACATGAGGTTTGGGCAAATTCTGAAAAAAAATGTTCTATTTAAAACAAGTGCTGTGAAGAGTGGAACTAATGAAGTCCTGTGTGCTTTACACCTCCTACCAGTCAGTTTCTTTCCCATTTTCCCATGTTGATAGACTTGATCTGCACTAGGAAGGAGACAGGGCATCTTTCTGTCCATCTTTTTTCCCTACTGGGGGTATTATTTGGACCTCTTTCTTTTTCCCAGCCACATATTTTCACAGCTTGCAAGAACTTAATTACCGTGGAAACTCTTCTTGACACCTTTTCAGAACAGGCTAAGTCAATTACTGACTTTTGAAGTCATGGGGCAGTGCAGATATTGGTCTTCCACCCTTTGGAAACCAAGCTGATTAATAACTTTGACCATCTGTTTTTTTCTCCAGAAATATGCAGCATCTCTCTGCATTTTTCTACTGTGACAATGGATTTATTTTTTTTTCCCTTAACATGGAAAGTGCCAATTAAAGCTTACAGCAGTAAGAGTTTGACAAGCATTTTCCAGGCTTTAAGTCTCCCAGTCAGCTGTAGTCTTGAACCTGTAAAAATAATATATTTTTATGTTGCCATTTTTAGGATGAGAGTATTCAAAGAAGCTTTTTAAGGTTCTTATTTAACAAATTAATTTATAATAAAGCTGACATAGCTGGCCATCAAAACACAGTTGTAGTTTTCAGATGTTGGTCTCTTAACAAAATTAGGTGATCTATGAAGTGAACTGGTGGTCAGGTTAGTTTTAGAAGCCAGATACTGAGCTATTATTTACACTGGCACTCTCTCCTAATCAGCTGCTTTGTCAGTTATTTATCTAGCCATCTGTGCTTGCATCTTAATTTGCAGTAGAGGGATATACCTCTAAAAAGTAGCTCATCTTAGCAGGGGGAGATGAAATCTTCATTACAGATGGTGACCAGGAGGGAGTTTTAAGTGTGTCCACTCCATTAACTTTAAAGGCTGCCTAAATAGCTGTCCTAAGCGAGATACCAGTAGACAGATGATCTTAATGCACCAGCATTGCAGTGGTGACAGCAGAGAAGCCAGGCTGTCAGAGACTGTGAGGTGTGAACTACTCGCTTTCTTCCCAGAGGGAGGATTGCAGTGAGGAAATGGGACCTGCAGAGCTTTTGCTGCCTGTGCCCTTCCCAAATGCTCCTGGAAGGGAAGGAGTCATTCAGGGCCAGCTCTTAGGCACCTTGTAAAAGGGAGTTTGCTTCCCTTGAAATGAGAGGAAGAAGACTGAAGATAAGACTTTAAATTCCTTCTGCCTATCCAGCTCCCCAGCAAATGCCTAAAGCATCATATAGCCAAGAGGGTAACACTGGTTATATTTATACCCGGGTGACAGCAAGTATCAAACCTAGGAATTTGTGGGGGTTTTTTTCCCTAATAAGAAAAAGATGAAGTGTGTCAAACTAACAACAAAGCTGTCTTCATCTGATGTGCTACTGAAAGAGAGGGAGCCAGTATCAAGATTAAATTGCCTAGAAAAAAAAAATATTTGCTCGGCAAACCCTTAATCTGTGTGACTTCCTCATGAGAGGTTAAAGAACAAAGGATGGTGTGTTGCCAGTTGCCAGTTGAAAGCAGGGGAAAATTTCACCGTCTCCAGGGCGGATCCTGCTTTTAGCCTTTTTTTTCCCTCCAGGTCTTTCACTTACAAGTTCTACAGTATGTGTGTGTGAACTTTAGATACCTTTTTTTTTTTAATGTTTCTCTTGAGGTAGGACTGCAGTATAATGACAGGTAGCAGGCATATTGCTTTGTCCTCCCTCTATGTGGTGATACTTTTTTTTTGTCTGGTAATGACAGCTACAGCAGTTCTGTTGTTAAACTGCATGTTGTTTAATCCTACTTGTGATTTTTTTTGCCATCCTTGAAGCCATTTTTTTATAAGTACCCTTAGTTCACAGAATCATACAGAATCACAGAAACGTTCTGGTTGGAAAAGACCTTTGAGATCATCAAGTCCAACCATTAACCTTACCAGTGCTAAACCATATTCTGAAGCATCACATTTACACATCTTTAAAGCACCTTCAGAATGGTGACTCAACCACCTCCCTGGACAGCCCATTCCAGTGTTTAATAAACCTTTCAGCAAAGAAGTTTCTTCTAATATCCAATCTAAACCTCCTCTGGCACAACTTGAGACTGTTTCCTCTTGTCCTGTTGCTTGTTACTAGGGGGAAGAGACCAATCCCCACCTCTCTGCAACCTCCTTTCATGTTGTTGTAGAGAGCAATAAGGTCTCCCCTCAGCCTCCTTTTGTCCACTACACAACCCCAGTTCCCTCAGCTGCTTCTTGTAAGACGTGTTTTCCAGACCCTTCACCATCTTCGTTGCCCTTCTTTGGACACGCTCCAGCACCTCAGTGGCCTCCTTGTAGTGGGGGGTCCAAAACAGAACACAGTACCCGAGGTGTGGCCTCACCTGTGCCAAATACAGGGACACAATCACTTCCCTAGCCCTGCTGGCCACACTATTTCTGACAGAAGCCAGGATGCCATTGGCCCTCTTGGCTACCTGTTCCTTTAGAGTAGTAACAGGATACTTCACAAAAATTGATCACAGATTGCAGATGTTTCTCCCTCTCCCTCCTTTCTCTGAAGGAAATATTTTGATAGTTTGTATTCATATGTGAAGATCTTGTTGACAGTCAAATCAAAAGGTAATCCCCATGGACTGGAACTCCTCTGTCCCTGAGCTGTGTCTGACTCTCACACTGAGGTTCATTATTCTAGTAAAATGCAGCTCTTGTGGGAAGGCAAGGATGCAAAAAGGGAGAGACACCTCCAAAAGGTATCACTGATCTCCCTGAAAGTTTAAACATAAACCTAAACTAATTTTATGGCCTCCTGTAATTAAGCATTGTGGCAGGTGGCTTAGCTGTTACAGTTATGTTAATAAGCGTTTTTCAGAGCATGTGGCTGTAGCCTGGTCTGCCCAGTACTGACATTCAGGTGCATCAGGGCAGTCCTGAAGAAGTCACTGAGGTGATTTTTACAGGTTGGTGGCTTAGCTGGCACAGAGAAACCCCAGGCTAAGGTACTACAGGTCTGACTGGCAGGTACGCTGTTGGCTCACCTGTGAATGACTGGGGGTAGAAACATCTCTTAAATGGCACAGAGCTTTGGGTAAACAGGCTTCCCAGAACTTAGGGACATCACCAGTGATGTCAGCTCAGATGCTGGATCTGACCCTCTCATTTCAGCACCGATGCAGTTCTTGGAATAGCGCGAGTTTGATCTCTGAGCCAGGCAGTTGCCCTCTGGTCCTGTACCTTACCTCCAGTTTAAAGATAAGTTGGGATTTATTTCTCCTTGAGAACAGACATCTCAAAGAAGTGCCTGTACCCACCGTGGTTTTGGGATATGTGCTGAGTTCTCTTGTCCCCTCACTTAGGAAGACCTCTGATGGGAGAGCACCTGTCAGGGAGAGGCTGAATTCCACACTAAACAGGTGCAGGATGGCAGGCAAATGCACATTTGGGCAGCTGACCACCAGATGGTCCTTCCTCTAAAACCATTTGTAGTAAAGAATGGGTAATACTGGCTGTTGCAAAGAGGCCTGCTGGGCTCCACAAACCCTGTATGAGGAGAAAAAGTGGAATACTGTAAGCAGGATTCATGCAGCTTTGCAGGTGCTTTGCAGGTGCAGGTGCTTTGCAGGAAGCCAGAAAGCACAACAGTGCAGGCACGCAGGGGAAAAAAAGTATTTCATTTCCCCTAATTATTGAAAATAAGGAGGGAGAATGAGATGCCCAGAGCATTCTGGTAGCTGTGTCACTGTCACTACCTGAGATAACTCGCTGTATGCGCATTACTAACCAGTTGTTATATGTTGCAGTATTTTTCTCTTAAAATGCCTAATTTTGTCCATTTTGTGGCTCACAGCCTGGGGCTGGAGAGAGGAATTATTTTTTTGATTGTAGCCACCAGTGGCAGCTTAGTTGTGGCAGGGCAGACAAGCACCTGAGCAGGGACAGGTGGATACCCCGGAAGGGATCACAACCATTCACCAGGAGGTGGGAGCACCTCTGCTGCCTGCCCTCTGTGCACACTGTAGAGGTCCACGTGCACTCACAGCAATGAGTGGGCTAACCTTTGCCAGCAGACACTGGCCGCAGGCATGGAGGGAGGGGAGGCAGGAATAGGCTTCCCCACCTGAACTGGCACCAGATCTGGGCTAAACTGCTGCAGGGGCTGGACTCTGAATCCCAGCAAACACCTTTGTTTCTGGAGTCCTTCTTCCATTCCTGAATGGCAAGGTCACTGTAACGTAGAATGAGAATAGTCTGAGTTGAAAGGGACCTTTAAAGGTCATCTAGTCCAACACCCCTGCAGTGACCAGGGACATCTTCAACTAGATAGGTTGCTCAGAGTCCCATCAAACCTGACATTGATTGTTTTCAGGATTGGGGCATCTCACATCTCTCTGGGCAACCTGTTCCAGTGGATCATCACCTTCATCATAAAAAACTTACTCCTCATAACTAGTCTGCACTGGAGACTGGTCATTGAGGCCTTGGTAATTTGTTGACACACACAGGGGGTTATTTTTACTCAGTACATGAGCAGTAGAATGCACTACAGTGCATCACAGGTGGCATACATCAAGAACAAGTTCTGTGGGAAGACAGCTTATTTTCCTGTGAATGGTAAGAAATGTACAGTACAACCTAACATATCACTACATGTCACAGCCCCCTCTCACACATCTTCTGTGCTGCATCCAATCCCAAATTCATAATCCTTTCCTATCACCCCTCTCCTAGTACCTTCAGCTCTCTTCCCTTATTCCTTGGCTATGGGCTGGGCAAACCCAAGCAGCTCTAGAATTCATGAGTCACTGTGCTTTCCCACTATCCCAGATGCAGGATAACCTACTGTCTTGGTTAGCAGCATCCCAACATTGCTCACTCTGGGGGCAGACAGGCTCTATAGGCTCCTGAGCCCAGGTTGTATTCTGAATTACCTGAGTGTTCTCAGCCACTGCACAGGTCGCAGTCTGGACTCCTAGAATTTCCTGCCAAGTTCTAGACGGGGGTTCTCCTCTCTGGTCTTCTTTGGAAAGAAAAAATGCATATGTTGTTCCTCTCCATGGAAGGAAATTATTTTAATAACAGCCTCCCACACAGAGCTGAAACTGAAAATTGTAACAATTTCCAGAACATTAATATCTACAAACTTTGCATACTCTTATTCATATATATATATATATATATATATATAAACCTAATATAGAAATGTGAGCAGATTTCATCCCTGTGTGGGAGGTTGGCACATCATGAAACCATTTCACAGTGCATCAAAGCTTGATAGATAACAATTATAATAAAATATCTTATGTAGTAAAACTACAGCTAAGAGTGTTTTTTCTGGAGTTTGGTTAGTTTATAAGTATTTTATATGATTTTGAAAACTGAAAAAGTTACAGGCAGATCAAGACTAGTGTAAAAAACAAAGTCTCAGTCTCCATTACAGAGAAGCTGTTTAGCAAATGCACATTTTTTGTGGTCATGAATCCTGATTGGACACACCAAACTGTAAAAGAGATGAAAAGTATCTGCTGTAACTATACCTGAAATCCAGCTAGACCAGTATCCTTCATTTGATGGAAGAATCACCACGTGCTTTGGTAGAAGTCCCTTCATAAGAGGCACTGTGGGACAACAGTGGGACCATTTTGTGTTTCTGTCTTCTATTATCTCGTACCGTGGTCTTACAGTTGAACTTCTAAACATATATCATTTTCCAGTACAGTTCTCCTTCATGCCCTGTGTTTCTCAAGCAGGCTTAGGTCTTGTATAGCAAATCAACTGGCAAGAGGCAGAGCTAATATACAAATGTATAAATTAGCTTTGGAAACTATTTAAGGAGCATTTGATCAGCTTTTCCTTTGGAATTACTTCTTACAGTTAATTTTTTAATGCTGTGATTAGTCAAGAGGAATTGTAGTGTTTCCTAAGTGGAAAAAGATAGTCAATGAAAAGATAAGCATCATCAAATAAAGTAATCTAGAGAATAAATTTAAGATACGAAAGATGTTATCAACTGTTACATTTCTATTGACTTTAATGTATGTGAGACTGAATCAAATGTGAATAAAGATGTTGCGTATTTCTCATTTGTAGTAACAAATGAGAGATACTAGTTTGTTTTTAGGGTAATGGGAGAAGAAAATCTGAAATGCTGTCATGTGCAGTTATATTTTTTCAGTGGAGGAATCCAGCAATCTTTTGCTTACTTCTGTTTTCAAAATTTGCACTGAGGTGAATTTTGCTTTTGCCTTGTTCATATGGTGTTCAATCCCATTCACATGTTATTTTTATGAGTTTTATTTTTACCTGAATCACACAGAATCACACAGAATCTTAGGGGTTGGAAGGGACTTCGAAAGATCATCTAGTCCAACCCCCCTGCCAGAGCAGGATCACCTAGAGCACATCACACAGGAATGTGTCCAGCTGGGTTTTCAATGTCTCCAGTGAAGGAGACTCCACAACCTCTCTGGGCAGCCTGTTCCAGTGCAAGTCTAATACTAACAGCATCTAATTTCCATGATCTGTATCCTGCTGTCTATCCTGTTGCACATGCCAAAAGAAGAGGCTAGAGGACTATGACATTCTTGGTTTCTCCCCTAGAATTCACAGTTTGCTGTATCCCTAACATTAAAAAAAAAAAAAAAAAAATTAAAAAATTCCTGGCCAATTATAGTCCATAGTTCTTAATTTTCTTATCCAGCTGAGAGGCTTCTGTATCTTGTGGTGTTTGTTCTTCTACTTGTAGGCTGTACTGCTGTTCTGCAGTCATCACAGAACTGGCAAAAAATGCTTCCTTTGCATCATCAGTAAACAATGGGAAGAATTTGGAAAATACGTAGAGCTTAATACTCGTTAATCTATGTTCTCTCAGTTTACAGTCAACAGTGCTCAGAGGGCTGTGTCATATGAACCAAACCACGTCAGTCGTGGCTGAAGTGTATTTAGGAACAAGAAAAACAAGGAAGAGCACAAGAACAATGAAAACTGTACGTGTGAACAAATTTATTATAAATGGTTGATGATGGGAGTGTCAGTTGCTACATGGAGTAAGGACTTAAGAGTCTGAAGAGGACAATGGTAATTAAATGTTTCTTTGGAAATGTAGTTGTACCCATAACCCTTACATACTTCTTGAGTAAGAATCAATTAAAATGTGAGAAATTCACATAGTTTACCTCTCTAAAGATGTGTGCAGGTATGAATACTTTTGGATGCAAATCTGAGATTTTTTTAAAGGCAAAGAAACATGAATACTGTGGGGAGCCTGAGACAGCGTCAGAGCTAAGACTTAGTGTTGAGGTCCCATTCTGCTCTCCAGGCCGGTGACACTGTTGCTGAGTTGTTACATAAACATGTGTCTGTTCTTTCAAAGGAGAAAGGGGTATCAGCAGAATTTCTGAGAAATTATTTATCTAAACCGTTGCAGTAAGAAGAAATTCTTTACATTGCACATACCACTCAATGCAAGTGAAAATACATGATGAGAATCAAAGATGAACACAAGCATCCCGGCCAGGACAACAAAGAACATCAACAACAGTTTGCACAACTGGAGAGATCTGAACAAATTCTGAGGTAACACTGTTCAGCCAGGTGAAGGGCAGCTGTTTTGTGAAGGACAGAGTTTGTTTCTGAGACTCTCTCACAGTCACCACCTGCGGGCTGTGTCATGGAGCACAGGGGCACACGGCAGAGAAAGCTGCATAACTGGGCTCTGCCAAAGCAGACAGGAGGGGAAAGAAACAGAAGGCTGATAAGCTGCATCTATCAGTTAGACTGAGGTGAGAACAAACACATGCTGTTCCTCAGGCAAGTGACCTCTTGGAAATATCAGCTAAACCCCAGATTTCAACACATTAAATCACGTGTGTCCCACTCAGACTGTCTAAAAGTGCGTGGATGCTTTATCAGTTCTTACGTGTCTTCCTCAGAACCAGTATCTCTGTGTGTGACCATAATAAAACTTCTCAGAAGGAGCAATCTCATCAGTGCTTGTGCAACATCTTAGGCTCTTTTAACCAATTTAAAGGGGTTCTTTGCTGAAACACTCAGTATTTTTCCTCCACATGTATAAGCCCCATGCAAGGCATGTAGAGCCCCCGTTTCCAAGCCCAGCTGGTACTCACCAACTGGGCACCTCTCAGCTGTAGACAAGCTCTGCAGGTGCTGCACTTTTCACCCTGGTTTTCTGAGGGCCAAGAACTTCTCAAACTTCATGAATTGCTGCAAAATGGCTTTAGATGTAGCTCAGGGTCCTGCAGCCTCCTCCCAGATTATTTACCTCAGAGTGCTGGGGACTCAGGAAGCCTTTTGCCATAGATCCCCTGCCTGAGCTGGCCAAAACTGTCCATGCATCATCAGGCAGTATTAGCATTTTTCTGTCATCTGCTATTTCTCACAGTGATGGCTCTTGTAGTATTTCTCACAGAAAAAGTAATCTGGAAATATGCATCAGTATGTTTTCTAATGCCCCCAAACTGGTTTGTGACTTAGGTACATTAACAGTGCTAGTCTTCAACTTAAGAGACAGAGAATCTAAGACACATAGGGTATTTTAGTCTCAGCCAGAAATGAGATCAGAAGTTGGAAATCCTGCTTACCTTCCAGTTCTGCTCCCCTGATGCATATTCTTGGGAGCTGTGATTCCAGGATGAGTCATGCCAAAAACTCTCCTGTATCTGAGACAGCTTGATGCTGTGAAGGGTAAAGCAAGTGAGAGAGCTGCTCTCAAGTGCAGGAAGCAAGTGTTTCCTTGAACCTCAATATCCATGCCATCTTCTAAAAATAAATACAAAGTGGACAGGAATTTCAGAAAGAGAAATGACCCCAAGACAAATGCCTTCACCTTAATTCAAGCTGCAGGGATGCAGGACTTCATAATAAAATGTTCTTTAGCAGCACTTCACCTCTATAAATCCGATATCACTTTAAAAGGAGGCCAGTACATTATCGGCATGTTATAGATGGGGAGATGGAGCTCTTGGAGGTGGAATGACTTGGCCAAAACCAGACCTGGGTCTTCCTTACACCTATTCCATGCAGACAAAAATGCTCTCTCTTACTACAACCACCAGACACATCACAGGAAAGTACAAGAAAACTCATATTACATGTGTTGACAAATCTGCCTGTTTATAATAGAGTGCAGTGCAGAAGTGAGGTTGATGCAACTGAGAAGTTAAATCTTCAGTCCAAAAAACAGCCATTGGAAATTATTTTTTCTTTCCTTCTATGTGATACAAGTCAGTTATGGAAATGTCTGCTTCAAATATATGAAAAAGCTCAGAATTGTAGGTTTAAATTACACCATCAATGTCACGCTAAACACCCTGAAATTAGAGAGCCACTTAAAGAGCTTAGTTAATCTGTCATGTCTTCAAAAGCTGCAACTCGAAAGACATGAAACCTTGTCTTTAACTACAGAAATGCAAAGAGAGAAAGTCATAGAGAACGTAAGGAACTTATGTAACATGACATGGATAAACTTCAGTCCTGGTGTGGCACCCAGGGAAATTTGCTCCTTGGTTATTTGGGGTGCAGGCAGTGAGATTCAGCTGAAACCAGAGGAAGCCATATTTTGACTTGCAGGGGACTTCAGAATCAACAGTGAGACAGAAAAACCCACTGCTGATCCTGAAAGATTTCAAGGTAAACAGCCCCAAACTTGGGGGGTTGGACTAGATGATCTTTCGAGGTCCCTTCCAACCCCTAGGATTCTGTGATTCTGTGTGATTCTGTAAATATTTATTAACATCCAAGTCTAACAATTGTTAATTCACTTCTTAAGACCCTTCTGCTAAGGCTGACCACTTGTACTTCATCATAAAGAGAACAGCAAATGTGTTATCCTGGCATTAAAGAGCTGTCAGGGACATGAATGCTCCACATGTGGATATTAAAGATAACTCCTGTCAGACTCTATGATAGCAAGAATAGATAACCATAATGGCTGACCTTGTGTGTGTCATTTAAAATTAAAATTTAGAGATGATCTCACATCATCAGAGTTGTAAGGACAACATTGCTCAATGAAAATTATCCTTTAGAGAGCAAGTAATTGTATGTCCTACCTAGCACTAGACTATAATTAAATGTGCTGCATTAACACACCAACATTTAACTAGAGCTCTGACTCTAAATTATTCTGACACACAAAGTATTCAAGTGTTACATTGGACACCTTATTTCAATAATCTGCATGTTCCAGGTCATTCCTGCAACGGGCCCAGTTAAGAAAAGCACCTCCTGTACAGTATCCAAGAATATAAAGCAGGGTCTAGCAATGCACTAAAGCTATCAGTATGAAGCAGCAGTTCTAACAGCACAATTTAAAAGTTTTTCCTTGCCTTTCCTGCAATATGAAAGGTACAAGCCCCTCCACACAACAGGCTCTGACCTGCACTTTTGGAGGAACAGAAATTATCAGTTCTACTGCTCCATGCACTTACTCCTGTCTTCACAGAATCAGGTACTGAAATTTAAAAAAAATTAAGAAATAAAATAAAATTTTAAAAAGCAGTGCTTGTTAAATAATGATCCTGTTCAGTAGACTCAACATCACATATAAGATACACTTACATTTTTTTTAGCCTAGCATCTCTCTGCTTCCTTTCTTATTCATTACTTTTTGGTACTCAGTAACATGCTTCATATTTTTCAGGAGACAAATCCCTCCCCCAGAGACTTGCAGTGCATACTGGAACTCTGCTTGGGAGTGAAGCCTGAAAACAGACCATCTTTCTGCACTTCAAAGGCTATAGAATAATCTGGCAGACAAGTGACATTAAAGAACACAAAATAAAGATTCAGAAGCAACAAAGGCATTATGGAAAGCAGATCTTGATCTTGCAGTCAAACAAACGGACACTGTATAGATAATTTGTTAGAAATGAGACATAGGACTTGTGGAGTCTCTAATAGTCTTCTTTATTACTACGAACTGTCCTTAAGTCTGCCCTGTGACTTTATATAATACATATTTTCCCTTTTCCCTCTGTAACTTCTGCACTCAATACATAGCTGGACTTTTTGTTCACAGAATCACAGAATGGTTTGAAAGGACCTTAAAGATCATCTCGTTCCAACCCCCCTGCTATGATCAGGGACACCTCCCACTAGACCAGGTTGCTCAGCCCCATCCAACCTGACCTTGAACACTTCCAGGGAGGGGGCTTGCACAACTTCCCTGGGCAACCTGTTCCAGTGTCTTACCACCTGCACAGTGAATAATTCCTTCCTAATATCTAATCTAAATCTCCCCTCTTCCAGTTTAAAGCCATTACTCCTTGTCCTCTCACTACAAGCCATCATAAAAAGCCCCTCCCCAGCTTTCCTGTAGGCCCCCTTCAGGTACTGGAAGGCCACTATGAGGTCTCCCTGGAGCCTTCCCTTCTCCAGGCCGAACAACCCCAATTCTCTCAGCATGTCTTTATAGGAGAGCTGTTCTACCCCTCTGATCATCTTGGTGGCCCTCCTCTGAACTTGCTCCAAAAGGTCCATGGCCTTCTTGTGTTAGGGGCTTCAGAACTGGACACAGTACTCCAGGAGGGGTCTCACCAGAGGGGAATAGAGGAGGAGAATGACCTCCCTCGACCTGCTGGCCACACTTCTCTTGATGCAGCCCAGGACATGGTTGGCTTTCTGGGCTGCAAGTGCACAGTGCTAGCTCATGTTGAGCTTCTCATCAACCAGCACTCCCAAGTCCTTTTCCTCAGGGCTGCTCTCAATCAGGCTCTGCCCAGCCTGTATTTGTGCTTGGGATTGCCCTGGCCCAGGACCTTATCCTTGGCCTTATTGAACTTCATAAGGTTGGCATGGGCCCACCTCTCAAGGTCCCTCTGGATGGCCTACTTTCCTTCCAGTATGTTGACTGCACCACAGAGCCTGGTGTCATCAGCAAACTTGCTGAGGGTGCACTGAATCCCACTGTCCATGTCGCTGACAAATTTGTTAAACAGTGTTGGTCCCAGTACTGACTATGCCAACAATGTCAAACAAATGCCACTTGTCACTGGTCTCCATTTGGACACCAAGATGTTGACCACTACTCTTTGAGTATGACCATCCAGCCAATTCCTTATCTGCTCAGTGGTCCATCCACTGAATCCATATCTTCCCAATTTAGAGACCAGGATGTTGTATGGGACAGTGTTGAATGCTTTGCACACGTCCAGGTAGATGATGTCAGTTGCTCTTCCCTTACCCACCCATACTGTAACCCATAATAAAATCCCAACACATTTTTCAGGCACAATCTGCCTATGGTAAAGCCATGTTCGTTGACACCAACCATCTCCTCATTTTCCATGTGCTGTGGTAGAGCCTTCAGAAGGATCTTTTCCATGACCTTGCCATGCACAGAGGTGAGACTGACTGATCTGTAGTTCTCTGGGTCTTCCTTTTTCCCTTTTTGAAAATGTGGGATATATTTCCCCCTTTCCCCTTATTCTATAGCCTTCTCCTTTCACTTCCTAAATAAAAATATAATTTCATATTCAGTAAATTTAACACATGGCTTTCAATGTATGTCTTGGAACAGTACACTTTTCTTCAAGAAAAAAGAAATATGCTTTCCAGATAAAACATCAGATGAAATAAACACAGAAACAATGTGCCTTTGGGGAGTAAGAAACCACTCCAGGGCTGATTATATTTGGCAGAATGTTGAACATGGACTCATCAGATTGATTAAGTCTGTCATAACAGCAAATCATTAAGCCATAAAAGAGAAAATTCAATATACTTTCTAGAGATAGAAATCTATTTCTAAACAATCAAAATAATATTGCTTTTAGAAAATCCCTGTTGCTTTTCTGTGCTAGTATTTTGAGCAGGACTTTGACATCAAGGATGCTGTAGTAATAAAAGCACAGACATTGCAATGTTAGTTTTTCTTTTTTAATACATGACATACCTATCTGGACCTGTGTCAGTAAAGACAAACATGCCAGATAAGGAGTAACCAGTGACATACAGCACAATAGGAAACAGCTGAGTGCAAAGGACCGGGAGAAAAACTCTCTGGAGTTTCCACAAAGACTTCCTTATTCCATAAAAACCTAATCTGATCTGGAGAGAATTCCAGAGTCAGCCTAAAGTTGAAACACACTATTGAGCTGGAGGGAATCCCAGACAGTCAGATGTCCCTCCAGAGAGATCCTGTTCTCTTGCACACACTGTGTAAGGCCATGCAGCTCTTCAAGAGCTGCAAATTCTTGAGAGTCAGAGCTCATGTTCTCCTGACATCACACTTCCTGTGCAGTGTAACTGCAAATTTTGTACTCAAGGAAAACATCACAACACTCATCACTGACTTCATGCTTCGAAAGGCAGCCACCTAGAAGAATTTTTTAGCTGCTAGTTGTAGACACTGCCCTGTGAGCACATCCATGTATGTTTCTCCTGTAGTGACGAATGACACAAGGGATGAGGGAAGTGATTGTTTTCTTTCCTTCTTTTTTACAGCAAATCACTTTTCTGATTTTTTGAGTAACCAGCTGCTGAGAAGAAACGTTTTCCTGCGGATATAAGCTCAGCTTGTGTTATGGACATTCTTCTATTGATAAAAGACTCACTGTTCACTAAAAATATCCAGCTTTTGAAGTAGAAATTATCCTTCTTCAGCATCTTTGGACTTTAGAGAAACTCAGGAGCCAGTATGATTTGCTATGACCTCTGTAAGTCTCTACCAGTATGAAAATTTGTTGAAGGAGAAAAAAAAAATAATGAAAGTATTTAAAATGTTTCTCCTCCACATTTCTGCTTCTCTGAGGAATATTTTACTAAGACAAAACCAAAGAGCATTAGCAGGACCACTGCAGACTTTAAAACAGGTAAGATCTAACATGCAATTATTAATTGCTTCTCATCATAAGAGGCATTGAAAGATACACACTGATTTATTTACACTGGTATTTAAACAGTTCTACAGAAAAGAGAAGGAAAAACCTACTTTTACAGAGGAAAAAACACCTCAAAAGCTATGTATATATAGATACTCTTTTTTCTGCAACAGTCTGAAGCTTGCAATTCATCAGCCAGTCTTTAATGTACACTCTGCAAGTTCATTATTTCACTGGGGTGAGAAAACGGGCTACGTGAATCACAGTTCCTATTGTTGAAGATATAAAATTAAGATTTGTTCCCTGTGAAGCCAAGATCAAAAATTGTCCTAGCTTTACTGTCTATTCTGTCCTGCCGTTTACCCAGTCAACAAAATATTTTTAATCTTCAAAGACTACCTTTGGCACAGTAGCACATGAAACGCTAATAACAATGGAGCTCAGCTGTCCCACTTTGTATTTTCTTTTCATATTTCTTCCTAATCTTTTAAATGTATGATTTTGCAACTGATTTTACATCTGATTATTGCTCCTCTTCTTGGCTAGATATCAAGGGGTACTGATACCTAAGGGTGGTATGCTAATCCTCAAAGCCTGAGTGAGCCAAATGCATGACTCACAAAGTTCCATCTAAATCTCAGTTCAAAAAGCCCAATCTTAGAATGAGATAAATTGAAATGAAAAGACACAGGCTGAAACATACACATATCCTTGAACAGCTGAAAATACACCGTGGGCTTGGAAAGTGCAAACCATTTAATTTTTACATTTAATTTTTACAAAGATCCTTCCCGTGCTTCTATGGGAACCATATGGAGCTTGTATTTCCAATGTACTATCCTACATTGTAACCCACACTAGGATATAGTGGCCAAATACATGCAGTAGTTTAAAGCATAATTGTATATATGCAGATTAGCTCTAATGTATGGTATTTTTTTCTGAGCTTACACAATTATGAATGACAGCAAAGCTTATTGAAATGTATTTAGTCATTTGCATCCATCTATTTAATTTACAGTCAACTCCCAAGTACTCATTTGTATTTACAATTACAATGCACATTTACTAATAATTCTCAAGTAAACAAGATTGTTGGTGAAGTGTCATCTTGTGCTGGGATAACACTAAATTACGACCTTTTGTAAAAGATGGAGATGTCTTTCTAGTTTTAAGAACTTCTGGCTTAATTTTCAGAAGTGCAAGCACACCACAGGTTTTCAATTTCAGTGTATTTCAAATGCTCACCACTTATAGAAATCAGACAGCATTATCTGGGATGTCATCATGTCAAAAACTCCTCTAAAACCAGGTGCTCAGTCTCTGCATAGAAGTAAAAGAAGAACCAAGAAACCTGAAGAAAAACTTACTACCTCTAATATCTCATCTAGTCAAGTTGTTGTACAGAAACTAGAAGTAATGGAAAATGCAGCCTCACCTATACCTTTTTTTTTTACCATCTGGGGAGTGACACTGTAACTGCTTGCTTCAGGTGCTCAAACTGTAGGAACACACTACTTCTGCCACTCCTGGGACAAGCCCACAGTGGTTATGGATCAGACTTCCAGTTGCAGTGGCCCTAAAAGGCTGACAAACATTTAATATGTATTTAGGGGGTGATGAGATATAATCTTGTTACTCCTATGTACATAGCATTTTCAGCTATGATTCAGACAGTCTTGTACCTAACAACTTCTGCATTGCATAAGGGTTCTTTTTATAGTATCAATACATTCTGTCCTGTAGAGTTTAAGTTTTGTGAAGCATAAATTAATGTAAACACTATGTTCAAATATAGTTTTCTATATTAACATTAAACAGGTTTGTCAAAGCAGAATGAAAACTGAGCTTTGAAAAATAACTCTAAACTGTCTGATTTTCCAAGGCTGGGGTTTGTTGCAGGTTTTTTTGTAAAAATTTTTCATTTTTTAACACTTTGTTGAGTTTGTTTATGGGACTGTATTTTTCTTTTTAAGTAAAGAAAATAAATGTGAGGAAAACCTTGATATAGTTGTAGATTCCCTCATGGAGATGTTATTTCCTGTAACGTGAAGTTACTATGGCTTGCTCTGCCTTTTTTTGTTTGAAGAAACAGGAACTAGAGCTGGGCAGAAATTTTCCTACACAAAGTAATCAACTAGAATCAAGGCTGAGAATTAATTTATTAAATGCCTAAGGTACAAAATGATTGCCCTTTCTACCCTTTGTAGTCAATGAGGAGACACAAACGATCCAGAAAGTGATTCACCTCATTCTAACATAGGCCCTTCCAGATGGTAATTCAGCTCACCTCAGCCAGACACCTGCCTGAGAACAAGACAAACCACCTTCAGGAATGTCTGCTTCTCTCCATTGGCTATCAAGGGTAGACTGGGCAACTGGCTCATAGCTCAAGGCTTTCTTAAGTCTGTGCTATAAATTCCATGTTTGCTGCAACACAGTGGTTAAGTTCCCAGGTTCCAACATCTCTGCCAGCCAAGGACTGCAGGTGCCATGCTACCTGATCCTTGGGACTGCCCAGACTCTGCAGCGTGGGGAGCCAGCTTTGAAGAGTCGAGTTTTGGAAACATTATTGAAAGGTTCATTTCCCCAGATTTTTTTTTTTATATATATATATATATAAAAATATATGGGTTGTTTAGGTGTTGGTTTGGGGTGGGCTTTTTTGTTGTTTGTTTTGGGTTTTTTTGTTGGTTAGTTGTTTTTGGTTTTTTTTAAGATCATGAAAACATCTGAAGCAATACTATTTCTACTGAATCAGAAATTCTCAAACTCCATGATTCTAACAGGAACCCTGTTTATTTCTGGACTTTGATATTTAAGGATGAGGCATGAGAAAAACACAGCTATTTTAACACCTGGTTTCAATCCGGTTAATAACTTTGCACCTGATACATTCTCGCCCATTAAGTCAAATTTATGCTAATACTGTCCTGATTAGCAAATACTATTTAAAGCTGATTTACGGGAAGATTTCTGAATAAGGAAGGCATCTAGATCCAGAGAATTTCAGCTGTCAGATTATAAGACAACATGAACTTCCCAAGTTATCTTTAGGTATGCCTGCCATGCAGTGGAATAGCCTACAGGATGACAAGCAGTGACAGCTAGGGAGAGGTCTATTTCATGCTGGGTAAATCTGTGCGTTTGCTGAACAAAACACAATCTCTAGCATTGAAAATGGCAGAACTCCAGTATTTAATTTACTTGACAGAAAATTCAGTTCACCACATGACACTTGCTCAGTTCTGAAGATACAGGTCTTGAAACACAGGAGTATGTACTTAAACAATTCCAAAACTGGATTGTATAGGCTGTGCTCTGCAGGGCTTAATGAAAGGTGAAGCACAGGGCAGCAAGCTGACAGGCTCAGCAGGACAGCTGTGTATCTTCTCTTTCTGAAGAATCCTTAGGTGGAGACATCTCTGTCCTCTCTGCACTATATTTCACTGCACAGTGTGGGCAGACCTTAACTCATTCTATAAATCATACTATACTCTGAAAGACATCTTCCTCTTTTTTCACTCCGAAAAATGCTTCTACAGCACTGCTTCTTTTTTTCAAGAAAAAGCAGCAAAGGCACAGAAGGGATACATTTTTGTCATCCTTAGATTAATTTCAGCTCTCAGGAAAATAGTTAACAATGTCTTTACAGCATGCTGTTTTTAAAGCACTATCTATTAAAATATTAATAATCTATTCATCTCAGCCCCATAGTGAAACAGGTGATTTAAAATTTCTACTGTTTTACAGAAGCATGAATAAGTACTTTGGAGGAACGGATCATTTTCAGAGCTGAACACGTCTTCATGCTCAACAGTTGGAAGTGGATATCCCACATCAGTGCACCCAAGCATGCACAGGTCCAGGAAATAAGCAATCAGGACACCAAGGGCCAAAGCACACTCCAAAAAATATACTCACTCTGCACTTGTGTACGTTTTTCCAAGCACAAGAACTGGATCAATAGCCAGTTTTCATGGTAAGTATTACAATATTCATTTTAGAATCAGATAAATGGATACACATTAAATTAAGCCAATTGCTTTAAACTATTTGATGCCTCCTTGGAAGATGGTAGAGAGTTTCAGATTATACTTAATGTACCAGTCAAGTCCATTACAACATACAAAATCAACTAATATTTTCTTCTAAAATGGTGGAGATGCATTGATACAAGAACACAGGAAGAGCTCACCTAGCATACAAGAGGCAAGTTCATCTCCTTTTCTTTCTCAGGGAATTCCTACCCATAGTTCTTGGCTTCCTAAAAAGCATTCTGTTCCTCAGAGCCCTTGGATGACAGCAAGCTATTACCCCTTCTAGCTGAAACCGTTTTTTTCTAAAAAAGATACAATAATTACAGGCAATTCAGGCTAGAAAAGGAAAACAATTGTATGCTTGTAGGTATTCAGCTAGAAGTCAGTCCTGTTTGATGTCATGTTTAGGGAGTCAGGAGTATTGCACTCTAATAATTGAGTCCCTATTGAGTATGGCTAATATCAGGATATATTAACATTTGTGTTACACTCTTCCTGGTGCAGTAAGTCTGTTTTCCCAAGTAGCAAGCAATAGGATGAGAGAAAACGGCCTCAAGTTGGACTAGGGGATGTTTAGATGGTATATTAGGGAAAAAAATCTTCACTGAAAGGGTTGTCACACATTGGACCAAGCTGCCAGGGAAGTGGTTGAGTCATCATCCCTAGAGATGTTTAAAAGATATGTAGATATGTCATTTCAGGACATGGTTTAGTGGTGGACTTTGCAGTGCTAGGTTAATGGTTGGACTCAATGATCTCAAAGACCTTTTCCGATCTACATGATTCTATGATTCTGCGATCATAAATCTTTGGATTTAGGCACTGTGGTAAGGCAGCTGGATCTCCAATTTGTTGTGCCATTCTGTAATTGATAGTTTTAACCCTTAATTCCTGCCTCCATGTAGGATGCTAAACCATCTCTTGGAATTATGCATCAGTACCATGTTCTCATTTTGCAGCCTCATACCCAATAACTAACTCACTGGTGAGGATGCTCTCCTAGCCTATGGGCAGACCTTAACTCCTTATTTGAAGGAGTTCTAAACACATTATCCCATGTTAAGTGCTACCTTAACTGCTAATTAACTTGATGGGCAGTATTCTCAGTTCTTTCTGTTGTAACTATTCAAAATGTAGGGGATAATTATTTAACCATTTGATCTGGGAAAAAGAAAGATACCGAGCACAATTCAGTAATTTAATGGCTGAGAGAGAAAAGACCCAAATTTCCTTCTGCCTCACTTAAGCATTTTATAGACTATATATAGGCTTCAGCTCTTTCCAGAAGGGTTCAATTAGAGGGGAAAAATAAAGCAAGCTAGAAATGCAATGCCAAAAAAGTATGTTACTTATGAACAGGCTTAAGAATATTCAGCAGAGGCAAAAGGACCTAATAAAAAAAATAAAAGGAGAAAGAGATGTCTGGAAAGAGACACAATGTGTGTGTGTGTGTGTGCGCACGCACGCAGGTGAGCGGAAGCGGAGAGGTGCACACCCTGGATCATGGAAATCCAGCATGGGCTGTGACTTCTGCAGGTATGTTGGGTCCAGCTCACCAAGCAGCCCAGGATGCAACACTGCCTTCCTCAGAGCCTCAAGCCCCCTCAGTGGGACTGAAAATCAGTACAGTCTCCTCATTGTAAGGTCTCTGCTGCCCATAATGCTTTTTTTACAGACAGAAACACATACTCTTGGAGGACAAATTGATTATAAAATCCTCATAGAATCATAGAATGGTTTGGGTTGGAAGGGACCTCAAAGATCATCTCGTTCTGCCTGCAAGGGCAGGGACACCTCCCACTAGACCAGGTTGATCAGAGCCCCATCCAGCCTGGCCTTGAACACTTCCAGGGAGGGGGCTTCCACAGCTTCCCTGGGCAACCTGTTCCAGTTTCTCAACAACCTCATAGCGAAAAATTTCTTCCTAATGTCTAACCTAAATCTCCCCTCTTCCAGACTTGATCCGTTACCCCTTGTCCTCTCACTACGAGCCATTGTAAAAAGCCCCTCCCCAGCTTTCCTGTAGCCCCTTCAGGCACTGGAAGGTGCTCTAAGGTCTCCCTGGAGCCTCCTCTTCTCCAGGCTGAACAGCCCCAACTCTCTCAGCCTGTCCTTCTAGAAATTAACGCTACAGGAAAGCCCTTTCAAACGAGAGGCTGTGGCAACTTGTCATCTCCCAGGCACTGGTCTGGAGAGAGAGCTCTGCCCCAAGGTCACGGCACACCAGCACCGCCAGGCCACCTGGCTGCGCATCTGGGGGTACTTACCGCCCTGTGCTGGCACCTGGGAAGGGAGAGACCCCCAGACACCGCATGGCCTGAGGACAGACGCGCTGCCGTGCGCCCCGGAAGGCGCAGACCCCCCTGCTGCAGCCGCAGCGCCCGGGGCGGGACGGGCCCCGGGTCGCGGGGACCCTGCGGGGCTGCGCAGCGGGCAGAGCTGCCGCCGGGCGGGCTTTGTGGCCGGCAGGCCCCGGGGGCTGCGCCGGAGCCTCGCAGGGAGCCCCGGGGCTGCCGCAGGGACCCGAGCCCCGAGCGGACGGGGCGGGAAGGAACGCCCCGCGGCTCCGGGACCCCCGCCCGGCACCTGACGCTGCCTTCAGCATCCCCGTCCCGCCGCCTCACGCCGCGGGGCCGGGCCGGGCGGGACCGGGCGCCCCTCAGGTCGCACAGGTGCGGCCGCTCGCGCCGAGCCCCGCCCCCCCCTCGGGCGCTACCTGGAGGGCGGGGTCACCTGCGGGCGGATGGATACTAGCCGCCCTCGCGAGGTGAGGTTCAGTCCCAGGTGTCTCTTTCAGCCCTCTCGAAGCCGAGGCGGGCGGAGCGGCATCGCCGCCGCCCTTTGCAAACCCTTGCCAGGGGTGGCGACGTCTCCGCCCGGCGTTAGGACCCGGCGGACTATTTTTCGCTGCTGGCGTGGCCGGGGGTGGGCGTGTGAGGGCTGGCGGCGGATGCGTCTGGCAGCGCAAGTAGTTCCGGTTGAGGAAGTCGGCGGTCGCGGCAGCCGCTTCCCGGGGCTGCGCCACGGCAGGAGCGGCCGCGATCCCGGCGGAGCCGAGCGAGCCCCGCTGCCGGCCCCGCTGCCGGCCCCGCTGCCGGCGCCGCCATGGCCACCCGCTCCTGCCGGGAGAAGGCGCAGAAGCAGAACGAGCAGCACCAGGCCATCCTGGCCAAGCTGCTGCGGGAGGAGGACAACAAGTACTGCGCGGACTGCGAGGCCAAGGGTACGGCGGGGCGGGCAGCGCCGCGCGCGGGGGAGGCGGGCGGGCCGGCCCGGCTCGGCTCGGCTCGGCTCGGGTCGGGCGCTGCCGGCGGGCCCGGCCTGTGTCCGCCCGCGCCCGGCTCGGCGGGGTCTCCGCGCGGGGCGGGGGCGGCGGTTCGGCAGCGAGGCCCGGGCAGGGCCGCCACCCCGCCCCGCTCCACGTCCGCAGCGGCGGCGGGACCGCCCTGCCGGCCCGCTCCGCCGCGGGGCCCGGGGGGCGGCAGCAGGAAGCTGCGCGGCCTGGGGAGAGCGGTGATGGGAGCCTTTAATTCTGCTGTGAAGCGCTTGGCGCTTCTTCGTCCGGCTGTAGCTGCCTTATCCTGAAGGCAGGAGTCCCCAGCCGGGGCTTTGTGCCGTGACTGGCCTAGCCCTTTCCTGAAGTTTCACTGCCGCGTCCTGCGCCTGCGGTGCCAGGTATTGATCGGGAGTGTCCCTGTGCCTTCGGGAGGGCACTGGCCGGTGCGAGGGTGGGTGCCGGGGAGGTGAGCGTTCAGTGTCCAAAGCAATGCGCTTTCATGTTGACTCAGCTGTGTGACTGCCAGGCACTTTGAGCCTGGATGTCTGTGTCTGATTAAACATGTCACAGACCAGTGGTGATGAATGACATTTTAAAGATTATATTGGTGTCATGTCTTACCTCTGTTTAGTCTAATAGTTTTATTCCGTGCAGGATTAGAGATATACTTGCATTTGTGTTTACTTTGAGTTCTGTAGCTTCGAGATGGGAAAATATAGTATGTGCCTCTTCCATCATCTAGACTGGATTCATGAAGATGTTACCCTATGTCGGATGATTACACAGCAAGTTTTTAAGTATAATAACTTTCTGGATAACAACCAGCTCTTCACAGCGTACGATTAGCTCCAGAGCTGCCTGCCTCAGCCTTTTTCCACCTCAGGTGGACGTGGTGGTGAGCTGGTTTCAGCAGCTGTGAATGCCCCTGTGTTTGTGGTTTTCCTCTCCAGTCCGCGCATGATGCTTTTTTCGCCATGGACATAAATTGTGCAGTGCCTGGCACAGTGCTGTTGTTTGATACATCAGAATCACAGAAATGTGACTTTATTTTCCTCATATATAACCCTAAGAAATATACGATATGGACTACACCAGAGAGAGAGTAGATCTTTGCTATTTTGCAGGTAACTCTTGGCCATTTTCGAGCACAGCTATTTGTGCCCCCAGACATGTAAAAGACTGGTCATAAACAGTGGTTTTCTGGAAAAATCATGCTTGTTTTGTGCATTGTTGGCACTTGGTATTTCCATGATGAATGCTGCTCCGAGTTGCTTGCTGATGGAATTCAATATGAGTGTTGTTCCATAATGTAGGCCTTGGGCCTGGGTTACTCAAGATCAGTCAGGAATTCTCAAAAAAACCTGTTGTTCTGTCATTTGAGTTCCCTCTTTCTAATCATCACCCGGTCAAGGTATTTATAGGTATCCATAGTCCACAACTGAAACTGTGTGGATTTCTTTCCTTGAGTTTAGGAAGTTTCCTTCTAGGAAGAAGAGTTGTGTGAACCATATTGAGATGCTTCCACTATACCCTGCAGTCTATAGTTCTGTATACTTCCAGAAGACAAGTGGCTCAGAAGAAAAAAAACATGATTTGTTCTCTGGGGGAAAATTAAGCTTGCCATGGGCACAAAATGCCACTGTTTAACTCTTCCTTGTCACGTCAGTCTTTGTTGAAGCTTCTTTACCAAAATAAGTTGTAGTTCTCCTAGTCCTGGTATGTAGAGATGTCTGAGGCAGCAGTTTTTACCATGGCGCTATTAGCGGACCAGAGTCTGTGAGCTGTCTGCTTGGCTTTCCGCAGACTGAGACAGTCTCCTTCACCTCTTGCATCACTAACAGCATCCCTTTCATCTCTAGATGTGTTTGTCTCTACAGTCTGGAGTTCCCTATTGCCAGTTCCACTAAATAATATCTTCATCCTGGTTCTGTGGACCTGAACATGACAAAATATTTTGGATTTCTCTGATGTCACCCCAGTTCAGGATGTATGTATTTTGCTTTGCTGTGTAATTGATACTTCTTTCTTTGAAATACTGTCCACTTAAGTTTCTGTTACTTTCTGCTTTTGTGGGAGCTTTCCTCCTTCATCTGTCATCCTCCTTTCTGTTGTTCGGTAGGATTCCTTGAGTTCTATTATTTTGCTTTTTTCCTGCACCTAATTGTTGGGTAACATCATCTTCCTTATTAACTCTGGTTGTGTTAACTGAGTTGCAGTTGTATCTTGGGTCTTATTTTGGCAATACTTAAAACCATTGTTTTCAGTATGGTCTTTTAGATAGCTGGCACCAGCCCAAGTTCGGCATGGGTTCTTAATCGAAGCTAAGAGGCTGTCATCACTAATTCCTTACAATGTGCGTGTCATAGTCTCTCTTAAACCTTAGGTATTGTATTTACCCTAGGCTTCTGTTCAGATAGTCACATCCAAGGGATTTAGAAATGTTGCAGACTGTCCTTGTATGTCTGTGTTAACTGCTAGTCACTGAGGTTCTGAGAGTTCTTAGATAGCTAGATATCCTTTTGACCCTGAAAAATTTAGCGTGGTCCTTTTTGCATTTTATCACTAATTGCTTTGATTATATCTTCTGTAATGCTACTTTTGATCTCATCCTTCATATCATTAAGGCTTCTCTGCTGGCTTTTACTTCTTGCATCAAAAAGATGATCATCAGAATTTACTGCTGTCCTACTGCTGATTCACACCTAAATTACTGGATTAGCTCTCCTTGCTCTCATTATATGACCAATATCTGCATTGCTTATGTTTGAAGTTTCAAGCATGCACCTTTCCTGTATTGCTGCATGCTTGCTCTGTGTAATAATTTAAAAAGCTGCCTTGTGGTCTTCCTCAGAATAATCTTGCTATCGTTAGTAGTGATCTTATATCAAGAACAAACCCATCCCTTTGGTTTCTGGCCCACTTCGTCAAGTGTTCTGCAAGTCTTTCGGAAGGTAGAGAGTACAGCTGAGGACACATCTGCCAGAGTAAGCATTAAGCAAAAATTAGGATTGTTGACTCTGGCAACAGTTTTTGGAAGTTCTTTTTATTCTGTAGTTGCCTTTTGCTTGTTGAAATAGCTGCTGTGAATCTGACTGTCACTGCTAAAATGTGTTGGAAACTACATGCTGTAGGACCATACTGTAGTCACCATATGTCATCTTCAAACTGTAAGTCTACAGCTGCTGGAAGAACTAGGTAATGCCTCTGTGGGTAAGAAGCCTAAAAATCAAAGGTTCTGGAATTGTCTTTGCAATCACAGAGATTTATGAAAGAGAGAGGAGTTTGGTATGACTTTTGACAAGGCAGTGTTTGTGTTCTGACTTTTTTTGCATCCTTATATGAACAGCCATCTACGTAAGGCAGTAGATGTCTTCCCAGTGTTACACTACTGTTTCTAACATTTGTAGGAAATAGACATGTTGATAGTAACTTAAGTCATCCTGAATTTTTTTGAAAGAGAAACTGAACTTTCCTTTTGATCCATTTGTGTTTATAACTAGGTAAAGCTAGCAGGAACTGGAAGGATCTAGGAGACAGAAATAGCTATAGATCTGTCCATCTGTCTCATGCATAGACTATGCTAGAAGCTGCTGTAAAGCATGTGATTTTCTTTTTTTTCCCTTTCACTGTAGAGGGAGACTAAATGCATTTTTATTGTTTCAATTATGATATTTGACTCTCATATAACACCTCTTAGAGATCTGTCAAATGGAGCCAAAATCAAAAGCTGTTAACTTCAGTTCGCAGCCTGTACAGGCTATAATTTGCTATTTCTATGTGTTTAGTATGTAGTTATAACATGCCAGCAGACTTCTAGGCCTGTGTTACTGCTTGGCAGCAAGGCTGGTATTATTTGGGTATTGATACTAGCACTGAATTTGACGAGTGTGATGAAGCACAAGAGGAGATGTTGTTTCTGAGAAGGGAGCAGGATACTCAGCAGTATGAAAGGACTAGCTATCTAAACAGGCAGGCCTGTAATGTAAACCAAAGGCAATCAGTCTTGCTCTAGCGTGACCATCTCTGTAAATGTGGACCATAAGACTCTGATTACTGTTCCTAACAATGTTTGAACAAAAGATGTATGTTTGAAACCCATGTGAATGTTCTCTAACATACCTTTTCTGTTTGGTACGCTTGCATTGGATGTCGCATTTAGTACAAATGAACTGACTATTGAAGTCTGCTTGTAAATTAATCTATTAAGAAGGCAATTACTTGAGCTGTCAACTGGTTTAGAATTTTAACTGTAACAAAATTAAAATAACATAATTGAAAGCTTACAGATCTTTGTATAGGCAATTGAAGATATCCTGAGCCTCCAGAAGAGGTGAATAAATTCCTGCATCCGAGGAAGTGTTTGGTTGTGGTGTTTCTTTTAATGTTTGTTTACTTAATGCCTGATAGTGCTTGAAGCCCCTTTGGATGATCTCATGATTTCTCACCAGAAACCTAGTACAGAATGTCACATTTACGTGGTTGCTTTTTCAACCAGAATTAAGTTTATTTCCTTTTATTATTATATTAATGAAATGCTTTTCAGTATTTACAGTTATATTGTACAGTCCTTGAGTATCTGTATATGACTGAGGATTTGTTCTTTTATGTGTGAAGAGTAGCAGGTACACACATGGTCTTAGGAGTGTGGGGAGAGATTGAACAGGAAAGATTTAAGTTCTGAAATTTGTGTAGCCAGAACAAGTTGTTATATTTCTGGCTTCAAGTAAACCTAACTTTAACTTCCCTATCAACTTGCCAGTGTCAAACACAAAGTCTCTTAGCAGTGGGGAAGAAAAAAAAAAGATCTAGTTAAAGTTGAAATGGACAAACTATGTATCAAAACAAATCTGGAATATTGCAGATATGTGTATAGCTGTTCACACCAGTGTTTTTTTTGTAGACAGTTAAGTTTTGCATATGATCTCTTCTGTGACTGGGGGACCAACTTCAAGTTGAATAATAAGCCTTACTTTTTGTGAAGCTGCTTTTTTTTGTTGTTTGTTTTGATGCCTGGTCTTCTCACTGTCTTAATCTTGTCTGTAGACTTTAATAAGTAGTGTAATTCTTCCTCCAGAATGAACCCAAAGCAAATGGGTAACTCTGGTAGCTGACTGCCTTCAGCCTGAGCAAGGCTTCAGCTTTTACCTCTGACTGTCAGTGTAAAAATGCCTTGGGGTCAGCTCATCAACAGTATTAGGATTCTCTAGGTCAGGGCACTGTCTGCTATACCTCCTCAGGTGAAGACCTTCCCTGTCTCTCCTCAGGTGGAGGAACTGCTGAAGTGGGATTCTAGGGGAGATTGAACAGAGTTAGATTATGTTGAGGTCAGTTCCATCCATCAGCTCATGTGCAACTTCTAGCCCTATACTGAAGTTCAAACACAGAGTGGAAACCAAGCAGTAGCTGATTACTGCTCTGTGGTTATCTTGTACTAGTGAATATAGTTGCAAATGTAAGATATAACTTCAGATTACTTGGATCAAAAAATTGCTAGTACTTCTCTGTGATCCTGTTGTCAAGGTGGTGTGTGAGGTCAGGTTGGTGAACTCCATACAAGCATAACAGACTAGAGTATGAATTGACAGATACAACTTGATTCTCGTAGCTTCCCATTCAGGCTTCACAATATCCTTCCACAAGGAATAATGAAGGCAAACCACTTTGATTCAAAGTGGGTATCCTGGTTTCACCTGAGATGGAGTTAATTTTCTTTCTAGTAGCTGGTATAATGCATTGTTTTGGGTTTAGGATTATTATAATGTTAACACACTGATATGTTAGTTGTTTCTGAGCAGTGCTTACTCTGTCAAGTACTTGTCAGCTTCTCTTACTGCCCTGCCATTGGGGGGGCTGGGGGTGCACAAGGGGCTGGGAGGGGACACAATCATGACAGCTGACCCAAATTGGCCAGGGGGTATTCCATAACATAGGATGTAATGCTGAATAATAAAACCTGGGGGTAGCTGGCTAGGAGAGCAGTGGTGGCAGCTGCATGAGGACTGGCTGGGCATGTCAGCAGGTGATGAGCAGTTGCATTGGGCATAACTTATTTTGTATATTATTTTATTATTGTTTTCACTCCCTTTCCTGCACTATAAAATTGTCTGTATCTCAACCCATGAGTTTTACCATTTTCTCAGATTCACTCCCCCATCCTTCTGAGGGGTGGGGGAGGGAGAAAGTGAGCAACTGTGTGGGTTAGCTGCCTGCTGGGTTAACCCCCAACAGTGGGTCTTGATTAAGCTTAGCAGCTGGAATGATACATCTTCGTAATAGTAAGGACCTGTGTCGCTAGAAATAGTAGTGATCATCTGGTACTTACACTGTTATTTTTCTGGCTTCTTTGTGAAAGGTGGCACCTTCAAAGACCTTAGGGGATCAGAGACTCCAGTCTCTCCTGACACTATCTCCAGGATTTTTTTCCCTGCTGCTCAACTACCATGACGCTCTGTTTTTAATCTATACACTTTTTTCTGTTGCTTAAACTGGTTACATGAGATTGAAACCTTTTAGGAAATAGTTGCTGTTGTAGCCCTGAGAGCTGCAATTAATTGTCTCACCTGAGAAAAGCACTCTTCAGAAGACAGCTCTCTTGCTGGGAAGAGTGTGACAGCTTTTGCTTAAAACTTCTTAGTAGGCAGAGTGCTGCGTTATTAGGTGACTCTAGTGGTGATTTTTCTGTAAGAAAGGGATTTTGTTCCATCTCCTCACTCTTACAGTACAGAAAAACATTCTGGAATAAGTCACAGGAAATCTGTTTAGCTTCTAATATAGCAGGGTTGTTTGCAAATACAGGTTCCTGCTGTTGTTGAAACTGTGTGCACACCCTGAAGGCTTTTTACCAAAGTCCTAAAAAAGGTTTTTGTGGGTGCAGTCTGTTCTTCAGGGCTTAACTGAACTTGTTTGGATGAGATCTAAAGTGGCATGATGTGGCTTCGAAGTTAGCATTGCTCCAGAGGCTAGATGACCTCTGAAGGTTCCTTTCAACCTGATTTTTTTTTTTTTTTCTGTCTGGTAATAAAAATATTTATGAGACTTGGTTGGTTATTTTTCACTGCTCTGTAACTTTTTAGGTTCTCTGGAGTGGATTATGCAGATGCAGAAATCCTTATGTCCTTAGTTTGCTGCCCTACATTTATAACTATAGGCCATGGCAGTCTAAGCTGTTTCCTTTGTGTGGACCATAAAGGTGGGACAGTTCCTGAAAAAGTGATTATTGGTATTGATAGTATTATTGGTATTGATAAGACAGTCTAGTTCTTTTTAGTTGGGGGCTACTGGTGTGTGTCTGCTAATGGTACCTGTGCTGTGATTCTGCCATTCCTTAGTGACATGAGAGAGATGCCACTGCAGGATGCCCTTAATACCAGCTATTGATCTTTGCTTTGTTCCTAAATTTCCTTTTGCGGAGCTGAAACTGATGCTGTCTTGTGAATCTTCCCTCTTTGAGCTGAATGGTGTGAAGAAAGCACAGCTTTACTGCAGCCCTGAGAAGTCCTTGTCAACAATACAGAAGAAGCAATTACGTTCATGTGATAAGTAGACTTTTTGGGAGGTGCCTTTTCCTTGGAGAGGTTGCTCCCTCTGTAATCCATGCTGCTTGTAGGATTTGGGAGTCAATTATCAGCTGTTACTGGGGTGGTCAGTAGTTAATTTAGCTTAGGTGTCACATTGTCCTAGATAGACTCACTAAAGTTCAGTTCAGTATATTACAAACTTAGATGCTTTGTATTGTTCTCTTGTGGCTGCAACTAAATTCCACAAGGCTTAATGACTTTGCTTTGTGAACAGGTAAAATTGTCCTGTGATAACTTGCTCTCATGTTCAGGTTCTTGAAGAGTAATGCTATTGAACCCATGACTAGTTGAATCTATCTTCACTGTACTGGCAACAAAAAAATTGCTTTCTGATATTATGAAAGAGTGTAGAGTTAAGACTGAGTGATGATTTTTTTTTTTTTACTGGCATCACAAAGGGAGATAGCTTACACAACTGGAGAAATGCAATGGATAGGTATAGGTTCTTTAGGGAGAACAGGCTGGGATGGTGATATGGGGCACTGCTGTTTTCTGTGTGAGCAGTGAAGCCGCATGCAGCTTTGCTTAGAGGTGGCTGAGGAGCCAGCTTGAGAGTTTATGGGTCAGGATTAGAGGGCAGACCATCATGGGTGTTGATGTGTCTGCTTTAGACCACCTGATCGGGAAAGGTAGTAATGAGGCCTTTCTCAGATAACTCGAGCCTAATGTTCATGGGCTTTGGTAATCATGGAGGAATTGAACCACCCTGATATTCTCTGGAGAGAGAGCACAGGAGGGAACAAGTAATCTAGGAGGCTTCCAGCATGCATTGATTACCACTTCTCAATACAAGCAATTAAGGACAAGGAAAGATGCTCAGATTGACCTGTTACAAAAAAAAAAAAAAATAAAGGGGGAAAGACAGGTTTGGGATGTAAAGGTTAGGAGTACTCTTGGCTGCAGTGACCATGAGATAGAGAAGAGGTCAGGATCTGAAGAGGAGAGAACTAAGCAAAGAGTAGAATCATAACCATGATCATGGTGAAAGAAGACTTTTTTCTGTTGAGACATCTGCTTGGAAGAATCACTGGAGAGTTGGTTCTGCAGGATAGAGAGGTCTAGAAGAGCTGGCTGACTGTTTCCTTAAGCTGTAGTGTGTCACATCCCAATAAGTAGGAAAATGCACAAAGGTAGCAGAGATCCTGCTTGAATAAACAAGGAGCTGCTGACAAAACTCAGACATAAAAAGGAAGCATATAAGAGGTGGAAGCAGAGATGGGTGATGCAGGTGGAGCATGGAGACACTGTCTAAAAGTATAAGGATGTTTTTAGGTGAGAAAGCAAATGTTCCACATGGAGTTGAGGCTGCAAAAGCATATGTGAATGGCAACAAGAGGGGCTTTTACAGATAATCAGCAGCAAAAAGGGAGATGGAGAAAATGTGGGTCTGTTGCTGAATGGGACAGAGACCAAGTCATAAAGCATGTGGGAAAGGCTGAGACATTCTATGCCTTTTTTACCTTGGTCTTTACTAGTAAGGCTTGCCTTCAGGAATTCCAGGCAAGGAATGCTTACTCTCAGTGGTAGAGAAGGATCAAGGTTGGGAGTGCTTAGAGAAACTGGATTAGCACAACTGGGTGAGGTCTAATGGGATGCAATCATGAGTGCAGACAGAGCTGGCCAATGTAATTTTGAGGCCACTCATGATCACTGTAAGGTCATGGTGACTAGGGGGGAGTCTGGAAGACTGGAAGAAGGTAAATGTCCTTCCTGTCTCTGAAAAGGGCAAGAAGGAACACTTAAGGACCTTTGCCTGGGTCCCTGGACAGATCACAGAGCAAATAATACTGAAACTATATGAAGAATATATCCTTATATATTGTATATAAGGAGATATATATATATAATCCTTATATAATATATCCTTATTGATAACCTTATGAAGTGCAATTTGGATAAAGAAATGGTGAGGTGGGTTGAAAACGGCTGAAATGCCAGGCTTGGAGTTGTGATCAGCAGTTTAAAGTTAACCTGGAGACTAGTCATTATTGGCTGTTACAGATTTACACAAGCCAGCAGCCATAACAGGATCTGACCCTAGGTTCCTGCTGATTAATGCAAACTGAGTGAAGGTTTCAAATTCCTCTTTTATTAGTTTACAGCTTGAGCTGGGTACCTTCAGAGAGGGACCCTTACCACAGATCACACCTCTCAGTTATATCCATAACACCCAGCACTTGATCCCCAAGTCCAGTCACTTAATTCTAGTCTGTGGCCTCTTGATTTCTGACTTTTCACTATCACTGGGTTGGCTTTCTTCTGAAGTTACCTCATTCTTTTGGAATTGTTTCTTTGGTCCTCGTGTTCTTCATTCCACTCACATCTGCTGGATTCAGATAGCTCTGTGTTAGCAGCATTAGTTTTATTAAAAAGTTTTCTCTTGGTCAGTTCTTGCGGCCTAAGGCTTCAACTACTTTATCTGCTAGTGCTAAGCTACTAGTGCTAAACCAGACTATTCAGAGAGAAGAATACAGTTAATCAAACTTGCTCTTTACCATTGGTGTACCTCAGGGATTGATACTGGAGGCAGTGCTGTTTAACATCTTAATGACCTGTGTGATAGGACAGATAGCACCTTTGGCAAGCTTGAGGGCATGCAGAACTGGGAGGAGTGGTTGATAAACCAGATGGATGTGCTGCTACTGGGAGCAGAAAAATTGACAGGCTGAAGAAAGTGCTAACAGGAACCCAGTGGAGTTAAAGAGAAATGCAAAACCCTACCTCTAGGAAGAGGGTGCTGGGAATGCAGAAGAGGTGCTGGGGGTCCTGTGGATCACAAATGGGTCATTAGCCCATGATGCACCTTTGCCACAAAGAAGGCCAACAACATCTTGGACTGAATTTCAGGAAGAGCATCACCAGTAGCTGGAAAGAAATTATCCTTCTCCTTTCCTCGGCATTGGTGAGACTGCATCTGTAGTGCTGTGTCCAGTTTTGGGCTCCACATTACAAGAGAAACATGGACAGACTGGAGCAAGTCCAGAAAAAGGAGCTAAAATGAAGAGGTTAGTATGGCTAGCATAGAATGAGAGGCTGAGACAGCTGGGATTGTTCAGCCTGAAGGAGAGATCGTATGAACATGTGTAAATACCTGGTGACTGAGAGCAAAGATGACAGAGGCAAAATTGTCTGTAGTATCCAGTGATAGGACTAAGTAGCAATGAACACAAATTAAACAGAAAATTCTACTGAAACATAAGAATAAATGTTATTTTTGCTGGTTGAAAGGTTGAAAATTGGAGCAAGATAACCACAGAAGCTGTGGAGTCTCCATCTCTGGAGATACTAAAAACTTGACTGGGAAGAGACGTAAGCACTCTGCTGCATTTTGCTCTGGGCAGGGGGATTGAACCAGATGATCTCCAGGAGTCCCTTCCAGGGTCAGCTACTTCAGATTCAATTCAGCTGTTGCAACGCTGTCAGTAGTATCTCTGGTGTCTCACTCTAGATACCATGTAAGTTTTATATTGGGGTTTTTTTCCACCCCCAGTGCCTGCTGACATAGATTAAAAGTACATTCTTTGTTTAAAGTTGTGGTCTGTTATGCAAAAGGATAGTAATTAAACAACAGTAAATACAGACTAGTCTTGACTTTTCTTGAAATAACTGATAACACAAATCTGCCTTTTGACTTACACTTGCATAGGTAAAAGGGACCAAATGTAGCCATTTGAAGCAAGTGGAAATTGAAAGACTGTGTAGAAAGGTTACTGATGTCTTCTATTTGGCTGAAATGCTGTTCAGGTCTAGCTAGGAGAATACCTTCACAACCTAAACTGCTTCATAAAGCTGGTGGAAAGTTGCTTAGAACTTGTGTCAGGAATCTCCTGGGATCTTAAAACTGTTGATTCAAACTGTGGTGGGACTGCAAATTATGTCCCCTGGAAGACTGAAGCAAAACAGAAACTACTGCAGATTCCTGGTCTCCTTTGGTTCTGGCCTATTATCTGATGTTTGCTGAGAGGTTGAGCAATATTACTCATGTTACATATTTTCTCTTTTTTGGCTTTTGTGTGAAGCCATTCACACAAAACTGCTTTATTTTCTTTCTGAAAACTTGACAAACTTAGATTTGGATGGATACCTACTTCATATTTATCTTTGGTCACAGTAGACTGTTGCTATATGATGTAATGCTAATCTTTCTTTTCCTCTCATCTTGATCACTTGTTGCTTTCCAGTAGGTCATAAACTTGCATGTCTGAGAACATACTGTGAAGGAGTTTCTGCTTGGTGCTGTGAAACTCAACTCAATCAAGAGAGCATGAGTTCCCACTTTCTTTCTAACTTACCTAAAACGCTTCCATGAGTAGATCTATGCTCCTCTGACCAGAGGAGCCAGATGCTTTTGTGCTCTGCGGTCACCATCGGAAGAGGAGAAAGAACTTGGAGGTTCAGAGAACATCCTAGTGCTGCAGGTCTGTGGTAGAGAGCATGAATTCTGCAGCTTAAGGAGATGATAGTATTTTTTTGGGGAAAATGAAAGCTGCACAGATCAACATGCTGCCTATCTCAGTAGAACTAGACTGTCAGTTTCCCCTGCCCCCTTGGAAAGATACTTGCTTTCCATAGACAATGAAGGAAAAAGAGGTAGAGGTTGTAGCTCAGTCCCTGTCAGAGTGGAGCTGTGGACAGCAGTGCATGATACTTAGAGGCAGTGTTGCCAAGCAACTAACTTTGCAGCTGTGATTTGGTAAAAGAGCAGATCTGTTTCTCAGAGCTATGCCTGGCTATGATTTTTTGTAAGAAAACGAGTATTTTGAGGAGTAGGGATCTGTCCCACTTACCAAGGATGAGAAAAATTCTACATCTGGCCATCAGTTGCTGTACTCTTCTTTTGTACTGCCTCTTTGGTAGAGAGCAGGGAACAAGAATCTGCAATTTTACTAAAGTGCTTGAATGAAAATGAAAAAATCTTCATAGTACAGGACTTCCTTAGTAGGTTTAATGGCACTAGTAATCTTGTAGGAATTTCTGCAAAAGATGGAAGTGATTCATTGTGTGTAACCTGCTGTTCCTGATGCAGCTGAACTTGCAGGTGGATCCAAAATATGACAAAGTGGCAACTGGAACTGAGTGATCATTTTAAATCTCTTCGTAATATGTGCTGAGATCATTTGCATTTGTAATTTATAACAATTTCTAGAAGCAGCCAGTACATTGATAAGTAATGATGCTTTTAAGCATAGAGCCTGATTTTTCCCTTCAGAGTATGTACCTATGGGACAATTGTTCCTGTAGATGGTGGGAAAAACATCCCTTCAAACATGGCAAATGCCAGATGTTCATGCTTGACATCTTCAGCAGAACTGTCCTTGTGCATTTGAGTTCCCCTTCCAAGCAGTGGTTAAACCAGATAGGAATGCTAATAATGAGTGTAGGCTTTTTGGTCTTTCACCGTAAAGTGGTACCTAGTTGGGTTATTCTCAATTCTAAATGTACTGAGGCTCCGTTTCCCAGGACGTGAACATAACGTGCCGGTAGAAGTAGAGAACCTGATTAATGCAATTACTAGATAATTTTTCTCCGGTATAGAAAGAGAATATTTCATTCTTGTTTATGATAAACAGACTATATTGCAAACCTCTCATACAAACAAATCTGGGGTTGTTGTGACTGAAATACAGGGGAGGGTCTTGTTGTATCCCAACAGAGCAGCATGAATTCACGCATTTTTTTTCTTATCACTGTTGCTTTTACTGGATGCTTAGCTGTCAACTTAAAAAATAATTTTGTAAGAGCTTAATGTTGTCTATTTTCCTTTTATTTCTGTATATGGAAGGAATATCAATTGTATACTTAAAACAGTAAGCCTTTTAGCAGTTCCTTGCTAACAAGGGAAAATTCACAGCCAAGGCCAGCTCCAGAAGCTTCCTACTGATACTGTAATATCCTATGTAACCTTGTCTTTTTTAGAAAGTACCAAATGCTGCTAACAGGAAATGACAGCTTGCACACCTTATTCCTGTAGCTTGAACTCTGACACAAGCTGTGCTTCTCTTTATGAGTGAACAGACAGGATAAAATTAGAGCACTACTCCTTAGCCAAATCCAAATTTGATTTCTGAAGTTGTTAGGTTATTGAATGTGTTAGGGTTGGTACCTCTGACATTTCTGATTTGTAGAGCAGTGACTTACTTTCCATGGGGTGTGCAGTAGTGGGCTGGTATCCCACAAGGCTGATAGGAGTGCTGTGGCATTGTCCCATGGACTCTGCATATGCTCTCCATAATCATACACTCTGTATTCATATGCATGTGCTCTGGGTGAGTGTATCAGGCACAATTGCAAGCCAAGGATCGGGAGCTGGTCTCTGACAACTCAGTAGCTGGTTATGATCCTGCTTATGTGAGCAGTGTAAGGATGGTTGGGGAAATCTGTGATGTGAAATACTTCCAAGTCAGGAATAGAAACTTTCAAACTGTTTTAAAGGAAATTTTCAGTACAAACCACTGAGTTTAACTGATACTGTGTTAAAAATTAACTGTTAATGAAGGTGTTCTATTTAAATCCTGTCATCTTAGAAATAAGATTAATAGGAGGACTTGGAGATGTCTTGAAGAACAAATCCCCCAAAGCCATTCTTGATCTTTCTCTTGATATTACTTTACATGAAGAGTGATTGACCATGTATGTATGTAGCTTCACAGGGCACTCTAAATACTGTATTTTTATTTAAGAACATAGCATTTGCATCATAGCATCATCAACTAATGTTTAGTGAAATTATTTTTTTAGTTTGGAAAAGCAAACTTAGCTTCTCACAATCTTAGTAAAAATTCAGATTTTTAGTAACTGGCTGTTTCTTAAGTCCAAAAGACTTGAATTCTTTCACTTTGTCACTCTACAAGACTGTTTTTGCCAAATGGCTACTCTACATGAAAAAGTGTCTTTATGTAAAAATAAACTGACATTACCTGTATATCTCCAATAGCTGTAATTAATCAGCCCTCTGATTTACAAACTCCAATTTTTCATATTCCTAACTCTGTTTCCTGTAGAAGGCTTTTGATGTTTGAAATGTTGTGTGACTTGATTGTATTCCAGAATTATAGTAGTTATCAAGCCAGCCATTTAATTGTGTAAACATAAAACTGAATGAATGTTATTTTGTCTGTACTTCCTTTCTAGTTGAGGCTTTATACAGGCCTTGAAATAGGGATCCTGTCATTATTTCCTTGAAAGACTTAACAATTATTTATGCTATTGAAGCAGAGGGGTCAGTTAGCTGAAGTAATGGTTGAAACTAGTTGATAGGTATTTCTTTCTGATTTCTGGAGATGGGATAGGTTGTGCAGGGGAAGTTTCATGCAAAATACTTCTGCACAGCCCCTTTGGGGTTATGAATAGAAGTGAGCTGAATACGTTTTTTATTATTATTATTATTATGACAAATAGTTATACAGATAGAGAGAAACTTGGAGGAATTATGTTCCTGAAATTCTACCACTTATCAGGCATGAGCCAAAAGTAGCCAAGTGACTCTTTTAAGGCTGGTCTTCCCAGTGTTGTTCTGTAATAGACCTTGAACCATGTGTATCTCAGTTGTAATCCAGTTGGGCTCTGAAACAATGTGTTTGGTTGCTTAAATTATCTGCCTTCAATGCAACTTCATGCTGTTAAGTTTGATTTTATTTAAAACTACTCAAACACCTCCTCTTGTTTGAACTCCCCCCACACTTCTTTTAATGTGGTAAATTTTCACTTCTCAAGTTCTGGCCTTGATCATCAAAACACAGGCTTGCAAAGTTAGCTATAAGAGACCTCTAAAAACTAGAGAGAACTGTACTTGTGTGGCTTACCTAGTCTTTGGATATGGAGGTAAGGGAAGCGTCTTCTGCTGTAGAGGAAAAAAAATCAAGCTTAATGTGGGAAAGATGTGACACAAGAACATGCTTCTGGCTATTTGTTTTCCTTAATCAGAAACTATTTCAGTGGATCAAGCGGTGAGTGAATAGTCTCACATCAGTAGTCTCAAAAGACTAAAGGTTTAATGTCTCTGAAGAACATTTTAATTGAGAATAAAGATACAGGAAACTGTTGCACAGTTTCCTTTGCTTCAAGTTCTTTATGTATGTGTTCTGCAAGATATTTTGTTCTGAGAAGACTTTTTTAATTCACCACGTCTGATTCAGTGGACATGATTAACATTCTAGTTAACCATTTTGTGTTGTGGGCTGTGCGTATGTGATGGATTTTTTTCTTTATCTTTCCTCCCCCCCTTTGAGAGTCTATGAATTAAAAATGGTTGGAGATGGTGGATGTAGTCCTACCTTTTGGGAGGAGAAGTAAGCAGCCTCCAGTTAAGTTGAAATGGTCTTTGAAGCAGCAGGATGAGACTGAAAATGACCAATAATAATTGTATTGCTTTGAGCAATCCTTGTTTAATCCCTGTTTCTAGTGTGTGGTGTTGCAAGAAGAGAAACTTGGAGAAGTTGCTGTAATTCTGCCTTGTTCTTTTGTTCTTCCCTGGGTGCTCACTGGAGGAGGGACTATTTTGTGTTACCTAGCTGTTCTTGTGTTGAATTACACAAAATACAACTGCTTCTTTCTTGTTTTCCTTCTCTTCTCTGTATCTGATATATAAAAGTACTTGCCTTCTGTTTGTGATCTTTACTTGTATCTCAGCTTCGAGAAATTATAGATGTTTCTGGAAAATACTCATGCACAACTTGACTGAAATCTTCAGTAGCAAGACCACTTGTGCACTATGAATTGCACAGGGGAATAATGCAGAGAGAGTGAGCACTGCATGTGCGTGCTTACACTGATGTAACCGCTGAGGTTTTTTGCTAAGTTTTTGGCCAGAAAGTGATGTTCTTTCAGGAACTGGCCAGCAACCGTTCAGGAGGAGTCAGAAGAGAGGTGTAGATTTTCTTGCAGTTAATTCGCTATTCCACAAGATGGAGCCAGTTATTTGACAAATCTATCAACGGGCAGCAGAGAAACAGAAGAGAACTGAAGTCACCTCACAGTACTTTGTGGTCAAAGGAGACAGGCAGGGTTCAGTTGAGTGAAAGGAAGAATTGTAGTCTGTCAAAAGTCTTTGAAGATGTTGGCCCAAGATAAGTTTGCTACAGGCTGTATTGAGATGCAAAGCAGTTAGTGCTCTGTTACATTAAATACTTGGCTTCCTTTCTTGTAGAATTGTTAACTGCAGGAATTCAGAATGAAAACTTTGGTTTTAAGTGCTTCTGTAATACAAACCTTATTTAAACTTAGTCTTAACAATCTGTTCATTGTTTCTTCATTTAGAACTTGGTCTCAAACTTATTCTTGTGGCTAACTGGTTTTATGTACATAGTGTGAAGGGTTCAGAGTAGTTTGCTGAGATGTAAAAGTCATAATTTGCTTTGATAGCAAATATAAAATTGAAAGGCTGAGTGTTTACTCCTTTTATCCCACTTCTGACCTCTATTTGCTCTCTGTAAGTTGAGATGTTTAGTACAAGTGTTGTTTAGTACAAGCACTTGTGTTGCAGCAAAATAAGTGTTTCAAGATTAACCTGCAGTTAAACTAAGCTGAGCATACCGTAGTGGACTGATGGAGAGAAGGAAACTGAGCTATTGTGGGTAAGAGAGGCGGCCATCATCCTTCTTCTACTTTGTAGTCGTATCTGCATTAAACATATGCTTGCTTCATTGTGGACATCTCCCAGTTCTGTCATATCCCAGTACTTTTGTTTCATTCTGCCTCTTTTGTTTGTTCTAGTCTTCACCACTTTACTTTTTTGTTTAAACTTGTGTGGGAGATAAACCTACTCCTGCTCAGTCTTGTCTGGTAGTTTACAAGCTTTCTCACAAGCTGCTTTCTCCAGCTAGAAGCTGAGTAGAGGATGGAGTGTTGACTGAGAGGTTCAAAGCAGTACTTTCATACAGGCTAATCAGAATAGAGCTAAAGCAATGTTTCATGCTGTACTGACTGCTTGAATTCATACACAGTTCGGATATGAGGCTTCCATGTTTTTCATAATGCAGGTAAAAGCACTTTTCCCCTGAGCGTGTTAAGTGGTATCTTTATAAGTCTTTTTTGTGTGTAGGGTACAGGCCTGTGCATCCACTGACACAAAGTGAAACTCGAGGGCTTTTTAATAAACCTTAAACCTTGGACTTCTAGAAAATAACATACTTTGGCTGTATCAGCTTTAGCTTTATCCATTCTTGTCATCATTCTTGCTGTAGATCAGCTGTACCCATTAAAAATTTATTGTATCCACTGTAATTTCTTCAGTAGGTTGCATGAGCAATGCTGTGCATGTTTACTGAAGCTTCAGTGAGCTTTCTGATATGAAGGAGTAGAACATAGGGTCTAAACTGCATGAGTTATGGGGGTGGGGAAGAAAGGAATATAAGGGAGTATATGGACACACATTAAGTATGTGCAATGTACTAGTCCAGTTGAAATAATACAGAGAAGAGCTATACTAAAAAACTTAGGTCCTGAAGAGAAGTGTGGGGAAAAGTGGGAAGATTTTTGAAGTTGGGAGAAAAGCTTTCAACTAGCCAGAAAATATGTAAAAGGGATGTGTTTTCACAAAATTCATACTTTGAAATGCATTTTAGAATAAAAGAATGCCATGTGAAGATGGATGGCTTTTTCAGTGTTGTAAAAAATTGGCTTGAAATCAACATATGTAAAGATTTATGTCTAAAACTATGTACATTACTTTCAAGCTCTTCATTACTTAAGTTTTAAACAGCTTAAGTAGTTTTTTGAAATGGTCTGAGTTCTTTGGCAGTCCCATTTCTGCAAGTAGGGAGAATGTTCTGTACACTAGCTATACTGGTATGGAAGTTTACTGTTACTGGAAAAAATTCGTCAGGTTGCTTCTTAAATTCACAAGTTGTCTAGCAATTCTAAATACTTAAACAACATACCAGGAAATGTGTCTTGTGGCTACATAGTTCTTCTGCTCTTACAGTCTAGATGGTCTCTAATAAGAGACTTCTTAAATACTCTGAAATGTGTCACAGTTAATGATGTTTCTACACGTCTAATTGCGTTCCAGTTTCTGTTCAAAACTTGACACACAATTCCTGAACACAATCTAATGTAGTACAGGGTATGGTGGGTTGACCTTGCTGAGCAGCCGAACACCGACCACCCAGCACCACCCTTTTTTGTGTTCTCCTCTGCTGGGGAATGCGAGAAAATGGAAGGTGCAAAAAATTGTGGCTTCAGATTGTGACTGCTTAATAAGGAAAGCAAAAACTGCACATGCAAGAGAAGAGAAAAGAGAAATAAATTCACTACCCTTCAGCAGTCAGATTTGCACCGATGTCCTGGAAAGCAGAAGCTTGGTGTTGGTAATGGTTGTTAGGAAGGCAGATGCTGTAACCAGAAATGTCTTCCTTTCCTCTGCCTTCTTCCCTGCACCTTTTGTTTCTGAGGACAGTGTCATATAGTTTGGGATGTTCCTTTTGTCGGTTGGGGTCTGGTGTCCCTGACTGTCTACACTCCTGGCCTCTTATCCACCCACTGCCTACTGGGTGGGAGTGGGAAAGAAAGCCTTGACTGTGCAAACACAGTCCAGCTGTAGCCAAAGCAGCAGTGTTATCAGTGCTGTTTTAGTCACAAATCCAGAGCACAGCTCCATATGAGCTGCTCTGAAGCAAGTTAACTGAATTCCAGCCAGGCCCAGTACAGTGGGAAATGTTGGTTGATATTCTCCGTTTAATGTGTAACAGCCAAAACTGAGTTTTTCTGAAGCCATATGGCAGCTCAAATCCATCCTTCTGTTTAGCTCTTAACAAGAAGTTTGAGCTTGTGCAGTGTTTAAATTTCAAATAAAAACTTAATCACTGCCTTTTATGAAGGTAACTAAGTTACACTTGACAATAATACTAAATATGCGTAATAAAGCTTGTGGGTTTTTATTCAAGATTATTTTAAGGGTTACTTAAATTGTTAATGTCACACCATCCTAAGAAAGACTGTCAGGTCTTCACAAGAACGATCTAGCACATTCAAGATCTTGTCTAGAAAATGGCACACACCTTCCCAGATGACCTTGCCTAACTACCTATTAAGAACTGAAAGGAAATTTAAGTGTAATCAGTAGGAAAATATAAGAAAGAAGTTTAGATTGAAGAAAAGATAGATAAATCAGATTCTCATCTTGGAAGCACCAATCTGCTTCATTATTGCTGAAGCTTTTTCCTTGATTCATCCAGGCAGTGTTTCAAGGGCTTCATACTATAGTAATGTTTAGTCTAGTATAAACATTGGTCATTTTCAGGACAGTACAAATCCTGTGGTGCTTTTCCTTAAGATAACTTTAGCAAAAGCTGAAAGAGGCAGGCAATATTTTTAAGCAGTTATCTGTATCTTAAATGACTGAAGAAATTACTGGAAACATATTTTTACATCTGAGTAGTGCATTGATAGTGGGTGCAGCAAGTGGTGGAAGTGCAGCTCAGCTCTTCTAGTAAAAGGCTTGTATTGAAATGTCTTTCAAAAAAATAAAATTACAGCTGTATTAAAACTTAGTCTTTCATGTTAATATTGGCTGATAAATAAAGCTGGGGGACTTTTCATAAGGTGTGTGTAGCAACAGGACAGGGGGTAATGGCTTTAATCTAGAAGAGAGTAGATTTAGTTTAGACATTAGGAGGACATTCTTGATTGGGAGGGTGGTGAGACACTGGAATAGGTTGCCTAGAGAGGTTGTGGATTCCCCCTCCCTTCAAGTGTTCAAGGCCAGGTTGGATGGAGCTTTGATCAGCTTGGTCTAGTGGGAGGTGTCCCTGCCCATGCAGGCGGGGTCAAACTAGATGATCTTTTGGGTCCTTTCCAACCCAAAACATTCATGATGCTATAAATAACCTAAAATAACAGTCGTCAAGATTCTTAACATTCAGTTTTCATTTCTGAAGCCAAATGTCTGTTTTCATAACTGGTTGGCAAAACATGTACAGCAGATAAACTAGGTTACTTTTGTTAATTTTGCTGAAGAAAAAACAAATGTATCTTTAAGGACTCAATGAGAAAAAAGCTGTGAATAGTTCTAGTAAGGACAAAATGTTTCCTGTGTACAGAAATAAGGATCCTGACTTCATACATATATTGCTTATTGAATCAGGCTGAATTACTGTTAAGTATTTATTGCACAGGAAGGTTTGCAGACTAAGCTTTAATTGACTGTTTAGCAAAGTCAAGCACAGCAGAAAATATTTTGTATCTTTTGTGTACTGTTTTAACTGTGGCTGTAATTGATCAATTTGTATTAATTAACACATTTTTCATTTGGAGTGTTCAATATTGAATATTGTCATTATTCTGAAATAAATTGAGAGACTACATGTGAACATTTTTGCCTGGCATCAGGTTTCTGTTATTCCACTGCTTAATTTGTTGCTTTATTGCTTAAACATTTGAATTCCCAAAGTTATTTCAGAAGTACAAATTAATGAAATTTGAGCTTCCAGGAAAATGTAAAACTGTTCTGTTCCAGGAGAAAAACAACTAATTCACAAGTTGTTATGATCTTTCTTTTTGTTAAGAAAATTTTAAGTTAAAATGTTAAACTATGAGGTTACTCTTCCCTCTAGGTTTATTAGGATAGAATTTAGTCATGAGAAGTTGTCATCCCAGACTTGTCTCATTAATGTAGAATTTGCCTATCTGGGATATTATAGTTGAGGAAGAACCATAAGAATAGGAAACACAGGGGATGTGTAGTTGTACAAATTCTGTGTTAAAGAGTTTATAGTGGCTGTGTAAACACCCTGTAGGATAAAAATATGGACAGCACATAGATGCTACAGATAAAAGCCTCTCGTCCCTATAGTAGCCTGTCCAAAACTTGGGGGAAAAAAACTGGGCAAGCTGTTAGGCACGCAAGACCTTGCCTTACCTTTTTGTTTCCAAACTATCATGGGCTACATTAAGCAACTGCAAATGCTGAAGTACTTGATCTACATGGAGTGGCTAAGGAGGATTTTGGATTAAGCTTCTTCTGGTGTACGACTTCAGCTGAAACTTCATTAGTATGTTGAGGCAACCGGTCTGGAAAACTGCACATGCTGGAGCATTAAAATTTGAAGTATGTAAATTGTAAGTGGGCTCTTCCTGTACTATAATTCTATACAGACTGTAAGTACAGGATGAGTATTTTGTGTCTCTAGTGTTTCATGGGGCCAAGGGGCAGGAAAGGCAGGTCAGCAAGTTGCTAGTTGTTGAACTATTTAAGACACACATTGTAAACAGGTTGACTGTTTGTTCTTACCTGACAACTAGTAGTTTTAACTTAGAAGTGCCATGTGAGAAATAATGTGTTTGTTTTACTGAGTAACTATTAGATCTTTTGACCTGTGAAATGTAATTTTATGATGGTAGCACTTATTTTGAAAACTGCCAGTCATCTTAAAAATTTTGGTTTTAAGGGTCAAGCAGTGGACATTAGGTGGTCTGACTTCTTGAGATCTTGAACGAAACAAATTGAAAGCAAGGTGGTGACCCAAAATATAAACCATATTTCCAGTAAGAAGAGGAAAGTTTCTTGCAAGAAAGCTGGCAAGTCTCGAACATCTCTTGGGATTTTCAAATACCAGCTCAAAGGAATCGAGTCTGAAAGGTTTTCTCCTTCTCTGTTTTGACTCTTGCTGAACAGTGCTAGCACACTACTTTTTTTTTTTTCTCCCCCCCCGGCAGAGGAGTAGACTGGGGGGAGGTGGGCAAGAACTTGGGATGAGCCATAAAACTTGATGATCTTAACGGTTTTTTCCAACTGATATGCATCTATCATTTCATACCATATGATGATGTGCTCAGTGGTAAATGCTCAAAAAAAAAAAAAAAAGGGAGAAGGGACATTCCTGGTTATGCTGTTGTCTTCCAAAGTGTTGTGTGTGCTTGCTGAGGCCCAGCTTTCTTGAAAGTGGCTGCACACCTGCCTGCCGATGGGTAGTAGTGAAGAAATCTTTTTTTTTTCTCTCCGTTGGTTCTGTGCAGTTCTTGCTTCATTTATTAAAACTTGCTATTTCAGTCTGCCTGTCTTTTCTCACCTTCCTTCTGTTCACTCGCTGTCCTGTGGGAGAGGAGAGGGAGTGAGCGTCTTTGTAGGTGTTTGGCTGGGATCAACCCAACACAGTCCTCAGCTAAAGATTAGGAGAGGGAGGCATAAAATTGGTTTTTAGGCTCCAGGAAAGTGTCCATACAGTATATTAATATTGAAATGCAAACTGCTGCAGTTGCATGAGTGGTCTAGATGCACATCTGTCATACAAAGGCAGAGAATAATTGCTTGAAATGTTTTTCAGCTCTTCAATGCGTCTTCTTACTTTTGATGGTTAGTGTCTGTACTCCTTAGAGCTCAGAACTAGATGGACTTTAAAAGAGTGCCTTTAACAGTGATAGTGTACAGAGCTCTAATGATATAAGTAAGAGTTTTTATTTGTGTGGTAACTTCAAGGCAAACATCCCAAGTGTCACTATGGGAGTTTAGGCCAGTGTCCTTTAGATCTGCCTCATTATGCCAACACAGCAAAGAAACAGTGCTAAGGTTCATAAATCAACTCAAATCTGTAAGAAAATTCATTGTGTTGTGAATGGCAAACCATGCTGTAGCTTAAGAATCAAGGGCACTGAACGCATTCAGTTTTCCACTATTCTTAGTCATTAATATCTTAGTCAGTTAGTTTTGCAAATCTCTGTATAATCAATCCCTAAGAGCTTGCATGCTACTGTTGTGAAGTCTGTGCTGTATGAGGTATTAAAGGATTTGTTGCGTTAATATAAGATTGCCCTACATTTAATTTCAAGTTAGGTGCAGATGCATGTCTTAGGAAGCTTTTAATTTCAGAAAGAAGTGCAACTTCTGATTTCTGCTGATGCTTGCATCTGATGCATAGCTGTAAGGATTATTCACGTTGTAACCAAAGTCCTGTTGTTACTACTAAGCCAACTTCCTAAAATATATTAGGAGTTTTTTTACCAGGGGGAGGGTGATGGACACAACGTATGACTTCCTAGCTTAATCTGGCTAACTCAAATATGATGTGAGTTTTGAAATGCTTTTTATCCATTCCCCTTAGGTCCAAGATGGGCCTCTTGGAACACCGGTGTTTTTATTTGCATCAGATGTGCTGGAATACATAGAAATCTTGGGGTCCATATATCAAGGGTCAAGTCTGTCAACTTGGACCAATGGACACCAGAGCAAATACAGGTAAAATATCATACAATGTGTTTTCAATTTGAAGGGAATACTAGGAATCCTTTTGAAACTATTTAATTTGTCGTGATGCCCCAACATAAACGTTTTACAATCAGAGTGGTTCTTGATGTGTTATAATTCTACTGTAGTGAGTTTGAATTCTGAAAACTCACTTCAGAAATTGGCTTAGCTATCTTTATAGTTTTAGATGCATTGTACCTTGCCACAGAGACTCTGAAAGCTGCTTCTTCATTGTATCTGTAGAAAATGTGTTGTAAGGCATTTCCTTTTCAGCAAGGTAGCATTCACACATTTGTCTGATGCTTGATTACACTCTTTTGGTGTACTAAGCACTGAATTTTTCAGGTATGCTCCAGTCTGAGACATCTTTCTGCTGTCAGACAAATGTTCCTTCTGTTCTGAAGAGCCATCCTGAGAGAGGAAAGCTTATCTTTCACTGGAGGGGCTAGTTTACACTGTAAGCAGCAATTGTGGTGTTAGTTTTTGTCCAGCAAGTCTTGGCAGGCAGCCCTTCTGTGTCATGGGGGCATTTCCCAAGACACACATGGCAGCAGAGAGATCTCCAAGTTAAAAATCTGCTGTGTCATTTAAGCACAGCAGTAGCATTCTGACTGTTTCAGTATTTAAAGTATTGATGGACTGATGAGCTAACTGTTTGCTATGACTCTTCCTCAGTGCATGCAGGAAATGGGAAATACTAAAGCAAGACTACTCTATGAAGCTAACCTACCAGAGAACTTCCGAAGACCTCAAACAGATCAGTATCCTTTTTGGTTTAGCTTTCACACTGAAATGACTTTTAATGCAATTTTTGTTTTATGACTGTTTCAAGGAACTGCTATGTTTGGCAACTCGCCCTATTTATGTCATTGATATTGTTGTGTAAGAAGTGACAGTGGAAGTTGGGAATGGTTCAGAAAAAATTTAAATTACTTCAGAGATAGGGAATCTACCTAGTAATGAGATTTGGCAAGCCCCATTTATTTTTGCATTCAGAACAGGTGACTTCACAAATTCCCTATATGTAGGAAGTTAGTGATACTAGAGAGCTCTTGAATATTCTGTCTTTATCTTGACTAACTGCCAGCTAAAGTTAGAAGCATTTGAGCAGGAAATAATGAGATGGATCATAAAGTAAAATAAGCCATTGGATCTTACTGAAGTATGGATGTCCTCTAGATTTAAGTCTTCTGTAAGCATTTTTTGTATTTTTAAATATTAAGTTGGCACTTCAGTATTTTTTGGTGTTAAAGGGTATGTGTTCTGTGCAGTGTGCAGCACAGATGACTAGCATGGGAATATCTAAAGAAACCAGACTTCCTGATGGGCATGACTTAAGGGGATGTGAGGTTATCACCACATATTTGGAAGGGGAGGGTTTGAAGAGAAACCACCAATAAATAGCTTCCCTCAAAAAACATGCTTTTCAAATGTACTGATGTCTTAGCGTAATGTATAATATAATTAATTTAGATTTTTATTAACTCCTTGTTTAGTGATGTTATTCCACAGGTAGGTTTTGCTTCTCTTGATCTTAGTGAAGCTCTAACTGTAATGAGATATCTTAGCATGATACAGGCTATGGAGGCTGATAAACGGACTTAGTTGTAGCAGGATCTGAATTTCCTCCTATATCCAAAAGTGATTGTGGTTGTTCTACTTGTTAGATGCTGTGCTCAATGTGCTGCATGAAGGGTTAAACTCCTCGTTATAAAATGCACTTGAGCGAAACAGATACGTTTCTTCACGTTCCAGTACCTTTTAAATTAAACATACATACACATAAGAAAAAGCAGCTGGAACTAGGTAGCACTGTAGTATTCCAGCTGTAATATTCTAGAACTTTATTTTTTGCCGTAAGACTGAAATACTTTGACTAAAATTTACTCAAAAGTGAATCTTAAAGCTGTATGTTTTGTTATTTTGTTGACAGTGTATACCTTGAAATAATTACACAGCTTTTTGAACTGTTTTCAGTTTTGTAAGTGGTGGACTTGGTCAATTGAATATATTTCATTGCATGTGTTCTTTTTACTAAAAATACAGTGCCAGGAGAGAGGAAGCCAACATTTTCTGTTTTATTTCTTAATTTCCCCACGACTTTGGCAACTACTTACCTATTTGGCATTCATTACAAGCTGTTGTGTTATAGGCTTTTTTTGCCTTTTCTCTTTGCCCTTGGTATCACTACAAAATAAGCATTGTGTCTCATCAGCATTCTGGTTATGAATATTCTCAAGATGCTGAATGTTCTTTTGGATTAACTTCTGCATGTAATGATCACTTTTGTATATGTTATTATTCTCTGTTGGTGTTTAACTTCTGTAGCACTTTAATACACTTATTTCTGCTTTTTAGGTAGTAGAATGGAGTCATGGGAGAAACATGTATATGGAATCTGCTCAAACTGTCCAGCTGAACATCCCCCATCACTTCTTAATCACAAGACTGACCTTTCTGGGCATTTTTTTATTCTTCTCTTTTACTTGGCAAAGATGTTCTGGCAAACAGCCTAACTTTGAGAATCATCTTTGTGGTTTTTTATATGTCAACTTTAGTTTCCTGTTTGAAAGTTGTTTGTTTTTTTTCCAAGAATAGATTAAATCTTTTTTTATCTCTTCATTTTACTTCCTAAAACAGTTTTGGCATCTGTTCAGGTTGACTTGAATTCACACAGAATCACACAGAATCTTGGGGGTTGGAAGGGACCTCAAAAGATCATCTAGTCCAACCCCCAATTCTTTTGTTAGCAAGACACAGTAGGTTACTGATCTAAAGAAAATTAGATGCAATCAAAAAATTTGCACATATTGAAGTAGGATAACTTCAATAAAGTGCATATATTTTAAAATACCCAACTTAATACTCCAGTGTTATAAGATACTGAAAAATTAAGTACAAAATTTAAATACTTACGATTCTGTGTTAGTAGTTTTTTAATTACAGCTTTCTAATTGACTGAAATATTGAGTGTGCATTTTGGGAAACTGCTAAAAATAGGGAAATATTTATTCAAAGGAAGTAAAATATCTAACATAAAAACCTTAACAACCAAAATTTAACATTTAACAAGATAAATGTGCCAACTGAAAATGCTGATTTTGGCAAATAACTGAAACGTTTTATTTGAAAAAAGGATAGATTGTATGTAGAAGGTATTTTACAACAGTCAAATTCTGACTCTTCTGTTTAATTCTAAATTCTTTAATTTAATAGTTATCCAGTTATTACCCAAAAGCGTGAAAAAAATTTCCCTTTTTCTATCTTCTCCCCCCACCCCCTAGGTTATATGATGTGGTAATTTGGACTGCAAGTTGAAAATAAACTGAGGGAGTCCTGTTTAGCCTTAGCAACATTTGAAAAGTTGTAGGAATTACACAACTCCCATTAATCTGTAATTTGGTAATATGCATGGATTTTTTGGCAAAATGACAGTCTTTTGATATGGCAGAAGAATAATTCAGTGGTAGTTCTAAGATAATTCTATGTTCAAGGTGTCCTTTAGAAAGTAGATATATTTGGAAAGAGGTAGAAAAGAATATTTTATGATATGTTACTTTTATTAAGCAGTGTCTTCAGGTGACACTTGCATACAATTTTAAACTAAATGTGGTTGTTGATGATACATTTGATGCACAGAATGAAGAAACTGAGTGCTCTGAGCTCAGTGTTAATCTTGAGAGGTGGTATGTGAAGCTAAGGTACCTTTGATTGAAGAAAAATTGCTGTGGAAGTTTAAGATGCAATGAATCTGAGCTTCCACAGTTGCAATTTTGATTTTTGAATGGATAATTACATTGCTGAACAAATGAGTTACAATTTATTCTACAGAGGCCAGTATATCAGCTTTACTAAAGTTACCTAAGGTTTACTAAAGTATTCACACTTCGTGACATGAGCTGTTTATTAAGCTGGGAGAGTAATTGAGGACAACTAGCTGTCCTTTTTGTATTTGATCTAGTGAGTTGTCAGTTCTGGTCTTCTACATCAATATGCTTACTGCTCCTTCCACCTTTTCTTCAATTTATTTTTATCACTACTGTTTTAGTTTCATTTCACTTCCACAGAGATGTTTGTTGTGATAGGAGATTCTCAAGTAGGACTTGGCTGTCTCAGAGAAATGTTTATGATTAGCTGTTGATACCTAATACAATTTGTGCACATCAGAGAACAGGTACATACATTTGACCTTTTATCTGAAGAGAAAGTATATTTTCCTGTGTTATGATGGTAAACTGTACTTCAATTCTTTACTGTATACAAGTACTTTTTTTCCAGTATTTGCAGTATTACGGCCCTGTACCTTATAAATACCAAGTGAAAATGTCCTAACTGGAACACTGAGTTACTTCTAGTATATCTGTCTCATACCGTTTCATTAAGAGATTAAATTGAATAATTCTCTGTAGTAAAAAGCTCTTTTTGGACACTGCTGTTGTTCTGTGTAGAGCAGTTTGTTCTGTAGTTCTTTAATTTTAATAACCTGTCAGCTTTTTAGGGTAATGTTGCTGTTTATCTGAATGCATATTTTCCTTTAACTAGCTAATTCCAGAGCTGTGGAATTTTTCATCAGGGATAAGTATGAAAAGAAGAAGTATTATGATAAAAATGCAATTAATGCCTTCAATGTAAGTAAACAGTTTCACCAAGAATTCTGTCATTTCCCTTTTTTGAAAGCTGCATAAGAGAAATGTGGAAAAATACATATATATAGAAATGTCTTTTTTGGTACCAAGCTAAATTCTATATTTTGTGTATCTTGAAAGCTATTCCTAGGTTCTGTAAGTTCAGCATACATTATATATTACATTTATAACAGCAAAGCGTTATGATCCAGCAAATAGCTTGCTTCTGACTCTTAATCTTGTGTTTTTCTCTTTCAGTGAGAGGTAGTTCTTCAACAACTCACTTTGAGCCCTTTTTGAGTATCTTTTTCCATATTCCGGGGATAAGATAGGATTACTGTTTCTGGTGATTTTGTCTTCCCCCATTCTCTGTAATGCCTTGATGAGGAAGCCTAGAAATCATAGACCTCTTCTGCAGGTCTTAGTCCTGTGCTGAATTCCAGACTATGCTTGCTGCAAGGTGGACTGTTAAAAGAGGACAGGGGCAGTATGGCAAACAAGATGTTTAATCATGTAGCTACATGTTCACTGCAGTAAGCTGGTGAGAGCTTTCTTGGCAAAGCACTTTTGACAATGTCAGCCTTTACTGAAGCCTGTTTGGTTATTTGAATGCAGCTCTTTTGGGGTCATACAATCTGATTATATATGTATTTATATAGGTATATGTATTCTTAAACACTTGCTACCCTATACCTACATTATTTAAGTAACTTTCTCTGACTAGACAGTGAAC